>NC_046188.1:61360000-61704166 GCF_011004875.1 Balearica regulorum gibbericeps | reverse complement strand
CTTTTCTAGGCTGCATAACTTTTTGACCCTTTGTGTTTATACACCAGAATATTATGTAGAAACTTTCATAAGAATTGTTTAACGTACTGTCTAGAGTTAATGCTTTCTTCTTACAGAATACATGAAATAAAACAAATGAGGGGCACTAGCATCATTTAAAGTATAACTACATCTTAATGCAAGCTAAAGCTATAAGGTATACTGGTCAACTGCAATTTTTTTTTATGACCAAGTGACTATAATTTGGGTTGTTTTTTATCATCATCAACATAATAAAACTGTGTGAATAAAGCTTTGCTCCTTTAAAAGTGATTTAAAAAAAAAAAAATCTCTGCTGTGTCTCAGAAAACATGTATTGCTCAGAGTAAATTATCTGGATGAACACATGGACAAAATGAGAATCAAATAACTCATTTTCTAAGCATCTATTAGAAATAAACTAATTTTAGAGCTGCTAGACCATTTAGATTTTTTTCATTGCTTTTTTTTTCATGCACTTCTTTCAGATTTCAGTTATAGCTGTCAGGATCAAAACAAAGCAAGAGGCTTACGATTTTTATTATATTTTTTTTTCCCCTTTCAATCAGAAAGACCAAGAAATCTCTTAGGTCCAATTCTCATCAAGATCCAAGGCCTTTTGTACAGAAAACTTGAGGTAAGGATATGATCTGTTCTGTGCTGTTTATATGACTAGAACATCTGGACTAAATTCACCAATGAATCAAAAAGTCATAAGGAACATGAAATGGTCTGGTACACCTTATACTTCTCGTGTGGCTTGAGGCAAGAGGCCAGTCATGATACTTAATGGTAAAACTTGCAAGATTTTTCACACCAGATCATTCTTGTGATCTGTTATGTCGGCAGATCAGAAACATAGTAATGTATCAAAAAGAAATGAGTATGCAAAGATTTTTTTTCAAGGTAATCTATACTACTTCTTTAGCAATGAAAGTCTTCTGACAACAGTCAAGCTAAGCAAGTGGCATGGACTCAGATAGTACCTGAGGATATACTCAGGTTTGCTAGAACTCATGAAATCATATAAAAGCACAGGAATTTCTTAGCATTATAGAGCAATAGAAGTAGTGTTTAGGATAGAAAAATGAAAGACTCTATTTGAAAGTGGGGTAGAATAGTAGTAGGCAGGAAGCTGGTGACCTGCATTGGATTAGGCCGGTGTTAGCAGCAGCTTAGGGCCTCTGCTTTTACCAGTCATGCAAAAGATAGCACCGTCAGCATGCGGTTACCCACTGACGATGCAGTGATTTACTGGTTTGGTTCAGGGAGAAAGCAATTTTCTGCAGCGTTTTCTTGTTCATCTCTATCTGCATGATAAGTTGATGAAATCTAAGGACTAGTGGTAGGAGGTCTTAAGGGCTGCAAACCAGACATGTAAATGGAAGAATAACTCTTTTGTCTTCACAATTAGTGAATTAGTTTTTTCTATATGTAAAGCAGCTTGGGGATAAGAAATGACATGGCATCTATTAGGTATTTAAATCTTACCCTTCCAGAGGCAGAAAACAAGTCCGAGTGTCTCTCCCACTCTCTCTTTTATTCCCTAATAAATAGACTTTAAAACCAGGTTTATATTAGCTGTGCTGCTAAAGGCAGGCAACTTTGTCTTTTTGTTGCTTATTTGGCCAAGTAGGAAGACACAAGTAATAGACACGCAGTCTTTCCCCAAATGTATGAAAATGTAAGACTACGTACCTAATCATATGCTTCTATATTGATGGAGAGGGCTAGAAAGAAGCAGCACCATCTACTGACTAAAACGCATCATTACCAATCCAAATCAGACCTAGAAATTCCAGTATCTGTGATCTAACCATGTGAATGTAATTACCAGACCTCCCTGGTTTATTAGCTAACTAAATAACAATAATAATAGCTTTGCTTATGGGCTCTTATTATTTAATACATTTTCCTTTTTTTTTTTTTTTTTTTTTTGGTTACCCTGTCTTGATTTGATACAGATTTAAAAGCTGATCTTGTCAGCTCCCTGCCAATTCAGTTGATGGTGAGGACTTAAATAGCTTCTTGTTGACGTCATGTGTAGCTTCTAGGTTAGAGATGTTGCTTGAGGGATAGGAAGCTGCTGTAGGATTTTACATAAATATGTAAGGTGTGCTGACAGGTAGAAAAACCTGAAGTTGTAGATCCTTAAAGGTATTTGTGCACCTAATGAATATATTGGAAATAGGAGTTAGATACCTTTGGGGAATTGGCTTTGCACAGAAGTTGTCTTTGACTTTAATTGAGGACCTCAATAAAGAGAAAAGATTTGTCTAAGTGCTAATCCACTCCAAGTCTGTCACGATTAGCCAATAAAACTGAATTGTGTGATCTGTGAGATTGTGTGATCAGGTGGTGTCCTGTGGAAAGCTTTAATCTTTTGTGTGTGCACAAACACAAGTTGACTCTTGCTGAAGTTGTTTTTAAGGAAGTTTCTCTTTAAAGTGTTTTACAGTTGCAGTATTTGGTTCTATAGCCCATTGCTTCAAGATGTTCACGACAAGATGAATTCCTGTCATGATAATTAGGAATTTTCCACTAATGCTGGTAAATATTTCCAGATCCAGGAAGGTAATAAGGATAAGATTGATTTTTCAGGGTAAGATTGATAAATATCTCTTCTAGAATACAGGCATAATATGCTTTCATTCAAGAGGTGACTGAAAAAAATTTTGGCAAAAATAGGTTTTGGTTTTTCTTACAAATTACTTTTATCATCTCTTACAGATCTTCTGACCTTCTTTTTGAAAGTTTTGTGTAAAAGACACAAAACTGTGTTCTGCTCAATGCTCAATCTATATACTTTAAAAGATAAAGGAATTAATTACTTTTGTTGTTTGATGACATGAGCATGGAAATTTTTAGTAAGTCTCCCAAATGATTTCTATTTAGTCATAAACTGCGATTCTGGATTTTTTTTCTTAGTCCAAATTGTTTTATCTGCCCTTTAGAAATGTGTCATAACTATCAATTAATATTTTAAAACCAGCTTACCAGATATGGAGGCAAAGGATGAAAATACTAGTCAAACTATTTGAAAGCAAGATGAATTATAAGTGGGAATTTGAAATCATGAGAATACTGATTTCTTGCAGGTTTATTCTTGAATGCTACTATGACTAAATAAAAAATATTCTATTTCCAAATACTGTACATGAATTGTAAGTCTACTTTCAATATTTTATGGGCAAATTTGTTGAAATGGTTCCCACTGAGTTGCTTAATTGTCTGATTTCATGGCTACAATGTGTTAAGACATCACAGTGGGAAAAATTCCAAGTGCAAGTAACTGATTCCTGGTTGTTCCATCACTAAAATATTTTAATGTACAGTGGATTCCTTTCCCTTTTGTAACAGATAACAGTTTATCTCTGTTAAATGGGAAGTTTGAGCCTCTGGAGACTGTCAGGTTCTGGCACACAATTCTCTAGCCTGAAATAAAGACTTTGGAAGCATTGAATTCCTCAAACTGTAGCATTAGAGGGCTTCATCTCTTTCAACAGATTTGAGGCTGGTATAAATACCCCTGCTTCACAACATAGCTAATGTCTTAAAATTTGACAAGCCTTTCTTTATTCTGTCAGGTCCCACCTGATTAACCTGCTGAGGCTCCAGAGAGATAGTCTTTCTCCTTTTTTGGCCCATTTTAAATTTGAAAAAAAGAAAATTGTAGTCTGAAATCAGATGAAGATCAGATTAAATGAAGGCAGTTAGGACAAATAATGGTAGATACGGCTATGAGGCTGAGGAAAAAAATGGTAACGAGTTGCTATCTGTGATATGCCTAAATATCTTTCTGCTGTGAATGAAATAGAAATATGCAAATATTCTGTCAGAAATGTGTGTGTGTGACTTGCTGGTACTTGCTTAAATGTTGTTGTTTTCATACTTCAATAATATTTTTCTATCCCAGTTCCTCAATTCACAATGGCAATTTTTCTAAGTCAGTCTTAAGGAAGTATTATATTTATTCCAGTCCTGAATGTCTGAACCAGAATTTATGGATTTTCAGTACTCTCTGGAGAAGCTTTAATTATCCCTGAAGAAACCATAATGATGATGATCATCTCCCCACCCTGGGGCAGGGGGAAATAACTGTTTTAGTGCATCTTATACCTCTTAGAAACTGCAGGTGCTGCTAGCACTAATTGTTCATAAAATATCTTCTATAACGTTTGCCTAAAAACACAGATGAAGACTGCATTACTCCACAAATTCTCAGCTGAGATTGCATTGCATTAGGCCTCCATATTTATTGAGGTCTAGTTGCTGAAACTTTCTTTCAGTCTGAGTAAACTTTTTCAGTAAAATTTGGTTGGGGGGGGTGGTCGTGGGATTTTTTTTCTTTGGTTTTTAAATGCAATTAGAATTAGTATATATCTCTAAAGCTGTAAAATCCTCAGGGAATTACATTTTCAAGCAATTAGAAATTCTTTGATTGTGTTCAATTTTTTGTAAGTCTGAATTTGAGCTTGGCTTTTAATCTCAAAAGTCTAAACAAAACCCAGGGTTTGAATACTTTAGGAACATTTGTGATCCAGAACTGTACTTTGTCTCTAGAATAAATTATTTGCAAATCCAAATACTGGAAGTTGAAATCCAAACATTTTCCTTGGTTTCTTTGCTCCTTATGCTTTCCTCTTAAAGTGCTAAATAGATTCAGACTGTTCTCAAGCTGCAGCCTGGGCTTTGCTGAAAGCATTGGGAGATTTAACAAACTTTTCAACAGACCAGCCTCCAGCTTTTAATATGTAAATAAGCTGCTGCTTAGTTCTTGTGTTGTACTATTTTGATATAACAATTAAGAAAAAAGTGCTTAATCACCTCCTGAATAAATGCCCTTACTAGGAATTAGGAAAGTCAGAGAAGTTATACCCTAAACCAGCAGGCAATTTATGCTAAACACTGAATCATAAAATCACTGTAGGAGTTTAAGTTCTTCCTTGCTCACTAATCAAAAGAAGAACAGTTAGAAGTTACATGTAATTAAAGCAGTATTTGTCCCTTGTTGTTTCAGTATTGCTTTGACAATCAAAATATAAACAATACGATTGATGACATGAAGAAATCTTGAACTATTTGAGTAACAACTCCCCAAAAATATTTTCTCTGATAATTTTCCCAAAGAGTAGCATAACATTGAAGTAATCAATCCAGTGAACTGGATTTATTATAACTTATTTAAATACCTGGCACCTGCATACTCTGCTGTGATATGCATGGGAAATGCTGTAGATTTAGCAAGAGTTGACTACTTTTTTGTGGATTGAACTAAACTACTTGTTCTGTTATTTTCCGTTGGATCTAACTAGTACACTGTAGAATACAAATTTCCAAAAATTGGAAGTGATTATCAGGTAGAAGATTTACTAGCCATAAGGAATTACATTATTCATATAATAACATTAACGATTAATAGATATTATGGCAATACAGCAGCGATGATCATTCATCGTGGATATGCTATTAACACTTCAGTGATTAAGAACTTGTATGTGAGTCTTCCAATGGCATGGTTTCTTGTTTTAAAGTGAAACGTGCCACGTTGTTGAAAATATATATTTTAAAATTAAAATCCCGCTACATTTATACCTTTATCCCTTTCCTGTCAATTGGTCAAGTTCTATAGTTCAGTCTGGCAAGACATTTATCTGAACAAAACCTACGGAATTTAGTCTTTCCCAGTACCAGTGCAGGATCTCATTTCTCCAGCTTAAGCTATATGGTCTTTGGCTTCATGAACTGAGCTCTACTTTCCTTAGGATCAATGAAAAAATCCTGTTCCACTATGTAAAAAATTGTGGACAAGGATAACTCTTGGAGTGGAGTCAGATTGCATTTATATCTAAGTATTTCAGGCAAATGTATGAGAAGGAAAAAAAAGAATTAAAGATGATAAATGCTGTTTTGAGAGAATATAACTTAGTGGGAGAAATAAATCTGATTAAATGTTGCTTTAGTGTATTTTATAGGTAAGATGACTCAGTTGATCTTTACAGCATAGATGAATATATATATATATAATGTTGTTAGCTTTATTTCAAATATACAAGACACTTCAGTTAGTCTATCTGTCTTCCACTTCTAAAAGTGCTTTTTTTAATGTGATACTTGGTTGATATCTTGAGTCCTTGGGTCCATGATCCCAGTTTCTATTTAATGTACCTATGTATAAAGCAGGGACAGTATGTACTATGAGCAAAAATTGGAAATCAATACAGCCTAGCATTATTCAACATTACAGCTTGTATTAATCTATTGGTCTGGGTTTTATCTGAACCCAGATAGCTTACTATACGATTATCCATTAAGATTTTTTAAGTCTTCTGTCTCTCTGTTTGCAGGAGCAGTTTCTTTTAAACATTAATCTCATTTCTAAAAATTGCTGTGAAGTACTAGATCTGAATAACCAACACAAAATAGATACTGCCATGATTTTCTTCATCAACAAAAGCACTTAAACATTTGGAATGAACACTGTAGAACTGCAAAATTCCCAGTGTCACTGTGTCTCTTTTGCATTAAGACAACTTTAGAGGGAGAACAATCAATTATAAACCTTAAAAAAAATTACTAATTTCATTAGTGTCTCTGGAATAACTTTCATTGAATCCAGTAGGAGTAAGAATGGGCTCTGAAGCTGGAGTGAGCTGGTCTAAAAACTCACCTGTACTCTGAAAATTGAATAACTCTTGCTTTTTCCTGCATTGCCTACCTCAGATTGAAAGTACAAATGCTCAAATGTTGTGCTGTGAAAGGAGTTAATCTTGTAGATATTGTGGTCCTGAACAAAAACTAGGATTATTTAAAAGCATATTCACACAAATAAAATGGTTAATTTTACAGACTACAAGGTCAGAGCTAGAGAAGTGTTCTTTATTGCAACTCCCTCTTTCTCCCTTAGTATCCTTCCATAATGTTATCTATCTACTTAATACTTTTTATATTCATAATCTGAATGAGCTAAGTAACTCTGCCATCTCTGAGCACAGATATTCTTAAACACCACGCTGCTACTGCCATTTCATTCATCTGTGCTGAATGAATCGATGCAAAGGGATTCCTAGTTCTCCCTTTCATGATAAGGAGGATCAGACCAAAGTAAAAATACTATGGTGATAATATGGCAATTGAGTATTTTTGCTTTTGATTTAAAGATTCATGCATATAGTTAATAGTCATTGCTGAAGTGAGTTATGATTGTAAAAGTATATTTGGTGATCAGGAAAATGTAAATTATGTTGTTCTCATAATATAACACTACAAATTCTGACATTGAGAGTAAATGCAATTAACTGTAATAATAAAAGTGCAAGACAGGATTATTACAGTTATAACACCTCGTTTATTTAAAATTATGCCCACAGTCTTTTGTGAAAATGCTTTCTTCTGAGGCAGATATATAATAAAATTGTCATAAAGTATTTCTACACTACTGTTATAAACAGAACTGGGACGCATAGAATTCCAAGTGATGTGTCCGTGCTTAAACCGGTGTCTTGGAAAAGACTGATACTGGGTTCTGGGTAGGGGCTCAAATGCCTTTACATAGCCTAAGCAAATGTACAGGCAGTATGGGCAGTCACTTGGCAAAATTAGTAATTTAGGTGGCATCTAACACCTTCGTGTAGTCAGATTGAAGATTAGATCAAAAGTTAATTCTGGTGCCTTGACATTCATGAACTGATGGTTACTTTTTGTAAAGTGACTAGCTGACTGAGGCCCTTGAGGATCCAAAACTCAGTGAAGGCCAGGGGAGTTAGCATCAAGATTTCATTACTGTTTCAAACAGCGTTTTCAGGATTTTCCAACTTTGCCTGGAAACAGAATGTTGTAGGACGATTTCGAAAAAAGTTAAAGGAATGCAAAGCAAAATGCACAGATTTTTCATGAGGCTTTTTATATGGAGCACATCCTTATAGTCAATATACAAGTATGAATATTTTCTTCCATTTTTAAAAATAATTTGTATTATCAGCAAAACATCTTGGTGAATTTTTAACCACATTCATGCTGTTTTGTAAAACTGATATATGATAAAGATTCGTAGGACTACAAAAATAATGTATTGTGCTGTGTTAGTCAATTGATGATGCTTGTAATCCCCCCCTCCCCAGACTGCACTGCTTTAACTATTGTAAATTCCTATATATGCACCATCCAGTTAGGAGGCTGCTGCCATATGCATTTAGCAATGTTAAACAGAAATATATATTTTGTTTAAACTGAGATATTTCTAGTATCTAATAATTGTGTGAAGCTTGGAACATACGTGTTCCAGGCTGTTTGAAAGGGAGACAAGTGCCAGCCTTTTTGATTAGGAGCTTTCCTGCATTCATTCTTTCTGGAATTATACTCGTTTCAGAATCTGTTGTGATATTAAGGTTGTTTATTATTCTGTGTTGTTTCTCATAACCAGACATTTTTAATAATGGAAACTTAAGCATTTGCTGGGTGGGTGGCATTGACTGAGGATTTTATGATTCTGTGTATTTATGGCACCAAAGTTACTTTGTGGACTTAGTACTGGTTTTGTATAGGAGCCTAAAGTGACAGAGCCCATAAATAATGTATAAAGCTGTACGTTACAACAGAAGGATAAAAATTTATGCCTCCATGTTTGCATCATTCTTCTGCTTATCAAATGAAACAGAGCCATCTAAAAAATGTGCAATCATGAAATTAGAGATTGTCTCACAAATGCATATGCATTATTTCCACTTAGCTATCACCTAATGTACACTTTCCAAAGGATATACTTTTATATATATATTTTAAGTCTGATGATAGAGGGTAGACTTTTTTTTTAAATTAATGAATAAGACTTCTCTTAATCTAATGCCAGTTATTATTTCCCCTTGGACTAGAGATGTTTGGATGTGGTTCAGTTTTCTCTGGTTAGTCAGACCCTGCTTACTGCAGAAGAACTTGTCAGACTAGTTAAGAGGGTCTGCCTTGATGTCTCGATAACTTTCTCTTCCAGGTGCCATGGTCATCATAACTCTCCAAGCTTTGACTAATGCCTTGTAATGCTTTCTAAACTCTTCAACCATGTCTTACAAAAGTAACTATGCTTGAACAGACCCCTCATTAGGTGACAGACCTGGAAACTCCTGCATTCAGCTAACTGTGCGATGTGCTGTGCAGTGGGGCAGTTAACCTGCTGCGTTGGTGTTTTGGGTGTCTATGTGTATACTTAGTTGTGTTTCAGTCCATCACAAAGACAAGCAGAGACCTGTTATTTTTGCAAACCGGAAAGGAGATGCAATTGCCTGAAGCGATGGACAGCTCTGAGCTCACGTGTTAGTTTTCCAAGTTACCTTAACTAGGTACACAGGAGACCTAAAATGCTGAGGAAATCCCTTAGCCTAGCTACGTACAATACTTTTAGTCTGTGGTTTAGTATAAATAGTTTTATTAGTGTCCCTTGCACATACCTTTTGGAACAAAAATATCTCATTCTTTCCAAAATTCTGTTGACTTACTGTTTCTACAACGTGCAGTGTTGTTTTTCGCATTCGGTATACATTAAACATTCAGTGTGCACTTCAAGTTCTCTTTACAATAAGACTAACCATCTAAAGAACTAATTTATGTAATGTAGTATTTGCCTACCATTACAATCCAAAATAAAGCTTCATCCACATTTGGCAGAACATATGTTTTGTGGGAGGGACGATGGCAAAGACCCAAAGAAATCTAAACACCTAAACAAAGAAACACAATTCATTAATAAAAAAAAACACTTGGGGCACCAGTTAGTCTAATTCACTTCTGCTTTAGACACTTGTACTCCCAGAGGAAGCTTTTCCTGGCAGCATTTCAGGGGAAGATTCATATTTTTCATTATGAGGAAGTTCTCTTGAAAAATATCCTTAATTAGGTCAGGACTGACTGAGCTTTCTTTAAAACAGACTACCAATGTCTTTTTATATTTGTATTATGGTCAATCTGTTTGTTGCAATTAGTTACATAAAAATTAGAATAATATAAAAGAAGTGATGAGTTGGAGACTGGTCTCTTACTCCACCAGCTCTACTGAGTCATAGTTGTTTTCTGCCCTTTAGCTTTCATCTTTTCTGAAACAAATTATTTTCCTTAGCTTCAGGAGCAGTTCGTAGCATAAGATATCTTTTGTAGCTCAAAAATATGCAATTCTGAAATGATTGAAACATCAAGAATCTTTTAAAAAATAAAGATGGAATTTCTACTGGGCTTATTTTGATTCCCAAGACCTATGTCTGCAAACCACTTACTTATGCTTATCATTTTGCAAGTAAAAATGATTTTGCATTTCTCTTACTCCAGAAAGTAAGGAGTAACCGACATCCAGGAAATTTTAGCCACAGCACCAGAATGTGTGCCCTTTAAAGGGGGGAGTGGTTTTGTTTTATATCTGCTGTGTAAATGCTTTTGCAGATCACTCCTGAGCTTCCACTTCTCCACAAACCCAAGCTCCTAAACACAGTTCCTTAAAATGTCCACAAGTATGTATTGCTTTATACAGATTTATTGCCTTTGTGGAGATGAGTTAAACTGGCAGCAGGGGTGTTTTACCTTGCTTCTATTGCCAGACAAACTCCATAGTCAAACAAACAAAAAACTTATGAAAAGCCTTAAAATCAGTCTTTAAGCTACAAGAATGGAATGAGACACCATATATTCTTATGAAGACCATTTGATCATAACCTTAGGAATCATCTCTCGTTGCTCCACTTCCCACCCCTGGGATATACCCCAGTCAGACATCTGGCACTCCTAAAGGCAGTCTTTCTCCATACTTTTCAGATTATTTTATGTTTTTAATCTGTTCTGTCTCTGAGGGGTAGAGCAGCTTTGAGACCACAGTGATCTAAAAAATATCACAAAGTAACTCTGACACAAGTGTTCACACTTTTCTGAGACACTTTTATCTCCATACCTCTAATCCCTGGAGCTGGATCTTGTATTCCTTTTGTCTCTTTCTGGAGCAAGCTGGGTTATGGTTACAGCAGTGTCTTCCTTTATTTTCTATCTAACTGACCAAAAAGACTATCAGAAACACACGGATACTGCAAATGAGTCTTGGAACGGAATATTCAGGGCTACTATAGTTTTCTGTTTGTTTTAATCACCTTGTCATTGGTTTCTCCTCTGTTTGTTCTACACTTTGTTTTATTTGGCTTTGGCAAAGGCTTCATTAATCAGTTATAAATATGTTCCATCAAGCTCTTCACCTCGGTGTTACCAGCTTTCTTCAGAAATCACATGAGACTTTCACAGAGAATCACACAGTAACAAGTTACTGCTTAGGGAACATATCTGCCCAACTCCTAAGGGGTTTCTAGTTTTTTCTGGGGTATTTTCTGGCGGTTTTGAATTTTTAAATGGTTAATTTGCAAATACAGTAGTACTACCCTTTGATAATTAGCATGCTATGTGTTGGTAAAGTCACACAGCATGTGACATTTATTTCTGTCTTTAGGAAAAAAAATGAAATGACAAAACAAAAAGTTTCAAACTATTTTGAAATGCTAAATTTACTGATTTGTTGGTAATTAAATGAACACTTAGACATTAGTGTCCACCTACTTTGAAGTCCTGCACTTGCTGTAGTAATTGCTGGTGTCTTTACAAAGGGAATGTAAAGTTCTGTTGTATGTTTTCACAAAAGCATTAAGACTTTGCAGATGTAAGAGTGCATAATTTAGCATCTGTGTCAGATTTCACAAAGGAAACACTGAAGAGTGAGATTACAAAAAAAACCCCCACAGCTAGCTGCTTAATGCTTTCAGGAGATGCTACTGATGTATTTGCAGCTTTAGGCACTCAAGTCTTATCCTGCTACCTTTCACAACCATGCTACTGTGTACAGTCTATATAAGAATTTGCATTTTGTTTTTTGGGGTTTTTTTTAGGTTATACCTCCTTAAATATAATTAATAATTGAAATTTGAAAATCTAGAATTCTTTTTTAAATGGAATTCTAAAGGTATTTTTGAACCCAGTACACTTTATGGCCACAAACTTAGTTCACAGTTATTTATTTTTTATCAACTATTCCTCTAGAAATTGTGAAATTCTGATTTTTCTCTGATTCTGTAAAATCTGCTTGTATTTGTCTCTTCCTCAGTACATTTCAGTAGCTGTAATTTAACAGCTTATTTTCTAAGTGTTTCCTATGTGCCCTCATAAGTTGCATAAATTAACAAAATTGCAAGGACTTGTATGTGATCATAAATTCTTGCAATCAGTACAGCAAAGGAATGTTTAAAGAAATTTCCACTCCAGGCTGTAATTTTATGTCTAATTTTCTTACAGAAAAGCATTTCTAACTGACCCATTTTGTCTCTAGCTGTCCCTCATGATACAAGATACCTAGTTTTACAAAATGCCTCATGAATGATGTCTTTGAAAGATTATTTTTCTAAATGATCCACAGTCATTTTTCAAAAATGTCATCCCTCATCAAATATTATTCAGATTTTCCCTATGCACAATATATTTCTGCTTCAATAACGTGTCTTTTTAAAGACAGTTTTCCCGTTGCAGCGGGAGAATACATAAGATGCAGGAGTGTCGTCGTACTTTCCATTAGGGTAGAACATACCCAATCAAACAAACCACAGGGTCCTTTTATCAATCTTTTCACATCCCAGTATGTATGAAGAAGCTCAAACAAAGGTATTGAATTTGCACAGCACGTGTGGCTCTGACCCTTCATCTGAAATTTGAGGAAAGTAGAACTGAGTGTCTGGAAAGCTAAGGCAGAAAGCATTTTGACTCCCAAAAGGCTTTCCCATAGGATAGCTTTTTGCAGGATGTAATTTAGGTTTTGCTTTAGAGGTTTTTACAACTCTGGGTCTTTCTACTTTACTGTGCATTGGTTATGGATAGACTTCATATATGGTGACACTTGTCCTTTGATGAAATGTCCAGGTACTTAAAAAAAAATCTTCAAGAAAGAAGATAGCTTGCTTCAATAGAGGGTCATTTTTCTCTTGATTTCAATGAGATCAGGCTATGGCCTTTTTAAGAAATTTGCTGTTTCCATAGTTGCAAGTTTAAATTGCATTCGATGCCATTACGTTTGTGTACACATCTACAAAAATATCTTTCTATTCTTTTAGACAGTTTCAAATTTCAAATAATTTCTGAGGACAAGCTAAAAAAATATTTTCTTTTCCATTCAGTACAAGTTTTTCATGGGTGGAATTGGATATTTGTGTTGTCACGAATAAAAGTTGTCAAATCAACTGAAATAAAAATATTTTGGACTGCTGAGCTTGTTCTGATAAGCTCAATTCTGTAACTTATTTACCTCATATCCTTACATGTGAGAGTAATGGACTACTTATTTCTCATAGACCCCTTCATCATAACCTTCTTGTGGAATTATTTTACTATAAGAAACCTTTGACCTAAAAAAAAACAGAAGAAGAAAGAAAAAAACCAATCAAACAAAAAACCCCCAAACCCAAACAAAAAAAATCCACAAAACAAAAAACCCACCAAAAGATCTTTCCATTTGTTCATGAGGGAGAATACAATGCTTATGAGATGTATTCATTGACATTATGTAAAAGAGATTAGAAGTAAACTGAAACAGAATATTTTGAAAAATAAGCAGCAAATGAAGCAAAATATCAGACTGTTCCTATATTAGAATTTTTCTGTGAATTAGTGTCTGCCCACCTTCAATTCTAGATCCTAGATGGGACAAGTAGTTAGACCACAAAGTAGGTTTCTGCAACATGGAAACTGGTTTTCAACTAGCTTGTTTAAGTATCTATTTAACGGCATCATATACCTTTTTTTTTTTTTTTTTTTCTTCACAGAACAACAAAAGGAAAAGCCCTAGGGGAATTGCGTTATTTTGAAATACTTTATATTCAGAGTGGGAATATTCCCCTTGGACAAAGATAAGGTGATTCTTGATGTATCATTCTTAATTACCTCATTTGAGCATATTCAGTTGCAAATATTTATTGGTCATAGTTTTAGAAGTGTTCTTTAGGTTAGCTGTGTTAATGTACAATAGAGCCAATATAGGGTAGAAACTCAGAGTTACGTTAAACTCCCAGAGTTGGTATAGAAATATAGTACATCGGGAGAGTTAAATGCCTCAAAATAATTTTTAAAATCAGACAATAGGAAGCAAAATACATACCCTTTAATAAAATGTGACAATAATCATAGGAGCAGAGAAAAGAATCCAGGCTTCCCTGCTCTCAGCTATGTTTACTGACCCCAGGATTTAGAGTTGTTTCCTTTCTCACTCATTGCATGTTTTTTCCTATGCTATAGGACAACAAGAAGGGTGGTGAGTGTAGAAGTCGCTGTCTGTGAGGGCTAGATACAAGGGGGAACAGTAATTTTGCTAGCCATCCCAGTGTAAATTGCTCCACTGTTCAGGCCTAAATTCATTCTGTCAATGTTAATTTTGTTGCAGTTTGGGTTACTCAGCTGCTTCATGACGTTGTTTTATAGTGGTTCAAGCAATCTGGTTCATCTCCATATGCTTCTTACATGTCCAGCTTTCACAATAATATTCAGTACTCTGTAAATTTAACTTTTTGGACTCAAAGGTCTTTGGAAGATGTAAATGAAGTTTTTGTAAGAACTTTTTGTTTTAGTGTATTTAATCTACTTGCTAAATATATTTAAATTCTCTAATACAAACTTACTAATTTTGAAGACTGATGTCTAGACATGGGCAATCTTGATTTTTATTGACTGTGAGGTTTTTCCCTTTTTTCCAGTCATCATAGTTCCACAGTTCTTGAAGACTTTGTTGAAAGGACTGAACATGTTCTAAGTGACTAGTTGCAGCAGTGCTAGCTGCAGCTCTTACAATGAAGTTATATGCTTATTTTTATGTTACTGTAAAGTCTGTTATCTCACAAATTCTGTGTATGATCTGTACTTTCTTTTCTTGTGTTATGGAGACACATAAGATAACCTTGACACAAACATTTCTCAATTTTGTGTTGTGGTTTATGTATACCATTGTTTTCTGTCCTACTACAAGATTTTACCAGCTGGAGGTCTTGTGAGTCAACATTACATTCTTCAAGAATAAGCATTAATTACTTTTACAATAGCATCTAAAATGCCAAACTTACACTTCTTAGAGATAAGCATAGGAGGGTTTGCAAGCACAGCAGTAGTGAAAAGTAAAACTTGTATTTATGCTATGTTAAACTGAAAGAGAGTACATTTAGATTAGATATATGGAAGAAATTCTTCACTATGAGGGTGCTGAGGTACTGGAACAGGTTGCCCAGAGGAACTGTGGATGCCCCATCCCTGGAAGTGTTCAAGACCAGGTTGGATGGGGCTTTGGGCAACCTGGTCTAGTGGAGGGTGTCCCTGCCCATGACAGGGAGGGTTGGAACTAGATGATCTTTAAGGTCCCTTCCAACCCAAACCATTCCATGATTCTATGTTATCCAAATAAATTGGAGAAATTATATGAAGTAAGGAGAAAGTAAATTTATAAGGATGCAACAGGTGAGAATAGTTAGCTGTACACGTAACAAATGGGGAATGACTAGCAAGGCTGCAGTACTGTTGAAGGAGGATACGATGGGTTCAGTGAACATAAATATATATGCAAGACAAAAATTTGACTATTTCCAAAATAGCACTTTCCTGCATATAAGGATATGAACTGGTGAGGAAAAATGATGATCCTGCTTTGGTGTATTTCAAAGACTCTTTCAGGCCTGTTTTCTATGCTTTCCAATGTTTTATTTTAAAATCCTCACAAAGTGATATGAATTCTTTGTACTACAAATACACTTTCATAAAGTACTCATTGCAGGACTGTAGCAGGTCAGTAAACGAAACCAGCTTCTGTTCCTTCTTACCCCATATGCCTTGCCTGTTGTGCTATGATGATTTCAAACTGCATGTGCATCTTAATAAATTTCAGCAGCTTTAGTTTATGTTTACCTGTGTTATGAATTGATGAAAAAGTTTTGATCAGAAGGAAATGTGCGTCACGTCAGATTGACAGGAACTGCAGGGTACTCTAGTTTTAAAGTTTCTCACAAAATATTGGAGAATGTTTTTGGCTTCTGATGTTTGTCTAAGGGATGTAATAGAATTTTTTGAGCTGCTTGGGACTAAAAGCATCTATTGCCTCTTTACCTAAAATTAGAGGGGACTGAACTTAATGATCAAGTAATTCTCTCTAGTTATATGTCCTTCTCCCGGCACAGCTCATCAAGTTTATGGCTTTGCATTATTCACGGTCTGTGGCATTAATTATTTTTTGTCAAAGAAATGAAGACTGATTTCCTCAAGTATTCCTGAAGTTCTTGAGTGGATAGCCAATTTAAAAGCTTAATCAGTCATGTTTTGAGTTTTCTTGTGGGGACTGGAACTTTTCCAAGGGTATGCTACTGTCTCTACCTTTGTGTTCCCGTGCCTTTTCCTGCTTCTGCATTGCAGTCATCAAGCCTTCATCTCATGTGCCTTTTCTATTTTGGTTTTATGAAAAAAAAAATCACATAACTCTCTTCTATACTATTAGTCTTTTGAGATCGCTGTGGCCTATATAGCATATCCTGCTGTTCTTACTTGCAGCACCTGGAACTATCCTCTCTGGAGTTCTTTATCCAAGTGTGATGTCTTTCTCTGTTTAATCTCATACTCATATTCTTTATAAAATGCAGTTTCATTATAGCCATTTTTTGGTTCTTTTCTTATGTTTTTGAGTTTTATTTATACAATTTTCAACTTTTCTAGCACTCTAAAAATGTCTTAAAGGACAATAATGATCCCAAATGCATTTGGGAATGTTGACAACATATGTGTGAATTCCTGCTAGCTCAAATCCCAAAGGCAGCTGGGGTGAAGAAATACCTCATTTCCAAACTCTGTGCTCAGGTCTAGGTGCAGAGTCCATGACCTTTGTGAGGATCTGTTTAGCCTTGACAACACCGATGCAGTATCTGGGCCTGTCATGGGACTCAATTAAAGTGCCTATACAGGAGGCTTTAAAAAGCCCAGCCAAGCAAGGGTTATCTAGGAAGGCAATTGTGACTGTGGAAATCTAAGCTTCCCAGAAGTCCTATTTTGGACAAGTAAGATTTTCATTGAATCTAGACTGTTATGAACATGCCTATATTACTGATTTCATTATGATTACAAGAAATTCCCAGTGTATTAGAGCCATGTTTAGGAATCAAAGAAAGAAAAAAATTAAAAGTATAATTGGCTTAAATTTTATAGTGATATTTTATAGTGCCATAATAGTATTTCTATAAAACCTATTCCTAAGACTGTGTTAACAAAAAAAAGTTTGGTTTTGAACATAGTTCCTACAGTAGCTAAAGGAGTATAGCAGGGTCCATTAGCTACATGTGTGTGTATAAATATATTTATTTATTAGGAAACGAAGAAGCTTAAGAGTCAATGACAAGTTAATATTTGCATTTCTGTTATGTACGAAGTAGCAGTACCTCTAACTGATAGTGGTGGAATTACATGACAGACCAATTAAAAACAAAATGAACCCACAAAAACCCCCACAACCAAAAAACACCCAGCCAAAAAACAAAACAACACCCCCCCCCCCCCCCCCCCAAAAAAAAACAACCCTGGACACTATTGTCTTCCTGTTGCTAAAATATAGAGGTACATATCTTTCATGGATTCTTACAAATGCTCTATTATATACAGTTATTGTGGACTGAAAGAAGTATGTTCATGCTTGGAGGGTGAAAGACAGTTTAGCTTTACGGGTTATGGGGATACAAGCAATGTAAGTTGAAAAAAGTAATTTCTCAATTTTTGTCCCCAAAGAAAGAAATCCAAAAGCATGAATGCTATCTACAGTGTCAAGTTTTTGTATTATGATTGATATATGTGTATCTACATATAGAATCAAATTTCTTTTTTTATGTTGTTGTGTTAGCACAAAAGTGACTAATATGGTACCTCATCAGTTGTCTAAGAATCAATGGATGTAAATAATTATCTAAACTCTAGTAACTTCTTTTATTCACTTCTTCAGTACCGTGATACAGCTTGGACTGTGATATATATCAGAAAAGATGATTTAATCAGCTTAAAAAACACTAGTACTACCTGCCTCTCATTGTAGTTGTTTCAATTTTGGCACTTTTCCCTGCATGACTGTGGAACGCTATACATAACCTAAAGACCTTTCTTAACTTGCAGTCAATATTGCAAGTTATTTTTAGCAATACTGAATAATGTATGTTATAAAAAAATGTATATTTTACTAACAGCTGGATGTGGGGATTTTTTGTTGTATACATAGAAAAAAGGCATTGGTGTAAAATCAATATTTTTTTTGACACTTGTGATTTACTCTTGGTTTTCACATATGGCAGTGCAAAATAATGACAGAAAAATCATAATGACTTAAGGAGATTGATCAAATATGGTATTACATGATATTTTACTTTGGACAGGAGAAGGTGGGACGCTTGGTAGTTCAAGAAATCCATTCTACTTTGTTGCCCCTGCAATTTAAATTAAAAAAAACCCCAAACATACATTTCATAAACATATTAGATTCTAGGCTTTTTGAGGGTGGGGTTAGCGTCTAGAATTTCTCTTCATAATTCTTCTGATTCATCTAGAAATATTCCAGACAAATATCTATCAGTTTACAGAACTGAAGTCTGGTGACTGCCAGGCTTCACTGTCTGCTCAGGCAAAAGCTGTGACAGGTGTAACTGATACTTAAAAAAAAACAAAAACAAAAAAACCCAAAAAACCAAACCAAAAAAACCCTAATCTGTTGGCAAATTGCCAGCCATCATTTGTGCTTGTAGTTACTAATGGATTGTGTTTTGAAGAAAGTGACATTCTCTCCCAGTACACCAGGTGAATCTCTTTGGGGAGATCTAGAAAGAAGATAACACCTAGCTGCCATTTCCAAATATTTCCCAGAAAATAGTCTGTCTCTAATATTTCTGTTCTTACCATCAAGGTAAGCTTACTTCCCAAAGTTGAGCCTGCAGACTTGTTATGGATAGCACGACATGGGACACCAAAACCCAGGAGCTCAGTAGAGACATTGGCTTATGGCATACTCTGGTATTCCTCTCCCACACTAACTTCTGTTTATTCTGTAGGCTATAAAACAACTCTCTCGTTCACCTACTTATCACCCTCCTCCTCTTTCTGGCAACCTCCCTTCTTCCCTCCTTTTAACATTCTCTTACTTCATAGGTACCAATTACCTTTCTTCATAGAGATGGTCTAATGAAACTGAGAAATTGTTGTGAACGTGCTGTTAGCTTTGTAAAATAGCGCTTTATCAGACCTGTAGAAGGGCTGGTGTGTTTGCAAGCTTGTCTGGTTTTGGTTTGGTTTTTTTTTTTTTTTTAGCAATACCAGCTGGTCTGGGAAAAGATACTTCCTCCTCCCACAAACCCTGTTTTGCATTACCAGCTTGCAATTTTAACCTCATATGCTGATGATAAAATAAGATGACGTGTCCACAGAACTCACGGGGTGCCTTGTTAGCATAGTACCTTTGCCTATTTGATCTTGTATTGGGTTTGCGCGGCAAGGTTTTGGTAGCAGGGGGGCTATAAGGGTGCCTTCTGTGAGAAGATGTCAGAAGCTTCCCCTGTGTCTGATAGAGCCAATGCCAGCCGGCTCCAAGATGGACCCGCTGCTGGCCAAGGCTGAGCCCATCACCCGCAGTGGTAGTGCCTCTGGGATAACAGAGTTAAGAAGGGGCAGGAAAAACACCAGGAGCAATTGGAGCCAGAGAGAGGAGTGAGAATATGTGAGAGGAACAACTCTGCAGACACCAGGATCAGTGAAGGAGGGGGAGGAGGTGCTCCAGGCACCAGAGCAGAGATTCCCCTCCAGCCCTTGGTGAAGATCATGGTGAGGCATGGTGTCCCCTTGTGATTTTTTTTTTTTCCATGTGTATGAATACAAATATTTGAAAGGGTTTTTTTTAATATATGTATTTTTTACTTGTTTGCTGTCAGATAGTTTAGATTCCTTTCTAAATTACAGCCACAAAACTTTCTTTGATGTGAAAAAGAAATGGGTCTGTAAATGTTTGAAAGATTTCCCAAAGCTCCCTTAATATTTGAACTGGAAATCTGAGATTTAAGAAACTTTGTTGGAGAACTCTTGGGTTGTTTTCTGATATCCCCAAATGCAGAATGTCTCTACGGAGATTCTGTGAATAGTGACTATCTTCATCAGTGCTCCTAGTGACCCAAATGAATATCTAGCAATACTTTGTATAACTGTGAATTGCACAAATACACTGAAAGAAAACTTTCTAAAACTCCTTCAGTGCCCAAAAACTGCTTTGAAACCATGTTTGATACTCGTAGAGCTTTAGCCATTGCATGCAGTAATAATACATAGATATTAGCTATTCTTAGGTTATGTTTTTTTATCTGTAGATCTCAGTGCTTTACAAAGATATTCTGCTATTCTGCCTGATAGGGAACTGGCTACAGAGAGACCTTGTGAGCTCAGATTCAGCGCAGCTGTTCAGTGGCAGAATGAATTCTGAAATGCAAGTCTCTTGTTAGTCCTGCACTTCAACTTGGCCATGCTCTCTGCTCCGTAGTATGTTGCTGATGTCAGATGAACACACGCACACCACTGCACACCCTCCCCTTAGAATTCATTGTACTTCCAAATATTTAATTTGCATTGGATTGAAGATAAAAGTAGCTGATTTAGATTCCTGGAGATAATGGCTCTTGTAATGGAAGTGTCAACTGTCTGTAAGCTACAGAAGTGCTGCAGCTGATAGTCTGAGGTTCAAATAAACCTGCCATCCAATGATGTATGAAAAAAGATGCGTCAGTCCAACACATTACAGTAAATATTTTCCTTAAGACGGGCTACTGAATCCAACAGGAGAACATGGACAAAATAAATTCTTAACACATAGCAGGAGGTTATTGTAAAAAGCTTGCTTTAGGAGATGATTCTGTTTTGCAAACATCAGCATGCTTGATTATAGTCCCAGTGTGCAAATGTGTCAGTGAGTTCACTGATGGCTTCACCTTATATTTATGTTTCCTTCTGCCTTGATTTCATAGTCAGTGCCAGAAATCCCAAAGAATTTTTCATCCTTCCACTATCTGTTTGGTTGGGGTTTTTTGTTGTTGTTTTTGGGGTTCAGGGTGTTGGTTTGTTGGTTTTTTTTTTTTTCTTTGAAGATGATGTAATTCTTGGGTTTGGGTCTTTTGTGTTGATAGGCTGTTTGCTTCACAAGGAGCATTTTCTTTCCACATATAAGATTTAATTGCTACTGTAATCTGGGCAAGTATAAGTCCTATTCTTATCAGAGTTGATTGAAGTTTTATGTACTATATTGCTATAAAAATGCTTTTTTAAAAAAGAGATGGATTGTTTGAATAAATAATAGGTGTATATAAAACTTGGTGAATGTTTTTGTAAATATTTTGTCCAGATATAAACCAATCCTTTTCTTTGACCGTATAAGATGTCTTTTGTGGTCTTCCTGGAAAAAAATCCAGCCTGGGAATTGGTAAAAAAGGGAGTTATTCTGTATGCAAAATTGAATTGAATTAACGCAAACCCTTATGGACTTGTTGTTGTGTGGTTTAGTTTGGAAGGAGTGTAGAAGAACTTAAGTTTGGGGTTTGGGTTTTTTTTGTTTGTTTATTTTTTAAAGATGAACTTCTACTCTGTGATAAAATGTTATGGCCAAGGTGACCATGGACACGTGGTGGTGGGACTATGGCAAGGCAGCAGTGGTGGGCACTTGAGAGATGCAGCAGTGGGGTTGGCACAAGCACTAGAGAGGAGCACCAGGGAACATGTCCCCTCCTCCCCCACCACAGAAACTGGGAAGTTCTTAAAGGCAGGGACTGATGAGGGAGACAGTCAGGTGTAATTGGAGGAGATGCAATTGCTGGTGCTCCAAGTCTGTGGCAATGAATTTCCTTAGGCATAAATGAAGCCTCATGCTGGGCTTGGAGAAACTGGTTGTGTTTAATCTAGTCTTGGGAGTTTTCAGGGATTCCCAAGATAACTCTTGAGTCATTGCGTAGGATAAAGGGAGCGATTTTTTTTTTTTTTTTAAGAACACATTTAGTCTCTGGTATTGAAAGGAATCCTGAGTTTAAATACTCCAAGAAGCCTAGGTCTTTCCTTAGCAAACCTCCTCCCCAAAATAGACTGTGTGTGGAAGATGAGTTTCTGTCAACATTTGATCTTGAAAGATCCATTCAAGAGCAGCCTTAGTTTAAATCCCATTCTGCCTGTGTTACCCAGGGTGCTGGCAAGACTTTTCTACGTCTTTTGCAGCCTCTGTGCTGTTTCACACCTATATCTTGTCCCATGGTTCTCCAGCTTCATTCAGTTTTTGTCCCAGTTAAGCCTAAAGGAACTTTAACAGAGCTTTTCTCTCTCCCTCTGTTTCTCTCAGCATTGCAGTTTCTCTAATATGTATGTTGCTATTCTCATCATGTCAGGAACCAACTATTTCTACAAAATGTATTGGAAATAAAAACTCCCTGTATTGACAGTGTAAAAATATGCTGAAGACATGCATGACCAAACAGGCAAATATAATTGAGCTACTGGGAAGTTTAATATTGGAGATGCATTGTATTGACTGACAGTAGTATAAATGGTGAATAGGCCTCTGCAAACATTTACTGTCATTACTCTTCACTACTTAGATTCCTAAGAGAAAGGAAGTTGAGAACAGTGCTAGAGCCATAAGTAATAATCCGAAGTCTCTCAAAAGCCCTTTATAGGAGAACAGATATCTCCAGATCTTTTTCTAAACAGACTTCAAAGACAGCATAGACCAATTGGCATTAGAAAAGCCTTATTCTTACTGTAGATAAAGGGGAAATTTAGTAGCAATGGGATTTTTATTCCTTCTAAATCATTAGAGGATGTTTCTATCTTGGTTAAGAAAAACTGACTGTGACTGCTGGGGTGGGGGGGAGAAAGGAGATCGAAATGCTGCAAATTTGACTAAAAGCTAGATCTACAGTAAGACATAAAGGTCTAAAAATGGGATAGGCATATTAGTGCGATCTTCAAATTCCCTGCTTACCCTCCCAATCACCAAAGGTTTTATTGCAGATTGTTTTGCAGTGTTATTTGCCAGTCATCCGATGCACTCTTCCTTTGCCCGAACAGCAGTATCCTCTGTCTTGGCAGTGATAAGCAACTAAACATTTAGCTCATGAGGAAAAGATCTTTTGGGGCCTTTCCCCAACCTATGTGTCTTAACTTGGTAGCAGTATTCAGAATGCACTTACTACAAGCTTTCAAAGTTAGGTGATCACCTGAACACTGAATAACTATTGATCCCAATACCATCAATGTCTTCTGAGAAAGAAAAGGCACCCTAGATTTCAGTCGCCAAAAAATTCATCCTAATTGATAGAGCACCCTGACTCTCCTTTCTCTCTGGCTATTCATTAGAGCTTCAGGTCAACTTTAGAACTCTAACATTTCCATGAGGGACTGCGAGTGCTTCCAGAAGACTTAGAGCATCAAGGTTAGAAGCTTCCTGAGAAGTGAGAAATGATGATTTGAACACTTGCAAACCAAACAAGGAATTGAAACACATGTCTCTGACATCCTTTAATCACCAGCTCTTGTGTAAAAGACTAGGCATCATTCTTGCCAGTCATCTTTTGATGAAAGAGATGTATTCCCCTGTTATTATTACTATATTTATTTATATAATATATTAAAGCTGGGCATCAGCTTCCAGCTCCTGGGTTTGGGAAGGTGAGTTCTACAGCTCAGTAAAGTTACCAAGCACCTGATGGCCATGAGATTTAGGGCACCTGTCACCTTGATGTTTCTTATTGGTTAGTTTTGTTGGCCTCTGCTCTGTGAACTGACTCTAAGGGGTCTAATAATCCTGTAATCAGTTTAGACATTACCTGAGGCACTGGTTTACTTTGAGGGCTAGGGGCCTTAAAATCATGTATTGCATAGCCAAGCATTGCATTGCACGTCGCCTTGTACGTAATTCCTAAGACTTCAAATAGCTATTTGAAATCATAGAAGCAGAAGGAAAGAAAAATTTTAAAACACCACCTAAGATATCTTCCAGTCAACACAGAGATATCCTGCAGTATTACAGACTTCTAAAATGCCATTTACAAATGAGCTCCTCATTGGAAAAGCAAAAAGTAAGAAGGACCACAGATCTTGTGAATGCTTCTATTTGTTAGGAAAGCCCACTTTGGGGGGGGGTGAGGAGGGGGGAGAGAGTTTCCTCCAACCATTACAGCTCTGTCAAATGCAATAGTACCCCAGCGATGATTGCTATGCCTAATAGTCATGGACAGCAACTTTATTCATCCCAGAAAGTACACAAACAAAAGCAGCACTGCAGTCTCTAAGATACGAAGCTTTCTCTGTTAAATTTGCCATGGATGGTTGGATTCATCAGTTTGCATGTGTCTTTGACTGATACATCATGCTGGATGCTTTAGGCAAACACACACTAATTAGTAGAACAAATAGAAAACCCTGAGGATGCCCATGCTTAATGACATTGCCCATATTCTAAACCATCTCTACGACAAATTACTCATTTCATGGCTGTAGGCAGTGCAAGTTAATTTATCTGTATCAGTTGCTAAGTTGAAGCATTTACTTTGTACAAGATGCTGTATTATACCTTTCTAGGAAACTTTCCAACACTTTAGCTTTTAAATGAAAAATAAACTATAAGTAACAGGCCGGGCCAATTGAGAGATAAAAAAGTAAGAGAGAGAGGATCTATTTTAAGTTTAGAATCAATAGATGCTGATGAATTAGTTAACTTTTAATTAGTTTGGTACTATATAAAAAACAAAAAATTGTGATGAGGACTTGAAATCCTCCGAGGAGCATTGAGTTAGAACCCAGAACTCTAGCTCAGAACAAAGGTAGATTGTGCAGAAGCTTGTGCAGTTCCTGCCGTGAATGCTTCAGTCAGGTAATTGCTTTTCAATCAATCTCAGCGAAAGAAATGAGAAGTCAAGTATGGAGAATGAAGCAAATTCACAGGCATCTTATACCAGTACGGTCTTGTTATTTTCAGTTGCATATTGGTTTGGGTTTTTTTCACTGATAAATTTCATTGAAGAACCTGGATAAAGTGAACCTTGTTCTCATAAAATGAATGAGCTGAACGTAGCAGTCAAATGATCCCCAAGAGTCTATGACATTGCTGAACTGTAGTCACTTAATTACCTAAATGAATGCGAGTCTTTGGAAGCATGCAACTAAATATCCTGCATAACCAAGCCAACTCAAAGTTTCAGTAGCAAAAGCAGACTAAATATTGTTGCCCTAAGATGATGGGTTAAGTTGCCCTTGTACTGGCAGGTTGGATGGGAGGAGAACAGTGAAGGGAGAGGACTGAGTGAAGGCAGATGACCTAGCAGATTACCCTGGAAAGCCAGGGCTGGTGTTTCTGCCTCATTCAGCAGGGTGAGAGGAACAGAAAAAGCTGCTTGTGCTGGAAGGACCATTTGTCCTCCCATAGTTGAATGTTTCTCTCAACAGTAGAACTCCTAGTCAGCCTGGCTTTCCAAGTGGTCTGGCAGAAGCCACGTGGATGGTTCCATGGCCACTGTTGCAGGTGCCTAAGCAGGCATGTGCTTCAGATGGATGCTGCTATTCGGTGTGGTTACAAAAATCTTTGCCACCTCTTCGCAAGCATACGGATGGACATTATCAATAACTCCATGTTTGCAATAAAAAAATAAAATCTCAGCATCCTCACAGCGACCTTGATGAAGAAACACCTTTATTTGACACACAACACTAGGTTGTTGCTAAACAACTTCCAAAGGTAAGTTTGGAACCCCAAAATTTGCAAATCTGATACTAGAAAATGCCTTAGTAGGTACCAGGAGGATTTCGAGCTGCTTGCTATTTCCCATACTTCCTTGGAAGCTGCGCTTAAATACAGTTGTATTCCTCAGTCTGCTACAGTCTTGCCCCAGAGAAAGTGGTTAGAAAGGGTTTTGTGCCCTCTTGTGTATCTGTCATCCTGAAAGTGTTCAGGTTCTGATCGAGGATGTACCTTTCTGACTTTCTCCTCCACTTACAAGGCAGTGGAGCGAGGGAGAGAAGAGCAACATTTGGGCATCAAAACATTGGTATTAATGACCCCAGGGGTCTAGGTTCACCTTTTTTTCCACTGCTGTAAACTTTTGTGGATTTAGATAAGTGTCATTGTGCCTCAGTATGCCTTGGATAAAGGTGAAATAATGAGACCTGCTCTTCCTTGCTTTCTCCTGTTTGCATTTGGATTTTTCCGAGCGTCAGAGCAGACCTCCCATGTTCACTTAGGTGAACTGTGTTCATAGCCGTCATGTGTACGCGATGTGCTTGCCTGTACACTCACATAGCTTGCGAGTCTGATAGGCACAGTTGCGGGTTGATGTAGAAATGAATCTCATGTTTCTGGCACATCTGTCTCCTCTGTGGTGCTTGAGATGCTTACACCTGAGGAGCTGCAGTCGATGCTCCTTGCTTGTCAAATGCGCAGAAACCAAGTGGTTGTCTTGGTCCATCTGCACTGATTTAGTTGATAATGTTTACCATGTCTGTTGGTTTGGAGAAGGGGGGGGGGGGGGTGTCGGGAAATTCTTTGAGCTTTGTTATCCCTACAGTAACTATAGACTTTGGCAGGAATGCGGGTGATTAATTTCAGGTCTGTGGGCTTAGCCCGAGTGGCAGCAGCTCTCCCCGCCGCCGCGCTGGATGTCTAGGAGACAGCGGCGTCCCCCGTGCTCCGCTCTTTCACCAAACCCTGTGAATTCAGCTCGGCTAAATAAACATTACCGAGCTGCTAATCACAGGCTCTGAAACAAAACAGCACTTCACTTCGGGATCTGGGCAAGATCAGACTTTCCTCCCTCCCTCCCTCTCTCTCCTCCTCTCCCCTCCCCTCCCTCTCTGCCCCCTCCCTGCTTTTCCCCTCCCTCTCCCCGGCAGCCGCCGAGCCGGTCCCTCCGACCTGGCAGCCTCATGCTGGGGGCCGCTGCCGGCTGGGGCTGACTGAGGCCGCCCTGCCCGCTCTGCCTGTACCTCCCTGCCCGTCCCCCGTCCCCCCCCACCTCCCCCCGGTACCGGCACCCCTCGCCGCCGGGCTCCCGGGCACCGCCGCCGCCCCGACGATAAAAAGTTGTGCGGAGCGCCGAGGATGGGAGCGCATCTGCAGCCTCTAGCCCTGCGGCTTCTGGCGTTGACTTTCCCCTTGGTGGCGAAGGGTTTTCCTGACGAAACCTTGGAGAAAGCCGCGAAATCCGAGGGATATTGCAGTCGGATCCTGCGAGCCCAAGGAACCAGGAGGGAAGGGTATAATGAATTTAGCCTCAGGGTGGAGGGTGATCCAGAATTTTACAAGCCTGGAAGCAGTTACCGGGGTAAGTTAGCCATCCTCTACTTCCGATACTAACGATAATGGTCAGCACAAGTGTGTCTCAAACTATAACGCGTCTGCCTGTCATCTCTGTATCCCTTTTGGCGTGTGTGTGACTATGTGGGTTAAGACAGGGTAATATACTCCCACGCATTACTTTATTGGGGATGCTTTCATGACAAGTGAGAGGGAGTTGGATTTCACAGTATTCCTTTACTCCTAAACATTAACTTTAATATTAAGAGGAATTTCTTTTATGGATACTCTCTGCCGGCTCAGCGCTAGCACAAGATCACAATTTGATGTGATACAAAACACACAACCTTCCCTCGTTTACCTACTTCTATAGGATTTCTTCCTATCCCTTTAAATATAACACGGTGAACAGGAGAAGCTGTAACATTCAGCAGGAAGAAGAGGAAACTCAGAGCTAATTGTTCTTGCCCTGAAATATGAATGTTAATATAATGAGTTAGCATATGGGCAAACAGTGATGCAGCACACTGCCAACTTCCCACATTTTCCACTTATGTTTATCCCACCCCCCTTTTTTTTTCTGGGGAAATGAACAGATGGTTCAAACAGGAAAGAGGCAGAGACGGTGCTAATGACCACTGTAAATAAGAGATGGAGGCATTCGTTCTCTGCTGAGCATTTCACGTACAATCCTTGAAATTAACTTCCAAAGCACATTTCAGCGTATTGTTCTAATTAATAGGCTAAGGCAGTTCTTGGTCACTTTTCCTTCCTCACCATATAATGTCTTAGGAAACAAACCCTGGAGTATACTGTTAACTTCGTATTTTAAGAGCACTTTGAAAAGAATTTGGACATTTTTAGCTACCATAACTAACGTACTTTCTGGCATCACTTTGGAAAAGAAATTTTGAGAGTTTCTTCTACGTGTTTCTCCTGACCTTCCTTAGATTCAGTGTAAAGAGCAATGTTTACCCATTGCATGAACATGGGAATCTTGGTATAGGTAGAAAAAAGTGTGCACATAGCATAATCGTCATGTTCTCTTAAAGGCTGAAAAATACATCTGCAGCAGTGATTAACCTGTTTTGAGCATCAGTCTGTAACTGCATGATTTTTGATTAATTTTTTTCTCAATAATTGATTTATTTTAATGTGGTGTGAGGAAATGCACATTTCCCACAAATCCATTAACTGTTTAACACATTAGGATTAGTACCTCGAGTCTGAAAGATTTCATGTTGCATGTCAGTTTGATACATCTACTAAGCAGGATAAAGAAAAGTGTCGAGTTCTTTGACAGTGACAAAAGTGAAAGTTCTTAAAAAGTTTTGAAATTTACTTCTGTGAAAGTTGGATATTTTCAGTCACCTACCAAAGAAGTTTCTATTACATGGAAACGTAGGAGGAAAGAAACTCCCAGATGAATTACCAGAACTAATTTTGTGGGGATATTAGGTCTTGGCACTAGGAACTCAATTAATAAAATCACATTAGAGTATTGTAGCCTCTTGTAAATGAGAAAATTACAGCTAACAGTAAAAAAATTAAAATGCAGACCAAAATATGTGCCCAAGCTTTTGGTATTTAAGATTCAAGTATTCAGGTGGCATATAAGCTTATCTAGATAGTCCTTTAAGGACACTTTCTGAATGGTTGGAAGACTGTAAGTGTTACCGTAGCGCATACGTTATCTACGGCAATAGTTAAAACTAGCAGCATTACAGAAAGTTTTAAGAGCTCATTTGCAGAGGAAATTACAACTGGAACTTTATTACTGTTTTATACAAAGGTTAGAAAATCAGAGTAATGATAAAAAATGCAGGATTATGGCAGGTCTGTGGGGTTTTATCTGTAAATTACTAGATGTACAACACTGCAGAAGATTTGCACAACTTCCATTGCGCTGGAGCCAAATGTGCCTGTTTCCATGGCCCCTGTTTGATTTAATGCAATCTGGATCCTTGGCGCATTCCCTAGCAGGCTCCTGGAATAAACTAGTATTTAGGCAAGGTGGATAACACAGGAATTAACTGTACGTACAAATGCTGTACTCCACCAAATTGATGTTATAGAGGCATCCCTTTATGTTCGTAACTCTCTTGATCATCAGTTGATGTGACACCCACGTAAGACCCCCAAGCTGCAACTACTGGAGGAAACATCGCAGCACTCTTGCAGTGTGGGAACTGGAAGACCACAGTTCACAGCTGCCATTTGTCTTTGGGAAAATTTTTATGGCTTTCTGCAGTTACCTTTAGATCAACCTGGATCTATTTTCCCTGAGGGGAAATCCTGGGTGGATCTGTGTATATGGAAGCATTGGTTTTCCACCTCTCTGGAGCCGTGGTAGATGAAAATGACCCTGATCCCTGAATAACTTCTTTGAATGAGTATGTGCCTCCTTGGGTCTGCAACACCGGCAGAAGTAAATAATAAGGACGTTTTCTTCTGTTTCAGACAATTGAAAACAAGGTAGCAGCAGGGCTGAGGAGCCATCTAAAAGAGGAACCGTGGCTATAGGCTTCGTGGTGTCCTACAGGGAAGCTGACATGACTGATTTCTAACATCTTATTTGGGACTCTCGATGTTATAGCCTGCAAGTGGCCTTCATCTGCCTGGTCTTTCAGGTTGCAATATTGTTGCCTCACCCGTTGTGGAGCTGGCAGCCAAATGCATATGGTGGGCAGGTCTTCCCATGGCACCAGGTTTGTTGGCACACCATCCTGGGATCAAGGTCCTCTCCCACCTGCTGGTTAAGTTAGACCTTGATGTAGCTCCTCTTCCATCCACTGAAGGTCAAAGTTCCCATTGCATTCACAGGCCACAAATGAGCCTTAAGTTTACATGGTGTTACGGGGTAATGATCTTGAAAGTACTCAGTCCTAGCTTTATTGATATGTGCAGTTAGATTAATGATTGCATGAGATTTCCATGAAAAACGGGGTTAGTTTCATCCTACTAAAAATATAAATGAAATTGCTTCTAAAAAAAGGCAGTACTATGTCCATTTCACGTGCTAACATGAAATGTACAGAGTTTCCTCCATGAGTTTTTGAAATTGTTATTCTGATGAAGAAAATGAGCATTTGACTAGTATAGTTCTTAGATACACCTTCTGCGTGAATGCTGTTTCTGTTTTTAATGGAATTTCCACTTGTAGGTCTGTTCACCTTAGTTTTCAAGGACACGCTCAGTTAACGTTACACACGCTATTGCATTAGTTTGGGGACATCTAAGGAACGATGAATCTTTTTCTTTCCATTTCTTTCTTCCCCCAACAGGCAAACTCTTTTCTATGCAAATAACCCCTCATTCTGTAAATATTTTAGCGATTCTCAAATTTCACAAAATATGGATAAAAGTAAATATTAAAAGTGTATTTGTTGGTACTTGTGCAAGGTACAACACAGGATGTGCTGCAGTGTAGGATGTGGAAAGTCAAGTTTCCTGCCTGAAACCAAAGGAGCAGTTGCTTTGATCACCCCACCTTTAGCTGGGAACACTGGGGAAGGAGAAGTATGTTGAAGGTGTGTGCCAAAGTGCAACTTGTAATGTAATTAGAGGTTTGCTGGAGGGGATGGAAACAGACAAAAGTAACTGTTGATATGTAATCTTCCTTTTAAAGTAAAATCCTTAACTTTGAGACTTGCACTGAGATTTAATTCATCTTTACAGGAAGTTCATATTGTTCAGTGAACGTTAATTAACGTGATCGTGGTGTGAGCAATACTTGGATGTTCTTTAAGTTGGCACAGTTTAGCCGAAGAAGAACTCTCAACTCTTATGCAACGAGGAGCCACTATCTCTTGTGAAAACCAGATGTAGTTTGTCAGCTTCCCGCTGCTGCCTGTGCAATGCCAACCCTCCTCCTTCTGAGCCGAAACAATCAGTCCAGAGCCAGTGAGTACAGAACCATCACCGTAACAAGGCTCTGCATTTAGGAGTGCTTCAAATAAAGCCTTGCACAGCAATGTTATCTTAGCGCACTGGGTAGTTCAGAGAACTGACAGAAATCGTTTCAGCTCAGGCGTAAACGTTTGTTCTGGCCTAGCTCAGGGGTGACCAAAGCACACATTCATCTTGGCGTCCTTGAGCTGAGGTTGCACGGATGCTAAAATCCCACGCGTCCACCCTGCGGGTCATCACCCTCCCGGCCCCTCGCTTGTATCTGGGTGTCCCAGCCACTGCAGAAGCGCTCCTGGGGCTGCATGGTGCAGCCGCTCAGGGACTGGACCCAGCTGAACTCTCTGGTTGGGGTTTTCTGGTTTGTTTTACTTTTCAGCTGGATGTGTTCCCTGGTTCAGCTGACAGCACAGCTGCGTGGATGTGGCTGCTGTACGAGCAGTGCGGGGTGGGGGAGGGCAGGATCCCTCCTGTTAGAGGAAGCACAGATTTATTCTGGGTTAAAATGACTGTGCAACCACAGCATGAGTATTGCTAACCCCAAGCATTCAAAAAATATGAGTCAGGCTTTGGAATTACCTTTTTTTTTTTTCTCTTTCCCTTGGTGATGGCTTTTGTAGTATTTCAGATGTTCTGTGTTTTATAGGTAGGTGTTTTGTTTAGAATTTGGAAAACTGTTTGGTTTGATCTGTAAATATGTGAGGAAAATGATGAAAACTGTTGAGTCAATTCACAGCTGGATTCTCAGTTTGCTTGCATAAGTATTTAAGTATTCCTAGTGTAACCTTTTATTCATAGTGATTCAGACTTTTGAATTACATATAATATATGGAAAAAATTGTTGCATGTAAAAGACCTTTATGGCAATTAGTTTCTAAGAATCAGTGTTTGAGCAAGTGTAATGCGTTCATCCTTGAGTTCAGCAGTGTGTTTTTTCTCAATTACCGCAATGGAGAGGCTGGCTGTGGATTTTCATTTAGATATAACTGCAAAAGTTTGCAAAATGGGGCTAATACTACTAATTATTGGGCAGATACCGAATTAATGAATTGGAGCAATACTTAGAAACGTAATCAGAAATTTTAATGCTATTATGCTACTTCTCAGTTCCTGTATATAAAATGTGAAAGTTTCTTTCCTCTCAAAAATCATGAGGTTCAACCTCATAATAAGGTTCCATGGAATGAAAAGTGTGCTGAAAATCTTGAGAGCTGGGGGACTTGCTATTATGCCCATCACTACTCTATATTTGCACAGGTGTTTGCAGGTGTACAGGTCTAACCACGGCAGTTTCATTTCACTTTTTAACCTTTTGTTTGTCTCTCCAATCCTTCTTTTTTCACATATAATAAGAACAATTATGGATTTGTACAAACACCATGGGGTTTAGACCCAAATATAGCTGCGTAATGCTAGAAATCTTCAAATATTATATTTTATATTTTTCTACTATTGAATTTCTAGATCAAAAAGCTCTCCATATGTTCCAAATTAACTCTGGACGTATTTTGAAATCCATATCTTTTAAGGGCAATCTGTCATTTTCAGTAATGTGTTTCAACCTCTTGCAGCCTGTTTGTGTGAGAGGGAGTCTTTTGTGAATACTCCTCTATGAAGCAGCACTGGTAGTTGCAGTTTGCTCACAAAAACTCTGGGTGGTCTTCAGTTTTTATTGTGCCATTCAGAGTTTGAAAGTGTGACAATAATGTACTACAAGCAACACTGTCTGCGTTATGCTTGAAGTAACAGCTACTTAAAAGTATTAGTAGTCCAGTTTTCTGTCTCTTTTCCTTTACTTAAAAAAGAATTTTTCCCTGAAATTTACCTCTGTTTCAGAAAAGGATTCTTATAAGGTGTTGAAAAGGATTCAGTAATTTTAAAACTCCCCCAAACGTCCTGCCTCATTTGGTCTTTCTGACAGTGTTCAGAAGAGCTGCAGCTGACCATAACTCAAGTGTTGCTGGGTGGTGCTTAGGTACTGATGATGGCAAAGAGAAAAACCATACAAAGTTATCTCGCAGTAGCAGAAAATGAGGGACGTAATCCTGATGCTGAGCATGGTAAAAACAAATTAGTCAGCATTACATGAATTATTCTCTGCTGGTGGATCCAATGACACCTTCCCGGTCAGGACTGGTGTGTGAAGAAGGGTGTTTTGCTGATGTGTAGGATGCTTTGGCAGTCGGAGCTGGCAGCACAATCTTGAGAGGTCTGCTTTAGCCGTGAGTTTAACTTTGTGTCCTGTTCTGCCCTCAGGTTAAGGGAGAGGAAGTATAGTTTTATAGCAACCATCTCCATCAGCTAGAGTACTGTGGTGAGGGTAGCTGAGCTGGAGCAGGCAATATGGTCATCTTGCTTTACAGTTAAAGAAACTTTTTGTGCACTGATATGCCTAAATCCTTGGCTATGCTCAGAGCAGGACAAAAGCTGAAGCCAAATATTCAGAAGATTTTTCCCTCACATTTAAAAATAAAATAAAATAAAAAATCACAAAAATGCCGAAGAAAAAAACCCCCCAAATGAACATGTGTGTCCCCACCCCTAAATCACCACCACCTCCACCAAAACAACCCTCCTGTAGATCTGAGCAGATTAGCAATCTGCTTAAAATAAACCAAAAAACAAAGGACGTGTGTGTGGAGAAAAATAGCTGAGGTATTTCACATCATGCCAGTGTTTTCCAGTTTATGTGGAAACTTGGAGTGAAAGTTTTTGTATTCTGGCTGGCTCTGCTCCGTGTTGTTAGTGCCCTAACTTTTGTTAATATCAACTATAAACATACACCTTTCAAGTTGATCTGTGCAATGATATACAAGTGGCTGATTTCACAATTAAAATGATGTTTTCATTATTTCTCTGTTTGTTATATCTCAGTGACGCTTTCTGCTGCCACTCCTGCTTACTTTCGAGGATTCACATTGATCGCTCTCAAGGAAGGAAAAGAAGGTGACAAAGAAGATGACCATGCAGGAACTTTTCAGGTGAGAGAACTTTCCCTAGGCGTCTTCCTCTCTGTATGCCTGGCTCAGAGAGATGTTATTTGCACAGCAGAATGCAGACTATGCTTAAGTAAGGATAGGTATCTGTGGATGTTGTCATGAGAACAACATAGCACATTTTATAGTCCATGGAACCTCTTCAAGGGTCAAGGCTTTTGTACCTTGACTTCAGCTTCCCTTCCTACCTTCTTGCAGTCAAACACGAGCATCAAGTATTTGAACTAGAGCCTAGGACACCTGAATTTGTTACCCAAAGTGAATATGAAAATTGTTTTATTAACGTTTTGCTTTTTGTATTTCTTTGCGTAGATATTTTTTCCATTCAGATGCAGATTATGGCTCTGAGAAGTGTGTTTGCCACAGCTGTAATGACTGTTTTATCAGTCATAAATTAGATTCTGCTGTTTTACTGATGCTCAGTAGTACTTTACTTAACGAACACATTCAGTGGGATGAAATGTTGTTTATCATTATTTAAAAGGATCAGAATCCAGAGCAATGATTCACAAAATAGTATTTGCAGCTATTTCAAGATCATGTTGCATGAAAGGAATTCTGGAAACTGAGAATACACATCATATTTATGCAAGTAGGTAGAATGTATGTAGGTTTGTTGATTGTCAGATGAGGTATTGTTTGCTATTTGAATTTCCAAACTGAGAAATATTGTTGAATGATATTGATTTTAATTTTCAGGATTGGTAATAATATTGATACTAATTTTAATACTGATTTATAGATAGAAGATTTTACTTGCCTCAAGGAAGCATTTCTGTTTTCAAGGGAATCACACAAAAGTTCTCATTTTGTTGATCTATAAGGAGACAGAAATAATTTTAATCCTAGTATGTCTTTCTGAAGCATCTTCTGGTTTTTGTATGTAGCAAATGTGATGTGCAAACTCAGTATGTATTGGTCCTGTTTTCCTATTGAGTTTGCCTAGAGACCTTTTTCTGGTTTTCATACATTTTGTAAGAAAATCTAGAATAAGCAAGAACTTTTTTGATGTTTGAATAACTCCATCTTCCTTAAAACTAAACAATTTCCTAATATTATTTAGGAGAAATCTGTTTAATATGGAGAGTTTGTGGTTTGCTGTTGGTTTGTTGTTTTTTTCTTTTTTTTTAATAAACTACAATTAAGACATCAGCTAATGTTAAGAAGTAGAAATGGTGGTGCTTCATCTTTTTTAAAAGAAACTTCTCACCATTCATTTCTGTATTTCAGTTGTTAATGTCTCTATAGCCATGGTTAATGGGAAAGACTTGGCCTGCGTTTTGCCTTTATGGCCAGGTGTACGTCTAACTCATAGTGAGAAACTCTCACTGAGCTTTGCTGAAGTACAGAGGAATTTTGAAGGCAGCAGAGTGGGATGCAAATGGAAATTCCATATAGATCAAAAAAAAGCCCAGTGGATCTCAGTGGAGGGAAGATTGTTTAATTAGCTTTATTGTATGGATTGCAATCCATACAATCAGTATTCTAACTGGCAGATGAGAGTTTCAAATTTTATGCATAACTAAATATGTATTTCTGTGGCACAATCAGTACTCACTGTGCTCATCCCACACTAGCACAATTAACTGAAGTTCATTCAGGTAGTGCCTGCCAGTTCTGTCTGTGTTGGTACAGATTTAAGATTCTTATTTAAGTATCCAAGGAATGCTTACAGTAATAAATACCGATGTCTCTTGTATCACACTAGTCACTAGAGGAAGAAAAAATAAGTTTAGTTCAAGGGTTTGTGCTGTGTTTGTATTATAATGTGAAGATCCTAATGGTGTCTAAACAGCTGTGCAGAGTAAGAAAGAACTGTGTACAATAGCTTGCATGCCACTCGCAGTTATGTATTTCCTGTGCTCGGAGAATATGTTACTCAGTGAATTACCTAGTGGAACAGAACTTAGTGAAAATTCCTTAATAGTGGTGAGAGAATACATGCTGCTTCTGGAGTAGTGGTATAAGCCTCTGCCTCTGTGAGAAGACGTATTTACTGTTCAAATAATAGTCAAAGCACATGAATGCACTGCATGAGGCGAAGTGCTTCATTCATACCAGCAAGACTTTGCAGTATAACCAGGATAGAAAGAAATGAAAGTTTACCAAATAAGACATATGCTTTTCCCCTATGCCTCAGGGACTGTAAACCACCATCTTTTCAAGCCTGTGAGTGCCACTTTGAAACCATGAAGTATGGGTTGCAATGTCTTTCATGGGGAAAACCTGAATCCACACTGTACTCGGGTCAAGAGCCCACTGGGACTGTGGCTTCTGTTTTGCATAGCTATTGAGTGTCAATAGATCAACAGGTGTAGTGCCTCAAAGTACTGTAGAGGGGCATGTGCTAGAGTAACAAGGTGTTAAATAAGGACTAACATCTCAGTGACCGATATGGACACGGTACACTCAGGCTGGAAAAACATTATTTTCAGTGATTCCAGTCATGCTGCAGCAGGTTGAGTGCCGCAGCCCAGTGCAAAGGATGAACGCAGAGTAAGCAGCTGCCATGAGTTCACCCTACAGGAGCTTTGCTCTGCCTTTTACAACCTCCTTATGGCTCATTTACTCTTGTCTGACTCTGCAAGTCAGCAGGTACGGTCAATCTTCATTAATCATTAAGCTGCAGTGTCTTGATCCTATAAATAGCACAGCTGTTAAAATTCTTGGGCAGACAGGTATTTTTTTTTTTTGTATGGTTTTTGTTACCTTTATACTTGCCATGCAGTAGAGACCTTTAGAGAAGTGTAGTTTGGACTTCACCATTCTAAATCTGTTTTCCTCTGAGAAAATGGAGACTTTAAAATCTGATTTTACTACTGTTTGTTTATTTAATGCAGCCACACTTCTTTTTCTTTGTCCTTGTAGCACACCCAGGGCATAATTTGGCTTTAAAATAGACGAATCGCATTGTCTTCCACAAACATGCAAACATATGTTAAATAGCTAAATTAAATATGGTTGGGGAATTAGAGATGCCAAACTCAGTCATAGAAGTTTGGGGATATAATAATATGGCTCTTACTTATGCCAGTGGTAATTGTACAACCCGGGTGCAGTGTGGCACTTGGGGAGCATTGGATGTCATGTCCCATTGGCCTATTTACACAAGCCATTCCCAACTGTTGTCTTGCAGTCTGCTGATCTTTCTCTTTTGCAATGTTTAGCAACAGTCTGCAAATTGTTTGAAGGCAAATTATGCTCAAGGGCAACAATCAAGCACTGATTGGCTATAGAACAGTATCTGTACAGGCCATTTTAATCAAGATATGTATGCAATGTAATAGATTTAGTCTGGTAAATAATGTAGAATAATAGAAGTTTAGTGCTGAATCTCATCTCATCTATCTTCCTCATTCTCTGAGGAAGAATAAATATTCTAAGGAAATCTTTGGTGGGTATTTTCTGGATCTGTTTTGAAGACGTATTCAACAACAAAAAGTTCATCTCTCCAAGTGGCCTGTTCAAACAGTTCAATATATTGTATAGAAAATTTAAGGAAAAATTTATAGAGTTTTTACTAATGTCTAAACTGAGTCTTCACTAATAGTGGTTAAATTTGTCTCTTAGATTATCTTTCTAAATTAAGAATTTTCTTGATATCTTATGAGACAGTTATTCTGAAGTTTCCTTTATTCTGTCTCCAATTCCACATGCTGTCTACCTGTTTCTTATTAAAACTTCCATATTTTCATTGTAGTGGATCTTTTTTCAATTTTGCCAGTTCTGCACTCCAGTGAGAGTTCAGTCTTATTTACATTCCCCAGAATTGTACACAATAGTCAATCTGAACCTTCAGCATAAAATCATACAGAATTTAGATGCAATAATCCTTTGGAGTATCATAATTGCTTCTCTTTTCTTCATGCAGAATCCTCTAAGTGTATGCAACTTGCCTTTATTGCAGGAGCATCTCGGTATTGTACAGGACGTCCACAATAAAGTCCTAAATCCTTTCCTGCACGTACTGCTGCCTACGTTGTTGACGTGGTTTAGCCCCAGCCGGTAGCTCATTTTGCATTTCAGTCCTCCTAAGTGTAAAGCTTTGTATTTGTCTTCCTGAATTTCATCTTGACTGCATCTTCAATTTATCAAGAAAGTTCTGAACTACAATCCTATCCTTCAAAGTACTTACCATTCCTCCAAAATTGGTGCTATTTGTGGACTTTATAAATATGTGCTTGACAATTAAATAGTCAATATAAAATACTGTGTGCAAGTGTGACCTGCTTTTCTCATGTGCAATGATAAACTGAGTCATAAAGACCCAAAATTAGATACTGCTCTGTATTTTTTTTGGCATAAAAATCTAACAACAGATTATGTCCACTATTTTTTGTGATAGTTTACTATTAAATCCATTCATTGTAGTAGTATTCCTGGAGATGTCCTTTTAATTTTCTTTGCTCTAGAGTGAATCAAGAAATTCTTAGTTTAGGTCACTGAATTTAACAACTCACCAGTGCCAAACCAATGTAAGAACGTAAGCAAGCATGGCAGTAGCAAGAGTGAAGTTTTCATTAAACATATGGCATTTATAAAAGCTAGCGACATGTCCTGAAGAAGAAAACATTTAAGGAAACTTGGAGTAGTAGTGATACAAGTGAGGTAAGTGACCTTTATTCTAAGTTCTTCTTCTTTAGGTTTACCCTGAAACAATAGCCCCAAATATCGCCTTTGTTTTCAAAGACATGCTGACCGGTGCCTGTTTCTTTTGATGCTGTTCAGCTGACTGATAGGCTTACCAAAGCTTTTAGATAGAAAGGTATTTTTACAAGCTCTTAGAAAAGCAGTTTCTCAATTGCAGCGTTCCAGCATTTTATAAGAATCTTACATCTTTTTAAGCAGTTGATATACTGCGTTTTGAAAGAAGCAACCTTAAAAGGCTTTTAGCGATGTCTCATGATTTATTAGTTCCTTATAAGAAAAGTTTGTTTATATTTTTTAAAAATCTTTAATGACTGCAATTTTATTAAGTTTTTTAACATAAAAATTAAGCTATGCTTATGTAATCTTGATGTTGTACTCAACTTGTATGTGGATTTTTTAACCTTTTATGCTAATATAAGCACATCAGGCTACTTAGTGAATGGCTTATTCTGAGATGTATGAAGTGATGTAGTTTTATTTAACAAGTATTCAGAACTTTCAAGTATTTTGCTCATGTTTGCATTCTGTACATTCCCATTCCCAGCATCTTATCACTGAAACTGAGTCTGTCATCTTACTGCTTATAAGCATATGGAAGTAATGCATTTTTACTCTGATTCGATGTGAAATGTTCAATCACCAATGGTTTGCAAATCAGAGGGGATGAATTTTCGGTTCATAGTGAAACCACATAGTTTAGGTTTCATAGTAAAGCTTCCTCATGCTAGTGACTGAAAACAATGTTCCTATCTAATTAACATTTCAAACTTTAAAAATTCTTCAGGATTTTCATAAAGGAGGGCTGAGAAATTACAAGCAGGAAACATAATCGTTGTGACATATGATGGGAGGGCGGGGAAGAATGGACACTGACTATTTACTTGTGGCTTTAAACTTAGTAATTATGTGGGCATGCCATATATACCTACTTTAAATTTATCAAACAGAAAAGAATACAAAGCTGTGTACTTTGGTTTCAAAAAGATGGGTGCTGTACCCCTAAAAAGAGGCGGGAATGCAGCTGCATCCAAACCCCTAAATGAAAATTCTCTTTCCCATGTATTGATCAACAGTTCTGCTATCAGCAGGAGATAAATCAATATGAAATAGCTGTACACAGTCATTAAATTCATTATCCAAAGCTATAATTACAGGAGTATGTTAAATATGAAAGAATTGGAATATGCCAGGTATCTGAGAATGAGGAGGTAGAGATTAATTCTGAGTCTGTAAAATCTAAGTCTCCTGATCTTTTCCATTTACAAGAGTATTCTTGTATTTTCTTTCTATAAGAATCATTGCATATAGTATTCTAGACAGAAAAAAAAGAAATAATTTTACAATGGTGAAATAAGCCTCTAGTTCCCATTTCCTGTAGGGTGGAATTGATTGTCCTTGATGAAAACTTCCACACATTTTTCTAGAACTCTCTGATTTCTGTATCATGATACTCAGGGATTAAATAAGAGTTTAAAAAAAAAAAAAGAAAAAAAGGTACCTGCCACAACCAGTTCTAGCATTGATTGGAAAATGTGAAGACCGAATGAGATTAAGTAGAAAAATCTCCACTACACTGGAGAAACCTTAACCACTTATTGGCAAGGTTTGGGTTAAAAATTGTCTCAGGAGATACTTATGTCTTATTCAGACAGTAAAGGATAATCATTTAAAGTAAACTTGATGAGCATCAGGAACTTGCAGAAGAGAAACAGCTCTCTGGTCATGATTACTTGCTACTGATGAGGCTGTAGAAAAAGCAAACTGGAATCTGACCATGTAGGGGGTTTTGCATCCTTCTTTACATTTATTTTGTTTGTTCTGGGTTGGGCTTGGGTTATGAGGCAAAATTTTTTATATTGTAACATTTCCCACTTTTTGCATATACTATATGTTGGCTTGTTATACCTTGGGAGCTCCCTCAACTCGTATACATAGTTGCCGTGTCTTTTAGAATTAGTTACTGAAACCACAAAATTGCACAGCCAAAATTAGAAAATATGAGAAATTTCTGCATACGCTTTGTAATGTATTTTAATGGATCTTTGAAGTATTAGCTAACGCGCATTTATGAAGAGAAAATAAATATTAAATTGTATTTGCTTGCAATGTAACTTAGTTCACTACTGAATGAGAATGGGTTTCAGTTTCTTAGCCTAGGCTCTTCTGTTGACAATGTGCTTATCTCAACTCTGCAAGTTTTCATATAGCTTCCTGGTTTATCGTGTAATAGGGAAAGAGCTAAGAGGCTTTCTGTGAAAGCCCTCTGGGACTTACGTGGCCCAGACTCTTTCACCATGGATGCTGGGAGGGTGAAAGTCGACAGGTACCAGCTGAAACAAGGCAGGGTGCAAGACCGGATATAAGGAAGAACTTTTTCTTTACAAAGATGGTCAGGCAGTAGCAGAGATTGCCCAGAGAAGACACTGCAGTCTCTGCTCTTGGAGGTTTTGAAGACTTGCCCGGATACAAGTATTTGTATTTCTAAGTAATGTATTTTGATAACTGGAGTTATGAGCAGGTGCCAACACATACAGTACTGCCCAGTCTCTAGTACATACACGGTCCAGTACAGTTACACTCAATCTGTAGTGTGAGACATGTACAAACATTTGTTTACGTGGGCATATGAATCAATCTGAACAAGTTCATAACCATTGATTTCATATAAAAAAACTTGCCTATATATAGCTTCGTGCTAAATATTCATACCCTGAACACTGAAACCAGAGACCTCCCCCCGCCCCCAGCTGCCCTTTGATAGGCAGGCTCATGCTGATGGGAGAGTGCTTGTGTAACCCTGACTTCCCCTCAGACAGCTTAATTTTTAATATACTGGAGTGCCTTTTGTTTGGGTTTTCTTGGTATGTCACTATCATCACTCTTAAAATGTTAAATTCTTTTTTATTTTATTTATTTGGCTTTAGTTTCTCTTCTGCCCTTTTCTTTTTCTTTTTTTTTTTTCTTTTTTTTCCACCCTTTTTCCTGTCTCTCTTCTTGGCTGTAGAAAAGATCATCTAGCTTCTGGACATGTAGTTTTCAGTCCTCTCTCTTTGTTTAATCTAATCATATTTATTCTCTTTATATCTATTTTTTTCTTTTTTTTGCCTGCTGAGGAAATGCTCTGTCCTGAGAATGACTTCAAATGATGATTGTGTCACAGTAAGAGCTTATGTCTTTTGGAAAGGGTTATGCCTAAAATAATATTTTATTTGTTGATGTTTCAAGTTCTGCTTTCAGAAAAAACCAGACCACCAAACAAAAAACCCCAAAACAAGGAAGCATGCCTCTTGAGATTTGTTAGCTAAAGCTCCAGACTCCTTTTCAGATCCAAGGCTTATCAGAGTCAGGTTATCACAAGTCTAACTTTTGCCCTGCCTTGCAATCTGCCAATGCATCCAGCCTACCTACGCAGTGCCAGACTACATCATGGTGTGAGCTATCAGAATTGCCTAAATGTCCTGTTAAAAAAAAGAGTATCTACTAGTTTATTCCTTGGAATGGCACTAAACTCCAAGACTTTCTGGTTCTAAGAGGCTCCTCAAGAGGCCCGTTAGAGAATTGTTTCCTAGAATTTGGCACTGACACTTAACAAATCAGCTCCACTCTGCAGAAGAAGTAAAGAGAGAAAATGATGCTGGAAGCACTGTCCCTGACTTAGAGACTCTAGTCTGCTCTTTAGACACATCAGCATTGGGAGTGCCCTTCTTGGCCTTTTGGGACTTAGGACCATTTCACGCTTTATGAGGGTTGTCTGTTCAGGTTTTATTTCCAGATTCGAGGCCAGTTTTGCATTTGCAATTATTTCATTCAGAGACAAAGCCTGGTTCTGGAAGTGCAGATCCCACTAACTCTCTTTTGTCCATCAGTAGAAGCTATATGTTCCTTCCCTAGGCAATATTTAAGAATACACATCCACCTCAGGTCTAAAGGAGTGTATTTCAAATATGCCTTTTCTCCAGCCCAGGTAATCTACCTAATGTTTCTTCCAATGTTAGATAGTCTGTCTTTAGATGGAAACTAACCTGGGCCAGAAATTTTAGGAAAGATCTTTAACCCTCTGGCAAGAGCCAGTTGCTTTACAGTTACCCTAGGGTAACCATCATGGGTTATAACTCTAAGATGTATGTAGGCTCCGGGTTCACTGCATGTCTTCAGCATCTCTTTCTTCATTCATAATGTTGCCATCAGGCTTTCCTCCTTAGATTTCTCTTTCAGTCTCCTCATTATTTACTAGCTTCATCTAAGGCACTCATCAGTTACTCTAGATTCTACTGAGAAAGATCAGCAATTTTATCTCATTAGCTCCTATTATCCTTCTTTAATGCTCCAAGAATTATCTCTGATGTAGTTATTTGCCATTCTGCAGCATCAGAAAACGTTCAGTGTGTCAGTTCCAATCAACAGGACCTTAGAGCAAGTGTCTGTTCTCTGCACTTTCACTTTACATCAGGTTACAAAGCATTTATCGGGTATTCCCTACTGATCTGGACTTCCTTAGCTATTACTGCCTGTAATCCTAGCTACAACAGCTATGGATCTGGACAACCATGCTACCCCCGTAATGACACAAGGCTTTTATAAGGAAGGGTTATTCTGGGGAAACATGCTTATTCTGACACTTCTCTCCAAAACAGCACCTCCAGCTACCAGACTACAATGACTAGACTACAGAAGTACAGAATTATGTCTGTAACTTTGAAAGTCTTTTCTCATAATATACTTTATTTCCCCTTCAAGTGATTTAGGGTGGGAGGGGCGGGGGAGAAGGTGTGGGTGAAGGTGATGATAAAGGCTGGAGCTCAACTTACAAGTTTCTCCAGGATACATGGACTTTTCTGCTACTTAAAGAAAATCCTGCTGTCAGTCCTCTGGACTTTTGAGGAAGGTAGACATATGCCAATAGAAAGTTTCCCTATTAAATTTAAATGGTGGTCTTTAATTTTTTTTTTTTCCTCCAATGTCTTCAGAGAGGTTCTGGTGACTTAGAAATGGAATGGCTTTTTTAAACTCAGTTTACCTACCTGACTCATTCATGAATGGCTGTTGTAGGGAAAATCCTTCCTTCAGGCTTTATAGTCAAGTGAGGCAAGTCAGTTCTCATCACAACTCATTTCTGAATTAATTGCTGCCAGACTAAATGTACTGCTTGCTATGCCAGTTGTCTTGAGAACTACTTTCTAAATTCAGAAGGCAATTTTGCATTACCAAAGGGACAACATATTTAACTTTCATTTTTCTAGACTGCATGTGTACCCTTCTCAGACCTAGATGTGGTCTACCCTGACAGTCCTCCTTCTTTAGGACTATTCCCTTTGTAATGATGGTAGAGACCTTGCAGTGTTTGCAAAAGGATACTGTTTCAACTTCCTTTGCTGTCCTGAACAGTTGTAATTGATTATTCTCTTTGCTGTGATAGCTCTTTCTCATGACCTAACAACCCAGGATCATTAGTCATCTGATCACAGTGTATTTATTCTATATCAGAATGATGCAAGACCTGTTCAGGGAAATGACCATATCTTTTGATTCTGCTACATTCAACATGTTTGTCTTTTGGTGCTTTATTCTAATATACTTTTATAGCTGCTTTTAGTCATTTCACTCCATGCAGTCATGAATGGAAATCCATAATGATACACAAGGACTCATACAACTGAAAAATATACCTTCTCATCCTAAAGACATCAGATGTTTTGCTTCAATGTTTGTCTTTACTCAAGAGACTTTGCAGACATGTTTCTGATTAGGACGCTTGATTTTTTTTTTGGTCCATTTTCTCTGAAAACTGCAAGGTAAGGCTAGGATGTAGCTTTAAGTCTTCTTTCCCTGACCTGGTTGAGATTCTTTGGAGTCCCAGACCAAAAAGCCATATAACGTTGCTTTTCCTCTCACACCTGCTCTTGCAGAACTCCTGGAATTTGTCTCATCCAGCATGATGCTCAATCACTTCCATGTAAAGTGACCTTATTCATCCCTGGTTTGTGAAGTCTGGGATTATAAGGATATCGCTAGCTGAAAATACTTACACAGAAGGATCTCTTCAGACATATGGACCAAGTTCAGTCATTAGAATTTCTCCTGGTCAGTCACCCCATGTTCTGATTTTCTCCAATTGCTTGCTATCCACCTCAGCCTCTGCTTAATGATCACCCGAACGCTATCTCCTTCCATTAATGTAAAGCCCTGCCAGAGAGGTTCTCGGTGTTCATCTGCTACGTAACTATTAATTTTTCAAAGGCCTCCTGAGGCACTGTCCCAGTGACCAGTCCCACCGGTGAGACTTGTATTCAGTTCTGTCTGTTCTCCTGCGACCTTTCTGTTAACCACTCACACTGATCCCAGCCTGCCCCTTGCATCTCGATCTGTGTGGATTTCCTGACTGTGGTCATCACTGCTATGAGAGTCATGCTTTTATGGATGATTTCTCATCTGCTAAATTGTTCTCTGACAGAATTACCCTGGTACCTATGCAGGACTGTCATCTTAACCAGCAGACAAAGCCAGGAGATCTGGTTATCTCTGCCTCTCCCCTCCCCTGAATTGCTCCTTTAGTTCTGAGGCCTTCCTTAATATACGGAGACCTCTCGCCTTCTACATTGGCTGAGCCAGGTCCTTTCCTCAACCTCTCATTTTTGTGTGTCTCTAGCAGGGAGACATCAGAGAACAGCTATAGGTAGATATGGTCTCACTACAGACCACTTCTGAGTCAGGTTATTTCTCAAGCCATGGTGTGGATGTTTCCATCCTGGACAATATCAGGACAGCTACTTATAGGACTGACTTACAGGAGCTTGACTTACTAATCACTACAAATTCAAGGCTGTATTTAGAAATAAAGCACCACTTGCCAGTATAGTCATGCAGTTTTGTTTTCTGAAATGACTGACTCCTCCTCCAAGTAATTGTGCTTGTGAAAGGACCTATCACTGGGAATCAGCCATGATGGAAATCTACATATCAACAATCATTGAAAGGGGACAGAAAAGTTACTTGTAATTACGTTTCTCAGAGGTGGGTTGCTTTCTTTTTAAACTATTTATTTCCAACCACCCCCCTCCTGCTTTGTTTTGTCTCCCTTTTCAGTTGCTGTGAGAAAAAAATGAAAATCATGTGCTCTGCTTTACTTTTCTCATGGCTGTATAAGGGGCAGTATATGAATATACCCTGCATGTACTGCAAAAGCACAATTTTCTGGCTTAGGTACTTTTGATTTCAATTGATATAAGCAAATGAGCCTATAAAGAATACCTATATAGGTAAGACATTTGAAGAAGCCATTATTACGGGTAACCCATTGGACTTTCTATACCAAAAAAATTTATTTATTTTACCAAATTCCCAAGCAATATTTGCTGGACAATATTCTGTATTTTTTATGCATAGTTACTTTTGATTACTAAAACAGCAGTGTATTAAAATTCATTTTCACATGAAAGTAAATCAAGAGTAGCAAAGAAATTCCTGATCCTGTTGCACAAAAGCTGATGTTTGGCTCTTGAGAATGCTTTTCATACTACTCGGTAATTAGAAAGGGAAATTCCCTGCTGGTATAGAGCTACCATTTTGTTCCCCATTCCCTGCATTGTCACTGTGGGTAGGGCTATTATGCAATCTCTGGCAAGCTCATCCTACCAGACTGCTTACTAATTTGTAGGCTGTAGGTGTAAATTGAAAAGCCTTCATCCTGCTTCTGTTTACTTCACAGATTGAACTGGGCTCCAATTATTCTCATCCATGTGAACTGAGGCACTGTTGTTGCTCTTGCCTTCTTTTTTTTTCCTTGTGGGTGGGCATAGCTCATTTGGACCTGTGTTTCTTTTCAAAAGAAACATTTAAAAGAATGAGCACATAAGAAGTAGGTTTAGTCCTTACTGTTCTATAACTTTAATGATTATATATCTTGATACACTCAGTAGTGTAGTAGAGGTTCCTTAAGGCATTGCCAGTGTTTATTCATGATTTGTCAGGCACACATTAGGGTTTTGTTCTCTTGAAGCTCATATAATCTCTTTTTTAATTTTATTTTTTTATTCCAATTGTACAAGTAAAGCTGACTCTGCTTATATGGGAGGCTTAATTATACCTGGTGTTGCTTGGTTTAGCCTGTTTGTCACAAACTTATTTTAGCTAACCTACTGCTTTTTAAAGAGGAGGAAAACAGAGAAGGGGAGAGAAGGGACATAAAGTAGCAGACAAATGCTGAAAATGAAGAAATGCTTTATGCTGTAACCTCTCTTGAGCAATAGGTCACTTTCATAGGAAAATTAGCTACCTATTTTATAACATTCATAGAAAAATGCTTTCTGGGAGCTTCAGGGAGGTATTTTAAATGGTTGCTAAGGCAGCAGTTTGCCTCTTGTTCATGGTCCTTTTGCTCTGGCCTCTCTGTACATGATAGTGTGGGAATCCAGATGTAAGAATAAAGCAAGAACCTGCAGTTAGTAAATTACCCCCTACACTAATCCTACGTGTTAAGAAAATCTGCCCACATATTGTGATAAATCCCAGTATTATTAAGATAATCATAAATGTTTTCTGTATTTGCTGCATGCGCAGGACCAGTGGGTTTTTTGGCTATGCAAAGTTTCTTGGCTTCCTTTCAGATTCTTTCAGTAACCTAGTTTTATTATCCATAAAGGTTATACAAAGTACTTATATGAATTAGAATTGGGTTATGATATATTTAGACAGTGGGATTATATAATAGCCTTAGCTTCAAATACAGTGTGTTCCAAACAGTAATTTGGAACTTTTTCTTAGAGGATGTATAAGATTTCTATACAGGATGAAAAAGACCTGTATGCTACCTACTCAAAACTCTCTGTATATTGGTTTTTTTTTTAGTTCATCTGATGCTCATCAGCTCATCTGATTACATTAGTTGCAAAATGTATTAAACCCACATAATAAACAACCAGCTTTGTGTGTGCTGCAGATGTTACGCAACTGCCAACATCCACAGAAAGAACATAGTGTACATCACAATGTGTTCTTAGGTTTCTAAACCCATTTGCCTCTAACTGCATGCTATGAGAGAGACTTGGCATTTCTTTTTGGGAATAACAAACCTGATACAACCTATGTAAAAGCTGGTCTTGGAGTATGACCATTTCTGTTCATATTTTTACATCCATACGCATCGTGTACAAAAAAGAAGTTAGTTTATGCCTGAGCCAAATAAGCCAGAATGACATAAATGTGGGAAGAAACATTTCAAGATTAAAAAATATGGTAAACATATAAAGACAGGATAAAATGTTGAACTCACTGCTGTTAAGATACTTGACTCTTGATACACACCTCTTGTATGAATTTTGAGAAATCATGACTATATTTTTTTCCCAATTACATTTTCTGAATCTTGTCCTAATGATTTTCTGTTGTCAATGCTACCAGATTTATGGATATAATACAGCTTTCAAATGTGCTTTTATATTGCCTTTCTGCTGAAAATTTCAAAGTTTTTGGATAAATTTTCATAAACATTTTTGTAGAATGTGGATTTATCATATCCACTTTACAGAAGAGTAAACGTTGAAGTAACTTACTCAAGATCACATATCACGCTTTAGGCATGATTAAACTGCAGGAGTTCTGCTCTTTGCATACGATATTTGCCTCCCAAGTCAGGAATGTTTAAATAGTCATCTGTCGTCTTGCATGTAAATACTGTCCATGCATAAAATAACAATGTTTGTAAAACTTACAGCATTCCAACCGTGAGTGTAAAATATAACATGAGGATTTTAAAGTATGGGAACACAGTCTAATTCTGTGTATACAGTGGGGTCCCTAAAAACAATTCCAGTAATGGCAGCCGTTGTGCAGTCTGTATCAGGCAGATAAGCAAGTCCTTCCTACTACAGGATTAAAATGACAAAACCCCTCCAAATACTCTCATAGCACTCTAGGCTTAGTCACTTAAACCAATAAATGGGTTTGGATCCATACTATGTTTTAGTTCTTCCTGTGGCTGGCATAGAATCAGAAACAGCAGCATTAACATGTATTTTGGATTAGTAAACTGGATGGTGTAATGCCTTCTGAGCTGTCTCTAATATGGAAATACTGTGTATTTAAAAAAAAAAAAGTTAAAATAATCCCAGATGTAATAAGCGTCTCATCTATTAAATATGATTCCTGGCCTTTAATACTTCTCTAATTACATGGTTCATATTCTGGAGATAAGCTGTCATTTATCAAGTGTTGGTATCTCCTGCAAATTAATGTTTCCTTTATATGTGGTTGAATTTCTGACCATTGGAAGTTGTTTTTTCCCTTTTTTGAGCCAGTTTTTTTTCAGACTTCTTTGTTAAAGTTGTTTTACAATTGCATACTTCATAGGATTGTTTTCTCAAGTACCTGTGCAAAATTTGTAGGATTAGTCTGCAAAAGATGTAAAAGCACAGAAAAATAACTGATCCAGAGTGCTGACTTTGAGCTTTATACAGTTTTTAATTGAAATTTATTGAGAATAGTTCAGAATAACATTGAAACTGCCAAATGTAAGTCTCTGAGTAAACACTGGTGTGACTGGTTGTCCATAACCACTGAGGCAGATTTCCTATATCACCAAAATTCAGCTTTAGAAGTGAAAGATGACACTATACTTTTCACGAGCTAGAGATGACCCGCTGGACAATATTTAGTTTCTGCAGTGAAAATCTGTGTTATTTCTAGTGCTCCCATGCTCACGTTCTGCAAATGTTTATATAGACAGGTTAGACTATTTGTGTTGCTCGCGTTGCAACTGCGTGATTTTGAGTACATTCTGTTTTCAGATAAAAACTTTCACAATTATGTACTTCAGATTCTCACATGGGAATCTAGAAGAAAGGGACAGCTGTTTATATTCCTACATACCAACACTTCATCAGTTTGAGAAGATGGTATTGTCTGGACTCATATTTGGTGCTGCACTTAATTTTTTCATTATATTTGTTTCTTCCAAGATCCTCTCCCAAATATGTATAAGGTCATGTGACTGAAAGAAACTTTGTTCAAGGTTGGAAAAACTACCTGTAGCAGATTAAGTGTAGCAAACACAGATAAGGAAGTCCAAAGAAATATTTTGTAATACATATAAAAGTTGAGAAACAGAAATTCATTGACTGTGCACTTCATTAAATCATAGAACAGCCTAGGTTGGAAGGGAACTTGAAAGATCATTTGGTCCAACCTTTCCTGGGAAAGGATGAGATTATCTAGCACCTTGTCTAACTGCATCTTGAAGACCTCCAGCGATGGGGACTCTACCACCTCCCTGGGGAGGTTGTTCCACTCATAGATTATTCTCACTGTAAAAAAAAAAAAAATTTTTTTTCTTATATCAAGATGAAACCTCTCCCGGTGCAACTTGTGGCCATTGCATCTAATCTCCACGAGGCTTCTTGTGAAGACAGAGCTTCTGTCCTATTTGTAGCTGCCCTTTAAGTAGTGGAATACTGTGATGAGGTTCCCCTTGTGCCTTCTCCAAGGGGAGAAGTGAGGGGAGACCTTAATTCATTTAGCCGTTCCTCATAGGCCAGGTTCTCCAGCTATTCAGTCATCTTTGTGACCTTCCTTTGGACCCTCTCTGATCTGTCTCCTTCTTTCTTGAATTGTGTGGACCAGAACTGGACATGTTGTTGCAGGTGTGGTCTGACAAGTGGAGTGGTATGATCATGTCTCTGTCTCTGCTAGTAATGCCCTCGTGGATACAGCCCAGGATCCAACTTGCTGCTGCAGTGGTGTGCTGCTGACTCCAGTTCAGCTTGTTGTCCACCAGGACCCTTTCAGCAAACCTGTTCCCCAACCACGCAGGTCCTAGCCGGTACTAGGTTCTTTGGTAATGTCATCCCAGGTGCAGGATGCACTTATCTTCATTAAACTTCATACAGTTCTTGCTCACTCTTCCAGCCTGTCCAGGTCTCTAAGGTATCTCTCCCCTCTGATGTGTCCACCTCACCACCCAGTTTAGTGTCATTAGCAACTTGGTGAGGATGGTTTCAATCCCATCATCCAGATAGTTTATGAAGACACTGAACAGTGTGGAGCTCAGTATTGATACTTATCACTCTGTATATTCCATCTGATGGGACTCATGTCATTTTGTCTGCCACTAAGAAAAAGTTTATATGTATATATAAACTTGTTGGAACATTATTTTACAATTTTAGAACTTTTAATGCAAAATCTGTAAAAGTTTCTTACTTGCTTGTCTTCATTTTCTTGCTAAAGTCTCCAGGGAAGCATCAAAGGACAGGAGCCTGATGCCTCCCTTTAGCTAGAAGCTCTCATCATTGTCATTTATTGAAATGTAGCTAGAGTTGTAAAGTAAATAGAGCAGTCGTAAGCCCACGTGCCATGTTCTGACTTCACTTATGACTAGAATTGCCCATGTGAATTAAGCCCTTCAGTATGGTCATAAATAGCGTATGTCATGCTGAAGTGCACGAGATGAGCGCAAACGCACTGTGGTTCTCAGGTGTCTGTTCCTGTTTCCAATTCCTGTATGCTACCATATAAACTCTCTGTAGAGTTACTATTCTTCCGTGCCCATTTCCATCAAAGTATCTGAATCTTTATCTCTTTGAAAAGTACGAATGAGAGCACACACAGGTGAAGTTTAGCTGCTTGGGACCTGAGTATTGTCAGATACGTGTAGATGTGAAGTATTGTCAGATACTTCAGATGGCTTGTAGAAGTGCAGTAGAAAGGCGTCATCTCTTTTATTCCATGCAATAAAACTGATCGTTTGCCAAAAGGAAAGTGAACACTTCATGCTTTGTGCATAACGCCTTTGCTGCTGCCTTTTGCCTTGTAACTATTGCTGTCTCTTCATATTTGAATGACCAGGATAATGTGGAAGCTGAATGCAAAGAATAAGTGTTTCAAGATTGCTCGGAATCTTGAGATTGGTGTAATACCAATATACAGAAAAAGAGAAGGTGTGTATCTTGTGACTTTCCAACTAACAGTAGCACGTGAACGATAATACTGTGACTGTACTGAAGATAGTTTTGATCAGCAGCAGAGAGTGTAGGCAATTTTGCCTGCCTTGTAATTAACACTACTGTTTTCTTCTGTTTCTACTGTATGAAAGGCACACCTGAACAATACAGGAGGACTGTTTATTTTCCCCCGATTAGGGCTAGTAGTAAAAAGGGCTACTGAACAACATGAAGGTCTTTGAACAACATAAAAAAATGAAACTGGTTGAAATAAATTTTTCTTGTCACAATATACTACAGTGCTAACTAGTTAAACAATTAAATCACTTGGAAGTTTCCAATAGAAAGGTCCTCAGCACTTTATATGCAGATAAAACTGAACTACACTATTATTTTCATTGCATTGCTTGCAATAGATAAATATTAAATAAAATACTGAAGCAACAACACTTGAGGTGGTGAAAAATCAAAATATTTAATTTCAGAATGGATTGTTTTGAGTGCATTTATTTTTTTTCCAAATGCTTAAAAATGATATTTCAATAAAATGGCATATTTCCAGAAGAAAAATTTGTTTGAACAAAATTGTTTTGCAACTGGAAGTTGTGTAAAAATCCATTTCTCCTACTACTTGTAGGTAGTAGTGGTAGGAGTTCTAAAGCCTAAATTTCAGTATAGCAAGAAATACTACCAATTCAGTTAGAAACTTAGTTTATTTTAAAATGTATCTTTAAAATACTGGAACGTCTGTTTTGTTTTTTTAATCTATTGTATTTGAAATGGATTTGCTAAGAGCACAAAGGAAGGTAGAGTAGAGCTAGCATAAATACAGTTTTTGCTCATTTAAATCATATTATAATTCATTCTATTCTTCACATCTTGATTCCATACACATTTGCCTGTTTTGCAGTGATGGGATATTACTGAAAAGGTTGTTGATGCTAGAGATAAGCAAGGAAAATTTAAAATTGCAGATGTGTCAAATTGATTTGGAAATGAATTTACTTGTTTCTTAATGAATGTCACAAAAAGCTGGGTTTTTTCCCCCAAAGAAAATGTACTTACTTCCCTCTTGGTCTATGACTGCATATATTGCATTTCTACCTTCCCTAATGAAATTTCAAATGAAACAGCTTTATAGTCTTGAAATACATATTCATCGGAATTCAATCCCTTTGAGATTGAGATAAATTTGTGTTTTTTCTGAAGGTATTGTGTTGTCATCTGCATGTATGGTAAGATGGGAGTACATATTTTTAATTGGAAAGTCTATTTACAGCCATAAAGTTGACACACATAAAGAAAGCTTGTATTTCAAAACAAAACATGCCAAACCATCAGGAGATGAAAACTTAGTCTAATGCGCACGTATATATATATAGGGTTGCTCTGAAAGCTGCTTAGAGCTTTAGCTCTTCTGTGACAGTGCAGTAAACCTTAGGTTTTTATTTTGCATGCAGCTTGGCAATGTCAAGGCAAGAGATGCAGACAGGTCATGTCCCACTGTCTTCCTCAGGCTCCTTATTGCTCCTCCTGCTCCTTCTGCATCGGACCAGGGCAGAGGTGCCGGCCTTGGGCAGTGGCAGTGCCAGCAGCTGCAGTCTGTGCCATGGTATGCAAGTGTCTGGGCTCCTGTCTGGCACCCTCTTGGCAGGGGCTGGTTTCACGCACACCCTCCTCACCTCGGTCTTACTGCATTTCTGTCCTTCAGAAATTTGCTGTCCCTTACGCATTTTTCTTGGAAACGCACTTAGAATGTACAAATAATTTCAGTAGCAGATTTATCAAAATCACTGTGTCTCGTAATTTGGTTAATAAAAACGTTGTGTGTCAAGTACTTGAAAAAATTCATGGTCCATGCGTTAATATGGAAGTACAACTAAGTGAACACTTTATATATCACTTGAAGCAAAATAGAATCAGCATATTCACTAAGGATTATGAAGTGCTGCTGCACTAACGTGAGGGAGGGGGAGTACTATTTTAGGCCCTAAGCAACAGCAGAGTTGGAGCTCTTTACATTTTACAAATGTTTTGTAGCTTTTTAAAATTAAACAGACAGTGATGTCCATAGGAGGAGATGCTACTTTTTCTGTTAGCTTTATTTTTCTAATCGTAATTAGTGTAAAACTACTTCAGCCTCCTGCATAGGAGGCAGCCTCTTCATTGAGGCATGTTTCTGATTGTCATGCCACGTTTACATCTTTATCCCTAAACTCTGCTTGAAATTAATATGAAAGCAAGAAACCATTATATATATTTTTACTTTTTTAAATCTGGCAAAGGTTGTTAGTCCTTATAGTGTTAATTTACAAGTACAATTTGATACTGTTCCATTTCAGTTCAAATGTCACTTTTTAGAGTGTTTCAATTTACAGGGCTATGAAGAATTTTATTATAAGCCTTTACCAAAATTCTTTTTTATTCTATTATTTCAGAATTCCTTTCTGCATGTTTATTTCCTTCAAGAATATTACTCAACTCTCCAGCAGACATCTTATACCGTGATGAAATATACTTCTATGTTCAAGAGACTTTTCTGGGGAAAAACCCCTACAAAACAAACCAAAACCAAACAAAACCCCTCAAACCGTGTGTCGTTCCCCCCCCCCCAACTCTTGAAGCATTTAAATTACTTCTCTTTCCTGATACTCACGTCATTGTTTTGTTCCCACAATGAACGTTTTGTGCAAGACAGTGTTCAGAAAAAGTGTCCAAGTCGTGTTTTAATACAGATGCAGTTTTAATATTTGGTGTTGTGAGGTTTTGGTTTTGTCACAGCACTTAACCCACTTGAACTTCAGTCAGTGTTTGAAGACAGCCTACCAAACTCTTGAAAAGAAATCTGAAGTCTGCCCACAAGAACCTCCTTTTTGCCAAACTATGACTTCACTGTTGACTGACTGCAGTGTGTCTTTTCCTCTCATACTGGTAGGGAGAAAGCATAACTTTATGATTTCCTTGAAAGTCTCGGCAAGCAAGTGTAATTTACTCAAAGGGTACTCTAGGTGATGTGAAATTAGGCTTCACAGAAAACCTTGGACACAGAGGAAGGCAAGGGAATTGTTCATGAATAAATTGTATAATCGGTGATGCTCTCTAAGCAAGGAAAGAATTTGAGAATTTGTACATTAGTAATTCATCAGCATATCAAAAGTAAGAGGAGCCGTAGCCTGGATTATTGTCTCTTGACTCTGCCTAATGTGCAGGCACACACTCATACATACACAAGGAACGAGGTGGCTTTATAATTGCTCACAACTACTGTCAGTGCTGCCAGAAACCCTTCCTGACTTTCCGCAGCTCTTCTGTACCGACAGTGTTCCTGATCCAGCAGGTCACGCAAATTGTTAAGCAAAAGATTTGCTTAAAAAAGATTTACCTCTTTTAAGGAGGTAAATGCCTTCTTAAATTTATCTGCATAAAGCCTATAGTTCCAGATTACCAGTGTTTTTGCTCTAAATGTGGTTTTAGCAGTGGATTAAGTCTCTCTGAAATAGATTATGTTCTGTACACAGTCATCTGAAGGCTACGGGAATTTGTGTGGAATCTGCCTGAACTGGGTTGGGATGTATATTTTGGCACTGAGACATTCATGAGGAGCGTGAATAGCACATATGCCAGAGCTGCTGATGTTTCAAAGCTCCAACACCAAGCGGGACAATAATGCTATTAAAAATATGTATTTTCTGTAATCCTTAAATCCCTTCTTAACTTAAATGAGGAGCTCCAAGTGAGGTAGCTATTCTTGGTAGTATATTCATAATGCTGAGTAGTGTAATATTTTCTAAAATGAAGGATAAATGCAAACCCTGAACAAACTAAGCAACTGAGAAATGCTGATCCAGTAAAATGTGCGGACTCACGTTTTACTATGTATTTCAAATGACTTTTATCAATTTTGGTGTACCTAATAGCAGAAGAGGCATTTCCTTTGTGCTTTATTATCAAATGTTATATTGTAGAAAAGTGTCAGCTCTATAATAATATTATTATTGATTACATTAGCAAGGAAGCCACATCTAGATTTAAGCCCATGTTGCACTTTAACTACGGCTTTGTGGAGTACAGAAAGGGTTCCTTTGGCTGACAATTAACATTCTGACAAGTGCGAGAGAGCCTGCCTTCCTCCTCAACCGTTCTCTGTTATCATCACTCTGCAGGGAGAACCTGACACGTAGGAAGGTGGCTTCAGTAGGAGAGTTATATATGTCATTTGACCAGCCACTAGAAAATTTCTTCCTTATCTGATGTTTTATGTGTCTCTTCAAATTTAACATTCCTCTTCCTTTGATCGACTGGTCTTGCAACTGTGTCTTATCTGGGATGTTGTTCCTGAAATAAAAATGGCAGTTCCTGAGTTTTAAATTGAATTGACAATGAACTTGGAGTTCCTTGCCACAGAAATGTAAATGAGAAGCGCCTGTGTGAGAGGAAGATAAGGTCCATGTCTTCTGTGTGAGTCCACAGCAAATGTTTCTCTGGCACTGACATTACTTGTGCGTTGTTCGTTATGGTACTAAAGATATTGGCAATGTACAATTGTGGCAACAGTACATGAAGAATGATAATCTTATCAAAAGATAATAATTAATTTCAAAGGGAAGAGCTACATCTCAGCAGCATGATTTGACTCCAACTTTACCAAACTACTGAAATGCACTAATTAGTAGGTAATGACTCTCACGTAGTGCATGTAGTTTGTCCTGATATGAAGGTCAGATTTTCTTGACTGCTCTTAGTTAAGCTTTCTAGAAACTGATAATAAGAATGGTGGCTTTAGCACTAGATCATGCTTTATCTCTCAAGTATTGTTTCATTATGAACATGAGAATGTCAGGGTTTTGGTTGTTTACATTTCTCAACTGTTTGAATGCTGCAAGCTTATTTTTGTGGTGAACAGAAGTTCTGGAGCACTGAATTTAAAAAATGTTATTAACTGGACTTCAATGGTGACTAGAGGTCCTTTCTAATGAAATGCCTATTATTTGCAGTGAAGGCACATCCTTTCAAGCATTTATAAATGGTATGTTTGTGCAAAGAATTACATGCATTGACAGAAACCTGGGCTCAGGCAGGTAGAGACAGTTGCTGCAGAAATTGAGGAAAATCCTGGTGCTAGTATGAAAAGTTTCATATAGTTTTGACAAATTATTAAGAATGTGCTGACAAGATTTTCGTTTGCACATAGTAAAAATGTAAATGCTGATTTTTAGCAAAAAAAATGTGCTCTCAGCAATCAGATAGTCCTTCAGCTTTCCACAAGCATGGCCATAAACACAATTCTAATTTATCCTGGATTCAGTCCAGCGCTCAGGTACCTCAGACGTACTGAGCACTCTGCCTCTGACTTTTGAATTGCGTGCTTAGCATAAGACCTGGAAGTTGTTTTAGGTGCATATTTATAAATCATTGTTTTGTGCTGAGACAGAAATAATCTCAATGAATTCTTTACTGTTTGGATTTGGAAAATGTGGGGAAGAATATATTTTTTTTAATGTATTCTTAGAGTTTGGTTCGTATGCATGTGCCTTTGCATGCATGAGTGGCCCACTGTGTCAATCAGGGATTAATTTTTTATTCACTAAAAATTATTTGTGAATTTTTGGTGCTGCCAGATGCAGCACCGTGTGTGTATATATACACGTATATATGTGTGTATGTACACATATATATTTATAAAAGCTGCAGTAACATGGCCAGAGTGCTCATGCTGACTTAAACATAAACTCTTGATAGAGACATGCTATACTATTGATGAGCACTAGTTCAAGGTGTCACACAAGGCCATGTCTGGGGAGGAAGCTCGGAGATCTGTTTTGTCCCTTTTCAAACAAGGGCTTTTGTTTGTGAGGGTCAGAAATGAACGCAGAAGGAGTTTTGCTATGTTTTTAATTGAACATTTTAAAAAGTTCTAGGTTAGCACTCTTAGAACTGATGTGATCTCAGTCCTGGACTAGCAAACCAATGCTAGAAAGGATTCTCAATAGTTTGGGGAAACATTTTGGTCTCTTGTCTCTCCAAAAGGAAACACCAGTATATTGATCCTGTCAATGGAATATATCAATATTCACAATTTTTTTGCTGGGAAAAATTTTCATCCAGACATAATTTCCTGTCAGAAGAGGTCCAGCACAAGCAACAAAAGGCTTTCAATCTGGATGGAGAATAAGGTTCAAGTGTCTCAGTTGTAAGAACAGGGATTGCACCCAGGGGGTTTTGCAACCCTAAAGAGTGCTCCTCCATGCAGAAACAGTGTATTTCAGGTTTGATTTCTCTCAGTCTTTTCCTCTTGGATCCCTCTACTTTGTAAAACTAGTAAAACACTTCAGTAGGCCAGCAGGGAAGAGACTGGCTTTGCAACATGGAGGGAAAGTCATCAAGATAAACAGAGCAGAGGTTTGAAGACACGCCAGTGCTTTCACTACCTGACTGAAGCCAGGTTTCCGCCTTGGTTCAGTGAGTATATCTGCGAGGTAGACTAGATCAGAAAGGTGACTGGCTAAAGGTTGCTCATTTTATAAAGCTCACACTGACAGTGAAGTGCCTGATTCAGAATGGATATATGAATCTGCGTCTTCCATATCAGAAGCAGAGTTCAGTGCTGGTCCCAGAGCATGCTCTACTAGAACGTGTCTCAGCTGTTGCAAGATAAGTAATTAAGGCTTGTCTTCTAATCCCAGTGTGCAGCCAGATGAAAATATTTTTGCAAAGCAAGGTTCTTATTATTTAGTAATATTTAAATTTCCATTTTAAATTAATTGCGCTACAATCCCTTGATGTTCTGAAAAAGCACTCTCGTGTACAAGATGCAATTGTTAAGCTGGAGCTCTGCCAGATTTGGTTTTGTTCTGCTTCCTGGGTTCTGTGGGCATCAATGCACCAAGCTGGGAGACCTTTGACAGAAGTCGGCTGTTCTTTTTACACAAGTGAAACAAAGGGTTGGTACACAGGGGGCCACCCTAGCTTTATGGCTTCCATGGATTTCCCTGAATTGAATTCCTAGTTGCTTCTCTAAGCCACTTTTCCATCTAATTTAAGCTATTGGCACATCACAGAACAGGCTGAAGATCTGGCATCTCGTATTTAATCTCCTCCCAAAGAACTCCTATTTATGAAGTCTGAGACCAATTTCAGGTATAACAAGCTGTTAAGGATAATAATAAGTATGTTTTTATAGAGCATTTAATGTATTGTTTTGAAAAAGGAGCTCAATGTATGTATCCTCACTTCATAATTGAGGAACAGATTACATTAAAGTCGTTTGAGAAGGGTTGCTCAGCAATAAGTCGTGTCTTGCTTCCAGTCAAGTGTTGTATCTATGTTGCCTTATTTTATATCACTTTCTTTTATGAGGCTGTGAAAACATTTATTTCTTTACACAACCTTCCAATGCCTTTTATCCATCTAGAAAATCAGATTAAAATGGTCTCTTAAGTATGAGGTAACTACTTGCATTATGTATAACTAGATAAATTGGCAGCAAATATATTTAGGAGAGTTTGCAACAGTTTTTTCTCTTTCATTTCAGCTTAGAATACGTTTCTTTGGAAAGGTCCTAGCTGTAGTGACTGCACAAGAAATACACAAAATCCTTAAGCTTTTTACTGCTTTCAAGTGGTTGTTATCTAAAATCCTTGATTGTGAGGTTAATTTTTATATAACACCACCTTCAGCAAGCAACATTTCTCCCAGGCTGAAAGCACTTGAGACACTACCTATCAAAAGTTATTTTTTCCCTGTGAAAATTTCTTATCAGATTGAAATAGTAGTTATTTTTTGCCAAATAAATAATGGTCTTACTGAAATAGTTTGACAATATAACATTGAGTATAAATAATCCCTTTGCAAAAGTACTGCACAGCAAATCCCGCATGTATTTTTGAAGTTTATTGTGGTTATAGTCTTATCTGAAATGAGTATGTGAGTTTTGTAGTCTTGGAAGAACCATTTGCACTCTGATCATCCAGTTACAAGGAGGAGAGGAACAAGAAATCCATGACAGCCAGTGAGAAGCCTAAATGGTTGTGCTCTATTTTTAAAATTTTTATTCTTTTAATATTGGATTTGATTTTCTACAGCTGCTGGTTTGGATTGGTCTTGGTTCGGGTGAAGGGAACTGCAGCTAGAGGACTGCTCTGATTAATGCTGACTCCGTTCCCTGGGGGCCAGCAAAAGATTGCCACAGCATCGCCTTGCTTAGTGTCTCCATCATCCTCACTGGTTATTATTCTGTCTTAGAGCTGTAACAAGATAATTCTGCTTTCTAATCCTTGGAACAGAGTTTTGAAAGTAATGTTTCTTCATTTTCATTGGACTAAGTATTCATAAAACTTAACCTTTTTTCATCTACTTGTTTCATGCTTCTAAATGTAAACTATATTTAGATCATAAATGAACCCTGATTTCATTGAAAAGCAAGTTCAGTCTTTTAGCTGCTGCATGAGTGTAATGAAAAAAAACCCCAACCCACAAGTTAATGTGTTTGAATTGTTCAGCATAGAGTCTGACCTCAGTAAATTTACTCTAGATTTAGGTCTAACTTGATTAAATCATACATCAAGGAGAGCCAAAAGTCCTGTTTCTTTGAAACTAAAATTTTCAATCTTGCCCAGAATCCTCATACATCATTTCAAATGCTGTAAAAGGAGCTGTGTAGACTGAACACAAAGCATGAAGAATAAAATTAAGCCATTTGTCATGCAAGGCACAGAGTGACTCACTGCTTTTGTACAAAACGTCACAAAAAGTTCCTTTACACAATTTACTCTAATGCTGCAACTAATTTGTATGCTCCGATGCATATGCCAGGGCACTCTCTTGGGCAAGAGTCAGCTGGTGCACTTTGAATCTTTATGTGCCAAGGTGTGAAAAGCAAGTTCAGTCTTCAAAATAATTTCCCATTTCTGAAGAGGATTGTTGGATAGTATCGTATTGTCCCTGTTTTGGCTGAGGTAGAGTTAATTTTCTTTCTAGTAGCTAGTATAGTGCTGTGTTTTGGATTTAGGATGAGAATAATGTTGATAACGCACTGATAGTTGTAGTTGTTGCCAAGCAGTCAAAGACTTCTCAGCTTCTCATGCTGGCCTGCCAACAAGAAGGCGGGGGGTGCCCAAGAATCTGGGAGGGGACACAGCCAGGACAGCTCACCCAAACTGGCCAAAGGGGTAATCCATACTATATGATGTCATGGTCAGCATATAACTGAGTGGGTGGGCCGGGAGGCAGTTTGGCTCAAGAACGAGCTGAGCATTGATTTCAGGTGGTGAGCAATTGTGCTGTGCATCAATTGTTTTGTACATTCTTTTGTCATTATTATTATAATTCTCTTCCTTTTCTGTCCTATTGAGCTGTCTTTATCTCAACCCATGAGTTTTACTTTTTTTTTCTTTTTTCTTTTTTTTTTTTTTCTCTTTTGATTCTCTTTCCCGTCCCACTGTGGGGGGCAGGAGTGAGTGAACGCCTGTGTGGCTGATTTAGATGCCGGCTGGGTTAAACCACAACATGGATTGCATTAAGAAACTAGAATCTTTGAAGGTATTTCATAAGGTGATGTAATTTAAAAAGATTTTGCATTTTCCCTGCTGGAACTTAGTATTTACCAACAGCCTTTTAAACATGAAATGAGAGAAGTTTTCTTAGTCAAAATAGTTGCTTTTTAAAGAAAGTTATAGATGAAACCAGCTAAGATTTATAGCTATGAGAATAATGATAGGTTTCTGTGCCCAATATAGCTTCTCTGTTAGAGGTTATAAAAGTAATACGTTATCTGGGAAAGGCTGGATTATCTGTCACAAATGCTAGTAATATAGTCTGATAAAGTAGCTTGAATCAATTTTCCCAACTGTTTTCATAAAAATATTAATGTTACAGTCAAGGAGAAAAATTCATAGGAAACAAAGATTAAACTTTGGACTTTATGTCCACTCTTAGTGACTACTTAGATGAAAACTGCCTCAATGTTCATTCATCTGTTGAATTTCATGGAGAGCTTTTTCTTAATTGGCCATTTTCGATTTACAGGCATAAGCTTTCATTTCCAACATGTTGCAACATTAAGTTAACTGAGAGTGGTTCGAACTCAAGAAAGAATATGCAATGTAACATTTTACATTTACTAAATGCTGTTAAGTTATTATCTGTCTCTATCAATATACATCTTGTCTTTTTATTTATATTGAATTAAGTGAAAAGGAAATTGCTGTTTTGTTAAGCTTTCCATAGACAGTCTCTCAGGCAGGAAAGGCTGTTCAGTGTAAAAGCTGACAGTCTAGTGCTTTATCTTTAACGCACTTCAGGTTCTTGTCACATTGAACTACTTTCTTCCTTCTTTTGTTTGAATTGCACCTTAGAATAGACCCTACAGCCTGCCCTACAATAGGTGTAATGTAGCTCTTAGGTTTGTTTAGACTGAAGAGCAACATGTACTACAGTATGACTACAAGATTCTTGATAGCAAACATTTTTGGGACACTTCAATGCATAAGATTCTCATACAGGATGCTCTCAGTAGCTTTTCCTTTTGATCATCCAACACAGCATTTTTTCCAATGAATGCACTATTCAAATTGTTTGTTTTAAGGAAGAGAGGGACAGTTGGACATAATTTAAATACTTCCTTAGAACATTGCACACGCAAATGTTTGGGGTTGGGGTTTTTGTTTGTTTTGTGGTTTTTTTTTATCATTTCTTAGAAGGTGATTTATAAATCCTTCATTTTTTCCTCTCCTTTTGCTCATATACATCAAAGACTTGGTCTGATTGTCTGGCATCATACTACTTTATAGAACTGGAAGGGTCCTTTCCTGCCCAACCTCCCCATGATTCCAACTACCTTATGTCTGGGATGAAAAACAAGCAGGTAGATGGACATGTAGAGGCACATAGGTGGACAGGCATATAATATGTGCTGATGCTGTTTCCACAAAACTTACCATCATGTCATTGAATGCATTTCATCTTTACTTGATGAAGTCTGTGCTCAGGTAATGATTACAGAACTAAATTTGGTTTCCAATTACACATTGTAGGATATCACATAAAGCTTGTGCTAGAAGTTACCAGAACATAGTGATAATCTGCAAGTGTACTTTAACAATGCCTTTCTTCGATGCATTTGCACACTTTTCTCCAGTGCTTCAAGGTGTGCTAGTTACCGGACAAATCCACTCTTCTCGTGCAGTGCTAAAGGTGGCAAATCTTACTAAGAGCCCAGCAGTGCTCAGTGGTGCTGTATGGTTTTGAATCATAGTCTGCCTCAAGATTGATGACTGATACTTCCTAAAAAGTCCCAGTTCTGATTGTTCTGATTCTAAGCACAGACTCTGAAGGAAATTCTGTGCCTTTTAGTCAAAGAAATTGGTTAGGTGAAGCATATAATTGAGACAGGTTTTTTCAAACTGACTTTGTACGTCATTAGTTTTCCATTCCATATAGTAAGCTCTTTTCTAGATTAATTCCTAAAGGCCAAATACTATTACCATTATGTAGACCCAATGTTCTTTTTATAATGGGAAAGTTTCCTCAAGGAGAAGATAGTTTTGCAACATTCTGAAAGTCAGGCTCCGTATTAGCTCTTCCAAAGAAGAAAACTGCCCACAAAAATTCTTATCTTGTGAACTTTGTCTGTGGTGGTGTTTTGGTTTTGGGTTTTTTTTTTCTTAACTCAGTTGTTCCAGTAGAACGCAGCTGTTTCAGTGGGTGGAAAGTGATGATGTGTCCACAGAACAAAAAATGGTGCTGAAGATCCTAGCCAGTGGTTTAAACTAAGGAAGTGGACACAAGCCAGTAGAGGATTTATGTAACTTCATCTCCTTTTGTACTTGATACTAATTCCTTTCTTTGTGGTGTATAGCATTTTGACTTTTTTTTTTTTTAAATACTGACATAAATTTAACAATAGAGTGGACGACTGCCTGGTTTCATTTATTTGACTAACAATTTAACAATTTATAGAAATCAGATACAGTTAGCAAGCTCTATCACTCAGCATGAATTGTTCCAGTTCTGAGAAAAGAAAACCACTCATTCATCTGTTTAACAACTAAGCAGTTATCCAGTCCTGCTTTTCAGGAATACCCAAAACTCATCTTCAACCTCGTCAATGTTTGGAATATGCAAAGAATGCAAGACTGAGCCTGGAGATGGTAAATTCTCCCTTTTAATATTCATACTTCCACATTTGTAGATTTACCCAAGTTCAGCCAAATTCTTCTTTTTGTGGCTCTCATTCAAATCCAGGTTAACTCCAAGAGTCTTGTTCAGGATTTACACTAGTTTCCCTGAAGAAATAAATTGGTCCAATAATATTACAGTCATAAGGGAAAAAGAAAACAAAAAGCACCATAAACTAAATAGAACATTAAGACTTAATGTCATTGTGCTTGTGAATTTGAAAGAATTAGTCACACAGAGATCCCCACTCTGAGACCTTAGATTCTTCAGCCAAGTGTTTATTTTAGTTTTTTAGGATTTTTGTCCAATGTGTAGTTAATTTTCTGGCCCATTCCTGAAAATGTAAGGCTTCCCATTACAGATAACCTGGGGTTTAGAAGCTATAATTTTGCAAATGCTGCATTTTAATCTGCATGCCTTTTCCTGCCAATTCTCTCCTTCATGCCTATGTGGTCTGACTTGATTCCAGAAGAAAAATCAGGATTGTATTATTTTCAGAGATTACGTATCCTTCCCCCCCCCCCCCCCCCCCCCCCCAAAGTTGGCCAGGATACTGTTGCTTTCTTCTGTGTTATGTGTAAGTGCAATAATACAATCCAGCACCCTAAAATATGGTATCATTTGGAATTGTGTTGTATAAGTAGTGAACCCTTTCTGTATTGCCCCTAACAACTTTTTATAAAGTATCAAACCTCCATGGATATTGAAAAAACCCCCCACCCTCTTTTCAACAAATATATTTGAGATGGGTTTGTATTTATCTGAAATCCTATAGTCTGGAGAATTCTTTTGAGTGTTATAAAATATCTTAAAATAACTTTTTCTTTAATCTTGTCAGATCAACTGGCATTTGAGCTTTTCCAACTAGTTTAGGAGTTCTTTACTGTATTCTGTCAAAATTAGAAATCTTTATTAAGAAAGCTTCTGTCTAATTTTTCTTCAAAGGAACTCTTTTTGGAGGACCTTATTCTCTTATGGTCAAGTTTTCCCAGTAAACACTTATTGCCTAAGTCGTCTTGCTTTGAATGTTAGTGATGCAGGAAATTGTGATGTAGCCTTGAGCTTCAACCGCTTCCTGTGCTTCCAGGATTATGTTCTAAAATGCAATCAGAACTTTTAAACTATTTCATTATAGGCATCTGTATTCCTTGAGAAAATTCATAACTTGCCTAAGTTGCAGCAACTAGGTAGGCTATACAAATATGTCTGCATTTCTGTGTTCATTTGTTGCTGCTGGAAAAGGCCATGGATGTACTCCAACCTAATGACTGTCTAGAATTCAAAGTAATATTTCAGGTTTTGGTTTTGCAGTAGCCAGAAATTTAACTTGTAATGACTACTCACAGTTGCTCACAACTCCTTCCTTAAGTATTAGTTGTTGGATTTGGTTTTGGTGTTGCTCGTGATTCCCTTCATTGTTGGGAGGAAAAACCAGGATTGGCTCACATGGAGACAAGAATTTACTTAACATGCAAATGCATCACAGATGGGTTTGCAATGATGAGTGCTGGAGGAATGATATTTAGGGATCTGAGAGCAGCTAAATTCTTGTTAACTGAAAATAGCAACTCTGTACTTTGAGAACTGGGGTTCATTTCAGTTGGTCTTCTCAAGAAACATTCATAGATGGAGTGTGTCAGACAGGAGCTTGTCTAGATTCAGAAAAATCAACATATGTGAAAGGTTCACTGATCATTGTGGAATAGCTTTTATCTGGTCAGTCGTAAAGTATTTACACCTACCTGTAATTACTTAATCTTTCTTGACCTGAATTGAATATATTTTTAAAGCTTTTATCCAAGAATGTGAGTTATGATACTATGGCAGCAGTTGGCATCTGGCAAGAGAATATAGAGCTAGTGTTACTTGTACAGTAATTTGTAATATTTCTATTTTTCTAGAAAAGCTGTCCTTTTAAAGAACTTTGAGATGTCCTGCTAAGAGCCCTTTCAATGGGAATGATCTTGTTTTTATGTAATGTACAATAGTATTTTGTTTTGTATGAGATGGTATAAAATCACCCATTCTTCACTCAGAACTTCCACCAAAATTGGGTTTTGATTGGGAATGAATTACTGTGAGATATGGATAAAATGTCAGTTGATATGGTCCTGAATAATTGAGACAAACTTTCTGAGAGATAAGTAAACAGTTTTATTTCTTTATTTTACTGTTCCAGGAATAAGGCAGACAGAATAAATACAGCTGATGGCCAAGACAGGATTGTAGATTAGGGATTTCTTGATGCGCAAGTTCAGTGCACTAAATATTATCAAGTGGAAGTAGAAATGGTGCAGTGCCAGTTTAAGCCTACACTAGATCCCATGCTTCCCAATGCTTGACGTTAATTAAAATCTAGCAAAGTAGTAGCTGTACACATTGTGTTTAGTTACACAGATTCTGCGAAGCGTTAAAAAAGTTGAAGAATATTAATGGCTTTAGATTTAAAACTCATTAACCATTACCCTATTGACCAACTAAATAGAGTTTCTCAACACTCCTCTGGGCCAGTGCCCCTTCGTTCTGCCGTGGAAAACCAGAAATGGTTGTTGGCTCAGCTAAAAATGTTTTGGAATGCTGGCAGTATCATTGGGTGAGGCAATGTGGATGCCTGCTCACTAAAGCAGATCTGGTCAAACTACAAATACTGCCACTTTTTCAGAATGTAAAATAGTATTTTTGTCAAAATTCTTGTTTAAAGTTATGTTTTCTGCCAGAATTTTTTTTTTTTTTAATTGTAATCTGTTAAAACTGTGTTCATGTTATTAGAACCAGAATTCTGAAAGAGGTCCTTCAGGATTGAGTCTTGTTACAAATCGATCAGTACAGCTTCTTTCTCAAAATGGTAAAATTTGTAATTCATTGCCTAAATCTCGACCCAATGTAGTGTGAATTGTGGCTTCATTGAATGAAAGTTGACCACTGATTAATTTTGAAGAGAAATTTTGCAATATTACAGCGTTGCCTGTTTCTAAATACAACTTGGCAGCTTCTGATGAATTTTCTTTGAGATCTGATGAACAGAAGGCTTCAAGTACAATCCATGAAGTACATATGTAGTGAGAAAGCTATTTTGTCACAGACACCTTTGAGTAAAATCCTTAGAACACCACCAGTTCCAAATCAGCCTCTCTGGTTTTGTGTTGACTTACATCATTTAAACCTTTCTGTTAAATATCAACCAATCAAAAAAGCAAAAATGTGTGCAGATTGGACTAAATAATGGTCTCTGAATTATAGATGATTGATTCATATATTGCCTCTTTTGACCTGGAGATTCTTTTGAATCTTGAGAATAATACTGTTTAAACAAAGGTTAGTTTAAAAAGCAAACAAAAAATAAACAAACTGAACCCCCTTCTTCTCTAGCATGCTCCATCTGTCCTAACCAGTTGCCATAATATAAAAAAAAAGAAATTGAAATTATGCATCTTTTTTATATTCAGTTCCTTAACATTTACAGGAAGCTCCAGTAGTTAGGGTCTACAAAAAAGGTTATTTGCAGCCATGCTCAGAAAAGTCTAACTTCTTGTTCCCTTAGAACTGAATTATTCTTCTGTCTTTATTTTGTGGGCTTTTTCTTTTCATTTCAGTGAGTGATCTGCATATTATAAATAGATTTACCAAATCAGTGCTGAGCTAAGCAGAGAGTATTATAAATAATCCCACTGAAGGAAAACATGAACTGACAAAACATATTTGAGAGACATTGGCTATGTGTATGTCCTTATCTTTTCACATTCTTCTCTTTTTATTTCCTTAGATCATAGATGAAGAAGAAACACAGTTCATGAGTAATTGTCCCGTCGCTGTTACTGAAAGCACACCTAGAAGGAGGACACGCATTCAAGTGTTTTGGACGGCTCCTCCTACCGGTACAGGTTGTGTAATTCTGAAGTAAGTATTTTAAGGCATATTAAACTAACAATGAAAGTAAAATTCAGTTAATAATAGATCTAATATTTATTAGATTAAGAACTACTGGAGTTCTTAGATGCTTTTTTTCTCCTTTGACACATTTGACCAAGGATAGTTCTGCTTGCACTGTCAAATGTTAGTAACTTAAAGCCCAAGTATTCAGAAGTTACTCCAAACCTTCAGTAACCATTGAATTGGTAACCTTAATTGAACTTGGTAGGCTCTCAGCCATTTATTTCACCTAAAAATCTAAAAATTCTGAATCTTTAAGATCAAAATTGCATCCATCTATAATAATAATAGGAACGTTCTGTTTTCTAGAGTCAGGATTTTCTAAATGGACCTTTATCAGTAAAAACAGATCTATTTGTTTAGAGGTGAATTCTTTCACTTTAGAGCTGGTGGTTGTTTACTGACATTTTCCTATTATTTCTACAGTCTATTTCTAAACCATATGTATTTATGCTTTTTAAGCAATAGGTAAAGATAACATTATGTGTGTGCACTTTGCTATAGGGCCACTCGTTTGTCTGTAGAAACCTCAAGTGTCTTCTTACTATGAAGAGTATTAGAGGAAACTGCCAGAGAAACATTGCCCTGTCTCTTAAGATTTTGCTTGTCATATTTAATAGGACAGATTGGTCAAATATGCATGCACAATTGGGATTTCTTTGCTTGCTTTAAATCTGTGTCTGGGATAAGACTTTGCAATTGCTAAGATGTGCCCTGCAGTAGACCAAAGAATTTCAGAGAGTCTTATCAGTACTGGGCATGCCTTTAGAGACACAAAACACCTCTAGGCTTTTAAGGAGATGCTAGCACAAAGGTTGTGCTGAAGATAGTTCAGGCCAATTCAGGAAAATGTGTTATTAAAATTGCAACTGATTTCTGAACAGGCTGCAAAATTGCCACCAGCAAAACTGGTCCATGGCTGGTCTCCGCTCACCTTGTGCTTCACTTCCTTCTCCTTTTGCCAGTTGGCACACAACATAAACACCCTCCTCTTCCACGTCTGTGAGGGTGATCTAGCCCCAATCCTGACACTGGCTGTGGAGCAGTCTCAGATCTTTGGCAGCGTGCTTCTACCTGCTGTCTCTTGGTATAAGTAAAACAATTTTGATTAAGATCATCTGTGTTATTGTGCACTGCAGCAGTTCAAAAATACACTTACAGTCTTAAGCTCAGGACAGACACTGGACTGCAGTAAAACTGTGAAACCTGCTGCTTGCTGGATGGCAAGACAGGTTGTGTGTTAAAGTTTATACGTGGAATTTTTCAAGGGTTCCTTCAGCAATCAAGAAGATTCTTTCAGTGTTGCTGAGCTGTTTATCAGTAAAGCTATTTGGTTTTTCCCCTCAGGATTGCCTCCCTCTTAGTTGCATAACAAATATTGCTTGAGTGTAATAAGGTGATGATGTTTTATACATCCTTTTAAAGAGACAAGATTTAAACTTTATTCCAATAATGATATGCAACAACACAAGTTGATGGATTTTTTTTTTAATTACTGTCCTAAGTAGAGTTGCCATTGCCAAAAGAAAAAAAAAAAAGGCAAAGAAGAAAAAAAAGGGAAAAAAAAAAAAGAAGAACCACCAAGACTTATACATTTCTCACTGAAACTTAAACATCTATGGCTGAAGTTAGTTCAGAGGCCTGCCTGGGTCTTGTCAGCAAAGGAATGTAGTAAAGTACTACCAACCGCAGGAGCCTTGACAAGTATTTCTTCTCTCTCCTCTCTGCTGGTCAAGTCATGCTGGATGTTCCATACTCATGATTTTTACACTGTGAACTACTTGCATTATTGCAGAAAACTCAAGAGGCTCCAAAAAGTAGCATCGTCGGAACTGCAGTTCTGATGCCATACACATGAAAGTATGAAAGTGTCACTGCCTTGAAGAATGTACAGAGTAAATCAGTGGTATACAACCGTCTCAGACTGCTGGATGTACATCAGTAGTGCCAATATAGAGTTAGATTAGCTGACTGGCACCACTTCCCATGATCTGTTTGGGCAGCTAAAGGATTGTCTTAGAAATTGAAGTTCATGGTGAAAGGAAAAAATTTTGGTATTATGACTGCCCATTTACAGTGCATTGGGGGTATCTTAGGTGTGTATGTGCTGGTGAAAGTGAAAGGAAGTTAAGTACTTTCCAGTAAAAACTATGTGAAAAGTACAAGCTTGCTCCCAATCGTTGCTTTTTTGACCTCAGAGGGCAAGTAACTGTTTCATGCCCCAGGGCAGTTCAAAGAAAGAAGGAAACAGTCACCATTATTAGGAGCTGCTGATGCCATCATAATATCACATCATAATGTGGCATTTGTTTGGGCTGCAGTGCAATCCTCCATGGCATGACACATAGCAATCATTGATGTGGTTTTGGCATTAACAGCATTTACATTTTTTCTTTTGTATGTAAAGCTTTGACCACGTCTGAATTAGAGTTTCAGTCAGCATTCTTTATAAACCTTCTTTATAGTCAGCTCCCACAGAATAGCACAGAAATGTTAGATGCAATTTTCAAAATTACTCTGTCATTTGTGAGAGCTTTAGTGATATGATAAAAACAAAAGTCTAAAAACGGTTCCTACTTTAAATAGTTAAGTCCAAACTCATCGTGGAAAAATTCTGAAACCTTGAACTTTAGAGGAAACAAAAGCCCTCTGTATTTTTCTTTTTTTTTTTTTTCCTGTGTGTGATGGAGTGCAAATAGTTCTTTATTATCAATACCTATCTGTTTCAATCCTTAGACACTATCTGACCATTTTCTTTTAGAATTTCCAAAACAGAATGGCAGCATTTTGGAGCCTGTTCTGAATCACGAGGATATACTTTTTCCTTTTTGCTATGTCCTGATCTACTGACTTCAATATATAGAAAAGTTAAATGTAGTCACAAGTTAAACATAGCCAATCCATAAAAACTTATTACAGATTTAGTGCCAAATATCGGGTGTTTTCAGATTTATAGTGGTGTAATTAACTGTAGAGGCTTCCAGGAAGTTTTTCCTGAACTAGAACTGAGGTTTGGGAACGTTTTTTTTTTTTGGTTTGTGAAGTCTGATACCTTTGATAGAAACACTTGATTGTCCACATTTGGCTAGTAGTCTTCTCAATGCTTTCTAGGCATAGTGCATGTGATCAGTTTGGTTGTGACAAGCATAAAATGGCACAGACAAATGGTAATCTGTAGTTCTAGGGTTCAGTAAGGGATGCTAAATCTTTTGTCATGAGCACATAGATGTGTAATGATAGCTTTCTGAGTGACTCCAAAATACAAAGTTTGGGAGAATAAACATATATTTGAATTCAATTTATCATTACTACTTTGCTTTCTAGAACATCTGTGTATGTGTGAAAACTTAGAATTGGTGGGGGGGGGGGGGGGGGGCGGGGAATAAGAGGGAAATGGATTAACGTATGATGTTGCACTGTAGTTGCTTAGTTGAGAATAATTCATCCATTCTCTTCATTCCCACCAAGTGATGATGGTGAAATAGCCTAAAGGTTTGAATCCTTCTGTATTCTTTCTTGAAACTGCCAGTGTACTGAATGTACTTCTGCGATGCAAACAATAGCTTTGGCTCTGTTTGTCCAAACGTTTAAGCCTATGCTTGAGACTCACTGAAGGCACAAGACAGAAGACTTTGCTTAGATGTTACACACTGCTTGGGAGACCCTCAAACTTTAAACCCTCTTTCTGTTTGCCTCACGTATGCTAGGAACACTGTGCAGCTAAATCCAATTATAGGAAGGTACACAGACTCCAGCATACCAGGTCTTAAAATGATTTCTGCAGATGAATGAAATGGAGAAACAGCGTATCACTTTGGGGATGGCCCCAAGACACTGCAAGACCATTTTAAGCACCTTGATTTTTAGAATGACCTAATGGGAAGGGAATGCGTTGTTGGCTGTCAGATAGTGTAGTCAGCCTCATCATAGCACTAGGTACTTGAATAGAAAGTTTTGTATGTGGAACAAAGTCGTTATAAAAAGATAAATCAAAAGAACGCACTCGGATCTTGCTTAGCAATAAGGATTCACTTGACTGCCTCAGCATCTGTGCTAGCTTCAGAAGCTACTCAAATATCAGCATGAGCAGGAAAGTGCTTACAACAATATCTTTCTTGCTTCTGTGGTTAAAGATATCTATTTGGACCATTCTGAGCTGTCACGCTGTGTGCAGTCTACTTGTTTTCATGTTCACAGTGCAACATTTAATCTTTCCATCCTTATTTACTTTCCCTTGTTTCTTGTGATTGATCAGACCGTAAGGTACCATGTGGCAATATGGGAGAACCAGGTCATTTCCTTCATCTTCTGATAAATGTTTCTGTTCTAAACCTTATGTTTTAGATTTCTGGGCTCTTCAGAATGTATTTGGTTTCTAGCATCTTTGAAAACCTACTGTTAAAACTTTGTTGAAAGATATTAATAATTATTTTTGCTATGTGCAATTTATATAAAATATGTTTGCTATGTGCAATTTATATAAAAAATAATTACATAGACAATGGAGCAGTGGCAAAGCATGGTGGTATTTATATCATCACATGGAAATGGAGAAATTTTCAGGGGTTTGAACCCTGACTTTGTCAATCTGTTTTAATATTTTACTTAAATGAGTCTGAAAACTGTTTTAACTTTTTAAAACTTTTTTTCTGCATGTAGACTGTCATGCTTGTTTTAGCATGTTCTACTTTTCAGCAAAAGTAGAACAACACATGTATCTGACAGCTAATGTTAAGAGATTGTGCTAATTCTGTAGAAAAAGTAGCTAATGGAGATTTATCTAGTTTAACAAGGAAAGTCTTAAATATGGATTTCAATTAGTGATTTACACTATTGATAAAAAAAAGACAATAAATGTTATTAAAAAATTCTTAGCAGTGATGGAGTATCACCTCTTTTAGCCCCAGAATTCTAGATACAACTGGTTAGTTGTATTCCTCAAGACAAAGTGTCTCAGTTCAGTGTGATACTGAACAGGTAGGTAAAGGTCTGACCTGTGTAATTGATGGAAAATACAAGACAAACAGTCTTCTGCAAGTACTTTTAGAATTCTTTAATATAAAACAAGAGTGAAGAAAATTTTGTAAATTGTCTTAGCTTGTCACACATTAAAATTTCATGGTAGGGAGAATCTTGTTAATATCCAAATTGATTAAATCTGTCAGCTGGTGTAGATCTCATGAAGAGTCAAGTATTGCTGGATGGTAATTATCTTTTCCTCCTTTAGCATTTGGTGATTTTCACTGAGTCTGAGATTAATTGTTAATGTAGTAAATGATGGCCACATGCAGATAAGTTATATTCAATTTAACATTTAGAAAAGAAACCACAGTTCTCCAATTGGCTCATGGAGTAATCAGGTTCTTGGGCAATGGATGTGACTTGTATGGTAAATGTAAAAAAAGTTATTGCAGACAAGTTATTTATTTCTGCTATACATATCATGCTTAAACAACCAACAAATTAAAATCTGGTATCTGTAAAAGCATTTATTACCATTACTACTTGCAGAAATCCACTGTATTCATCATAATGTCTCTGTTGTTTGTTTCTGGAGATGTTTTTTGAGCCATCTCTAGGGAAACGTTTTATAATTTTTGAGGAAAAGTGAGAAAGTTATGGTTTTCTGCATATGTAATTATCTTCAAGATTTTAATTACATTGGGTTTTGTTTGTATGTAGTCAGAGAGTAGAGGAATTTTAAAGAATTGCGGTCTTCCAAATAAAAACTATGATATATTTAGTATTTCAGGTATGTATTGGCAAAATCTTTTAGGTAGTTGTGCTATTGTAGCAAAGCTATTGTACCTGTGAGGACAACTTCAATTCTAGTCCATGAGTCTACGCCTTGGTTATAATACTCAATTTTCAACCTCTGTGTGGATTCTGGCTCTCCAGCCTTCAAAGCTCTGAGGGCAAATGAACTCCAGCTAGAGCTTTTTGAACATGTACTTTTTGATTTCTTGTAACTTCAAGCATTACATTCATACAGGTCACTTGGCATCTCACTCTGAGTAAACACTACGCTGAAATGTGATGTTGGAAAGTCTAAAAGAAGAACCAAATGCAAAGGAACCAAATGTCACAAAATCCCATGAGTTCACAACTACATATACATACTGAAACTGTCTTGATATGCAGCCAAATCTCTTCTCTATGCTCAAAACACATGGTGAGATCCAACCAGGGAGTCCTTGGGCCAGAAACAGAGCACAAGGCATCTGGATAACAAAACCCACAAAACACAAGAGCAGGTCTGTGGTGTGTAAATTAATATATGACCAACTTGGTAACATTACATTGGGAAAAGTGTTTATCATAAATGCCAAATTGAAATGGTCAGAATGAAATGCATTTCAAAATTAATCTTAGTAAAAGTGTTGATATTATGATTCTCTATCACAAAAACATGTTGTAGAAATTTTCTCCTACCAGAAAGAAGTTCCAGTTGTCAATGAGCTGCAGAGTGGGTCTGCATCCATCAGACTCCTTTAAATGGGTGGAAGCTACAGTGCTTCTTCTGAAATGATTGTCAGTCATATAAAAGGAATGTCTGATAGATGATCACAGAGTCGGACTGAAAAAACAATAAAGAAAAAAGAATGATGTGCAGTTACAGCTGACAAATTTGTGTGTTACTTTTCAGGCTTGTCCCAAATTCCTCATCGCTACCTATGAGGTGGCAGAGGGAGGAGAAGTGGGGCAAGGTTTTAAGTTATTCAGGTTACTAGACTAAGATGATTAAGCAGTATAAGTAGATTCTTTGCTCCTTTCTGATGCTCTCACCACTAAAACATTTTCTTTTCTTTGCTAGGCTATACTTACTCCAATATGTGCAGCTTTCCTTTGTTTTTTGGGATACTTACCTGAGTAATGCATAGCTCAAGTCTTCTTCCATATACTTAATTGCACATTTCTTTAAATGCTTTACATGTAACGTATTCTTTAAATCCATCCTATTTATTGCAAAACACGTGAAATATGATGATTTTACATTCTCTTTTAGGATTCCTGAATACTCGTGGATTGTATTTCTTGAAAAAAAGATTCATGGATTTGTATTTATGGAAAAATCACACTGTGTATTTTGAAGTAGATGAGCTACTAGTACATGGTTGAAGAGCTATGAGTTCACTATAAAATTATACCTCTAAATATTCAAAATGTAAAGATAAACAAAAAACCCCCAAACCCTGCTTGTTTGAATTGGATAGTAAGCTTGTTAATCTTTTCCATTTATCCTTGCAGTCTTCCTGTGTGATTGTCCAGACACTTAGATGGCAACAATTTTACCTGACTGTTTATTAGAATACTAATACGGAGCAATTGAGCACAGTTTTAAAACTTTTACTGAAAGCTTTCCATTATCACTAAATAGAATGGCCAAAGAAAAATGGAGAACAATCTGCCTTGCTTGCCTAGCAAGAGCTCTCAGTAACAATTATATGCTGTTTACAGAACAATAGCAGATAACAGTTCTCATATTATAAATAGCTATATTGATTTTTCCAGAAGAATTAATGAGTCTTTTGCATGCAGAGAAATGATCAAAATTCTTGTACTAATAGTTTAAAAAAATATAAACCTGTATCTTCCAGTTAACTACCACAGGACAACAGCAGTAGCTTCTGAACTTCATTTTTGATAGATATAATAACAATATAGCTTAATATTTCTTTGTGCATAGCTTAAAACATTTTATGTAGACACTTTATGTATTTCTACACAATTAAGATAGGAATCTAAGATATCTCTATACATCCCTATAGTCCTTAGAACGAATATAACCTTTGATATATAGAAAATGTACTCATTTCCCATATGCGATTCTTTTGGCCTGCTTATATTTTTCCCCATTCTTCACTTTTAGGAGTTGATGTAACAGAAATGCACACAGCTTTAAATGGCTAGGGACATAGATTGGAAGTGAGTAGATTTGGGTCCATTCCTATCTTTCATGCTGGGTTATCATTCACAGCTCAACTCATTTTTCAATGCCTCTTTTTTCTCAAAAGCATCTAGAGACCAGTGACTCTATAAAACACTGCAAGATTGACAATTTGTATGTTAGTATTGAACTATTCTAATTCCTTAAAAATAATTTAAATGTTTTCTTTGTCCAGGTTTTTTTTTTTTTTTCAAAAGAAATAGGAAAAAAATTTAAACTTTGCAATGTAACTAACTTACAGCCCTATGTTTCATTTTTTAGGCTAAACACCCACAGAGAGTTTACTTGTATTAGGAAGGAAGAATAACCTTCTGCATTTCTATACAGCTTCTATATTTATAGCAGTTCTAATATTAGATTGTAAAAATGCATATTTGCATTTTAATATATACAGTAGCAACCCCCTGGATCCACTGACTACCCACATCTACATTTAAAATAAAAATCTGTTTCACTTTCATTTTCTCACAGATTTAATATTGTTTCTTTAACTTACAATGGCAGCACATGAATTTGGAAAGTGTTGTAAATGGATTTTGTTGTAATTTTGTGTTCTAAATAATATTTTTTTTTACAGCACAATTAATATAGTAATCCTGTAAAAATCTAGCTAGATTCATTCATATGCTGTTTTGTTTGTTAAAGGCATAGTGTTGCAAAGCAGCTTAGTGGTTTTGCTACTGAAAGATGGGTTTATTCCTTAAGGAGTGCAAAGCAATAGAAAAACAATGTGGGGAAAAAAAAGAAGTAAGGAGAGGGTGATGGTCTTTCCTCTAGTGGTAGGGGGAATACGATTATGGCTTTATTATGAAAGATAATATTTTTAACTATTTCACACTGTACCTTGAAAATGCCTGTGATAATTTCATATTAAAAAAAAAAATAATCAGTGTTATGGCACATTTTGTGGTAAATGGAAGTAATGTGTAATTACTTTCATTGGTCTGTATGGTTATTATATTGCACAAATACTTGTATTTCTGTAAAACAAGCTGTTTTATAAAAAAGTGTCCTTTGTGCAGTCGGGTAGGAATGCAGGCATTAGAAAAGTGCAACATACTTTATGTTAAAACAATGATATCAGTTCTCTTTTTGATCATTGCATTTTCTTCAGACTTTCTGGGGAAATACTGCAATTAAGATTAATCATTAAGGTTAACAGTTGACACAAACTGAAACAGAACTGATCAGAAGTCAACTGTATTCTCATCTGGTACTTAACAAAGATATATGGGATATTTAAAACTTTCATTTTTATTTCTTAACAGTTATACATGCTGAATTTCTTGGTCCTTCCAGATTCTCAACATTGTTCTAAGGATACTTACTATGTGTGCACTTGGAAAAATCATAGGAAGTAGCAAGTCCGGGTATGGTGCTTGGTAATAATTCTGCTTTCTGATCCAAAACTTGAAGATAAATAGGGAAGCCATAGCAAATGATGTTAGAAATTACTTTGGTGAAATGCCCAAGTCTTTTACTGTCTGACAACAGTATGACAATAGGATGAACTATGATTGAGTTGCCCCTGTCCACCTCTGTTCTTCTTAAAGGTGGAGCCTTGGCAGCCTCCAAAAGGAAGTGGTGCCAATTCTTACCTGTCATTGCTATTGTTTTGCTAAAATGATTCCTGTGATGTGCCTTATTCTCAGGTGCTATAACCCCCTCTTCAACCCATGCCTTCCTTCAGTCTTCTCTAGGATACTCAACCCCAGATCCTTCAATCTCTTTCCCCTTCTAGATATCTAACTGTTCTCATTACTCTAGTCGGAACTTTTGCCAAATGACCCATATCCTTGAATTGTGGTACCCAAACCTGGGCATTGTAATCCTACAGATGCCTTACATGACTCCACATGGGCTTAGAGAAAGTGCTTCTACGGTAGTGTTTGCTGGTTTTCATAAGAGAATAACGTTGACTTGTATTCAACTTCTGATCCACTAGACTTCCTTCATCCTCTATCAAATACTTCTGTCATTGGCTTTTGCCTTGCTGTCTTTGTGCAAATAATTACTCTTAGCTAAAAACTAGTACTTTGTGTTTAACATTATTTAATTACAGCTTGATAGTGTTTGCAGTCAGTAACTTGTTCCCTATTCCATCCTTCAACTTATTAATGAAAATATTGATCTATGCATAACTGCACTGAACTTGAAACTCTTCAGTGAGTTCCAGCTGAGTTCTAAACATATGAAAAAGCAAATTCATTTGTTTTAAACATATAGATATTGCTGTCTAAAAAGTCCTGACATCTAATTCTGATGTAATTAATAGGTAAGCATTTTAAATAAAATTTTGGAAAAAAAAATGCTATTCTGATGTATTTGTATTTACAAATCTAAGAAGATGCATGAAAAATCAAGAACATAGTTTTATTTGATAGTATTTGTATTGACAAAATTTGTGTTGGAGAAGGATAAATCCTCAAAGAATTATTACATCTGTTTACATATCACGGAGAGGAAATGCAAAAGGATTTAAGACATGTAAGGAGGGAAGTTCTCTGAAGTATCTTACACTGAAATCTGATTTTGTCTGAATTTTGTTCCCTGTATGTGGGGAAATAAAACAGTAAACTGATATCTTTCTGGTTAAGTCTCTAGTAGAGTCTGTATTTTCATAAATTTTAAGTAGTGGGATAAAAAAAAAAGTCCATAATTTTCTTGTTGTTTGCTGTTTGTAAATGAAAATCATTGTTAATTTAGGAGCCTGACAGCTGTAGAACATTTGCCATTCGGCAGCAGCTGTCACTAACACTCCAGTTTATTTTACAAACAGATGTTTATTTTGACTTCAATGCCATTGTCAATTTTTGAGGGGAAACAAAAGAGAGGAAAGGAATAGAAATAATCATGATAGTCATAATTTTATTTTCTTTCAAAACATAAGCAGAGCCACTATAAATGACATCAAAAGTGGTTTCATTTTTTATTACTGAATGTTTTAAATCAATTTTTTTTATAACTGCATGAACTGAAATTAAGTTTTCTCAGTGCATGGTAACTCATGTTAAGGAAGTGATTTGTCTTATGTCAGGAACTGAAGGCATTATTTTAACGCAGTATGCCACATCTTTAAAATATGTATTTTATTTATGAATCAAAATGTCATACTATTTCTACAGTTTACAGATAAAGAGATTTTTGTCTCTATATTAAAACCAGGGCACCAGTGGGCTGACTGTTGTACAAACATAATATTGTTTACTGTAGTATAATAGTATTCTTATTTCACATCAACAAAACTGAAGGGCAAATTTTGTCCAGTAATGATGAAATGAGATAATGAAAAAGCAAAGTAACATAATATGGTTCATTTTTAATTTTAGTAACCAATGATTTTATCCAGTATGTGCCCAGTGACTAGGAGACTTTAATAAAATATCCTGTTAGAATATCTTGGCAAGATCCTCCGTTATTCAAAACGTCCATAGACCCAGACAAGAGAGTTGAAATTAGCAGTATATGATCTCAATCCTACAACACTTTGGCAATTCTTAGATGTTACAAAGTCTAATCAAAATTAGTCATAAAGATAGCAAATCTTACTGGTCATTTGCTCCTTCATAATACAATCTATTCAGGTATTTCAAGACTATGTGTTTCTGTGATGGTATATAAGTAAACCTGCAGTTAAATTTAAGAAGTGGTATTGGGTGTGCTGTTTTGTATGAAATTTTAGCAAAATTTTGTATGAAATGTTAGCAAAACTTTTCTAGCATGCTGAGTTCAATATTTGCTGAACTGTCTGTGTGCCCACAAAAATCTAGAACAGCTCTGCATAGCATATTTTACAGTTAAAATTTCAAGCACAGCTATATTTCAGTATAAAAGGCAAATGACTGAATTAACAAAGTGTCAGATTCTGCCATCCTTACTTATATTGAATATTATTTAAATCATAGACTCATGGAATGGTTTGCAATTGAAGGGACCTTAAAGATCATCTAGTTCCAACCCCCCTGTCATGGGCAGGGACACCCTCCACTAGACCAGGTTGCCCAAAGCTCCATCCAACCTGGCCTTGAACACTTCCAGACTGGATGGGGCATCCACAGCCTCTCTGGGCAACCTGTTCCAGTACCTCAGCACCCTCACAGTCAAGAATTTCTTCCTAATATCTAATCTAAATCTACCCTTTTTTGGCTTATAGCCATTACCCCTCATCCAGTGATACACTCCATGCCCTTGTAAACAGTCCCTCTCCAGCTTTCCTGTAGGCCCCTTTAGGTACTGGGACGCTGCTCTAAGGTCTCCTGGAGCCTTTTCTTCTCTAGGCTAAGCAACTGCAACTCTCTCAGCCTGTCTTCACAGGAGAGGTGCTCCAGCCTTCTGATCCTCTTTGTGGCCCTCCTCTGGACTCACTCCAACAGCTCCATGTCTCTCCTGTACTGGGGCCCCCAGAGCTGGACGCAGTACTCCAGGTGGGGTCTCACAAGAGCAGAGTAAAGGGGCAGGATCACCTCCCTCGACCTGTTGGTCACACCTCTTTTGATGCAGCCCAGGACACAGTTGGGCTTTCTGGGCTGCAAGCGCACACTGTCAACTCACGTGGAGCTTCTCATCCACCAACACCCCCAAGTCCTTCTCCTCAGGGCTGCTCTCAATCCATTCTCCGCCCAGCCTGTATTTGTTCTTATGATTGCCCAGACCCACGTGCAGGACCTTGCACTTGGCCTTGTTGAACTTCATGCAGTTTGCACGGGCCCACCTCTCCAGCCTGTCAAGGTCCCTCTGGATGGCATCCCTTCCCTCCAGCATGTCGACCACACCACACAGCTTGGTGTCATCGGCAAACTTGCTGAGGGTGCACTCAATCCCACTGTCCAGGTCGCTGACAAGGATGTTAAACAGCACAACTCCCAATATCAGCCCCTGAGGAACACCACTCATCACTGGTCTTCACTTGAAGATCGAGCTGTTGACCACAACTCTTTGAGTGCGATCACCCAGCCAATTCCTTATCCACACAGTGATCCATCCATCGAATCCATGTCTCTCCAATTGAGAGACTGTGTGGGACAGTGTCAAATGCTTTGCACAGGTCCAGGTAGATGATGTCAGTTGCTCTTCCCTTATCCACCAACGCTGTAACCCCATCATAGAAGCCCACCAATTTAGTCAAGTACAATTTGCCCTTAATGAAGCCGTGTTGGCTGTCACCAATCACCTCCTTATTTTCCATATGTCTGAGCATAGTTTCCGGGATGATTTGCTCCATGGTTCTCATGTGGATTTAAGGATATTAACTAGAGACTCTCTAAGAGTGATGTATTATATAAATAAGGATCTCAGAACCTGAACACAGTATTTATCTTGATTCTTTTTTTCACATGAAGCACCACAAAATCAATTCTGATTTGTTTCCTTAAAGGAGCAGCTACATGTATTATTGCAATTCTTTAGAAATTATGAAAGGAAAAAAACACCTAGAAAAGGAATTGTTCTTCATGTAAACTGACTGTTGAATTGATTCTTGTTGTCTTTCTACTTACCTGGTTTGACAATTTTTTTGAAGGGATTTGTGAAAGGATTGAAATATTAAATTCAAGCAATAATTGTGTGGGCCATTCCTTTCTTTTCCTTGCAGTAATTAGGTACTCACTTTTTCTATCTTTTCTACTTCATTAGACATGTATTAAGTATCTTTGTTATCTAACAGCAGCAGTCTGAATGCTTTTTGCACTGCTTTCCTGAAGAAATGGATTTGTTGCTCAGTCAGTTCATTGCCTCAGCAGAATGTAGTTTAAAGTCTTGCAATGCACCAGAAAGCACACTTGATTTCTGTAATGGTTTCTGGGTTTTCATTTGCTGCAGAAGGGATAGGCTTGCAGACATAGGGACCTGTGTCTAGAGAAGGAATCAGCTCTGTTCATTAGGAGGATAATGAGCTTGATGCTTGCTCACTGCACAGACTGTGTATGTAGCCTGCTGGTACCCTTAATATGTACCAACATCTTATTTAAGTTCCACAGATTACCTATCATAATGTTTCTTCCCATAGATTTCTCTGAAAATGAAATATACACTTCTTCTGTACGTAGAAGAAAAGGTGTGCTCTCTCATGATGCAGTTGCCTTGCAGTTGTTTGCTTAAGGAGATATATGATAAGACAATGAACTCGTACACAAAATAGAAAAATGTTCCACACTGCAGAGGTGATGTCATTTATTGAGGTGCCACCATTTCATGATGGTTCATAATGAAATTGTTTTGTTCATCAGAGTTAATTTAGATAACAAATACTAATGAACAGGCATTTATCTAATTTCTCTGAATAAATTATGGAGAAAACATCATCTTCCATATAGCGAAGACACACAAATAGCTCTTCATTCTTCACAGTTTTATAGTGGTAGTCCGTATTTCTGCCACACATAGTTCTACTCACAAAGTATTAAACATGTTTAGGCAAGTAAATAAAGCTAAACTTATGAAAAGGAAGCAAATCTCACAGATACTTGAATATGTATTTTCTGCATTGTCTTTATCATAAGGCACTTGGCTTATCAAGAATAAAGTTTTAAGTGCTATCCTTATAATGTTCTAGTTTTCTAGTGTCTACTCATGCATCAGAAAAAATTCAGGCTGTGATTCTCTTCTGATTAAGTGAAACTGAAGCTAGTAATTGATTTCAGTAGAAGGTTGGTCAGTTCTCAATAGCGTCATCTCACAATCAACGGCAGCGTGAGATTGCAGGGCACATCCAGGTTTTCAAAACACTCTCAACATCAGTATATCTGATAATTGTATGGTTTTAATTTTCAAAGCATGTATTTCTTCTGTCTCTTTTTCTGTGTAAATGTTTGGTGTGAGCAGATGATTTCCTGCTGTAAAAACCAAAGTCAGATAGGTATACCTGATCTTTTTTTGTCTCGGAAATCAGGAGATTTGTTTTCCGTGTTGCTTCAGTTTCAAAATCTAAACCAGCTATTGGAAAAGTTTAAATTGTACTGCTTGGGCAATCAATCTGAAACACATAATTGATTCACCTATTTCCCACACACATATTGGAAGGAGCACCCCTGCTTGTCTCTACAATGTCTGATCCCTTGCTCTATTTCCTCCTGTATCTCTAATCACACTTGATGTATCTCAATTATCCATGTTAAAACATCTTCCTCTCTGAGTTTCTAATGAAGTTAAGAATCTAATTAACTGCACTTTTGTTCCAAGTAAAACTTGGTAGCGCTGCATACCAGTTCCTAGTCTATGCATGCTTCTCAAAGCTGCTAATATGAAGGGTAATTTATCATCTTAATCCTTTCTATTGCTACTTACTACTGTTCATAATGCTCCTTTAATAGTTCTGTTCATGTGCTCTTCTTGTCCTGATGATTGAGGGAGATACAGACTGTGTAGCTTTTGCTTCATCCCTGATCCTTTAAGCATAGTTGTAATCACTTCCTCCATGAAATGATGACCTTTATCTGGGTCAACAAGACCAGGAGCCCCACGGAGGCAAAAGGCTTCTTGATACTGTTGGATTTTTTTCCTCTCCCTGCTGCTGTATGTTGTTTTATAGAAAAGGCTTCAAATCACCTCGAAAAGGAATCGGTCACTTCCAAGGAGTTTCGTTACACCAGACTGTTTTGGGGAGCAAATGTATATAATCTATATGTTATCACATCCAGTCTGACAACCTACTGCTGCAGCAAAGTGATATGACTAGACTTTGTTCTTGCCATTCTTATACATTTCTCAGACAATTTTGATCCATTTCCTAACACCTGTACCTTTCAACATTGCTATTTCCTTAACCCTAACAGTATTTTTCTGATTTTTATGTAGCATGTTTAGTAGTTGTTCTTTCTCCATTTACTTTCTTGGTCCTTTTGTTTCTGCTGTGCTCTAGTAACAACCACTATTGTTTACTTAATATGTCCCAGGTCTGCTGCTGCTTGAGCTGCTGAATCTCCCTATCATCCCGTTCAGCTTCCTGATTCTTATTCCTTTGAGCCTTCAGATGCCTAATTCACAACTGATCCCCATGGCAATTCCCATGCTTATAAATCCCTTCTACACCAGTCCTTATTAAAAAATAGCTCTGTTGCCCAGCCTTTACCTTCTCCTCACCTAGTCAAACATGCAATAGTGTTCCCTTTGCACAATAATCTGAATCAGGTAAAATCAGAACCAACCCAGCCTTTTGTTGTCTTTAAACTTCAAGGGTTACTGTAGTCTGTTTGCTGGGCTGACCTGCTTGGAGTGTTCCTTGTATGTGGTCCCGTTCAGGTTCAAAGCATGCATGCCCTGGCCACCATTGCCATCAGTATACTTTGAAATTCCACCAGTGAACCAAAGGTGATTTGTGCTGTAACGTTGTACTGAAATCCTTCAATATCTTCCTCAGTCCTATGTGTAGGTGGTGTTTGTAAATGTTTGGATATTGACCTTCTGTTCCCAGAAGCACAATAAAAGAGATCAGGTTACTGACAATTTCTGAGGCTGATCTGTGGTTCATTAATATTAATGTCCATAGAGCAACAGACGCAGTGGAAGCTCTGTGTGTGTGTGTGTGTGTATTCCCCCTGGCAGAGTATGCTTTAAAGGAGACATCTTATTTGCATCATGATAGGGGCAGTACATGTCAATATTTCATTTTTTGTATTGTCCAAACAGCTGCTAAGCATTCCCAAACATAGGCTGAAGAGTATAGTGCCAGTACTGATATTTTTATGTATTCATAGCTTACTGGGGCCAGCTTGTTTTTTTGATTTTTTTGTAGCAAAAGTGCTACCAGTGGTACTGGTGTGGCAGCTAATCAGACACAAGAAGGTTATATTGAATTTGGCATTTTTAGGACTGAAGCAGGAAAAGCAAAAACCCTGCTGTACAGGTTCCCGGACACGGCATTCTCCAAAAATCTCCATACCAAAGTTTTGCAACAATATTTGCTACAAATCCTTACTGCAACTAATTTTTGCAACCAGAACCATTGTATGAACTAGTGACACTAGCCTAACACTGTCCTCAGCCACAAAGTTGTTGCAACAGATGTTGAACAAAGAGTAAGAAGAGAAGCTTGATAAAAACCTCCCTAATGATGTAGAATAATTTCCTGGATTAATTTGATCATTCTGTGATAATTATGTGTTGCATGAGCAGGGTGGTCTTTCAGCTATTTCTCAAATGCAATTTCAATGTGCCTTCTTCCCATATACTGTCTCTTCAGACTGAGGAAAGTGGAAAAATTACAGATCTCGGCTCTTTTATCTTTACAGTTCCTTTCTTTTCTTTCATTTCTCTGCACTCATATCTTTCAGCACAAACAACCAGTATGTCCTGGCAGCTGTCTGAGTGTTCGGTAGGCTGCAGTCTCAGCTGTCAGCGAAAGCTCTTAGAAAAGCCCAGGTAGAAGAGATTCAGTTGTTACAGGTGTTAATTCTTGAAAGCTGAAACATGTGTCTAGGCTGCACTAAGGAGATGGCAAGTGTCTTCTGATGTTTCCAGATCCAGTTCCAGTGGATTCGTAGTGTCAGAGTTAACCACAAGTACTAAAGTACTTGCATCAAAATTAAACTTCCCTAGGCAAATACATTCATAATATTAACGTCTCTTTTAAGAAATAGTATTAAGCATTTTAGTATCAAAACAAGTTCGCTTAGTTTCAGTGGGTGTTAATTTGTTCTGTTAATTGTGACACTTTAACCTTCAGACTCCTGTCAACTGAAATGAGGTGATTTTTCTGGATTTGAAAACATCAAATACTTTATTCCAATTTGGATTCCTGCTACTGAGTACTCAGCGATCGGTACTTTACAAGTGGGTGGACCTGGTTAGGATGCTGCTCTTGACATACAATTTTTGTCTATACAAGCAAATAATTTACTCATTAAAATATAACTTCAGTATATTGCTAGGTGACACCTCTTCCAAAACAATAGTTGGAGAATGACAGGTCTGATATTTTTGTTTTTATCTACAAATTCTCTTCCTTCCTTCCTGAATCTCTTAAGAATCTTAAAGATTTAGAACAATTTTTCTTAAGTTTTGAGAAATTTGTTTCAAGCTTCATTAACTGGGCACTCATGCTGATGTTTAACTTTTACTTATTTTGCTTTTTTAATACCATATAGAAAAATGGGGATTTTCTTATCCCCCCCACCTGGAGTGGGGGAAAGTGGCTCAAGAGGGAAGGGGAATATGTGTACGATATAAAGATTAAAAGAAATATTGTAAAAGGGCAAATATGTTTTTCACTGTGTCACGGTTGTCCACACTTGCTGTGCAATAATGGCAAAATCAACAGAGGTCAAGTTGTGAGGAGTGGAGGAGTAGCACGTGTGGGAGGGTGTGAAATGTGACCTTTGCCTGGGTGGTTTGTTTTCTGCCACGTCCTGGCATAGCAGGTAAAACAGGCTACAGACTGAAAATGGTGGCATGGTTGCCTCTTTCCTTTCTTGCTTCTCTTGAACACCCAGAGGAATCGAGTCTTTGAGTTCCCTTTGCAAGTGGATGAGTGTCCTACAGGTTGCATAGACCTTTTGAGCAGAAATTAAACAATGCTTTTTAAGTTTTATTTTTTTGTTTTCATTTCTTATTTTGATTTTAGGATTTGTTAGTTAATACACAAGTGCTTTGCATTGGTTCTTATCACAAGTTAGCTCAATGAATATAGCAATCAGGTAATATGACTTTGGGCTCACTAGCTTGGTAAAAACTGTACTCCCACCTTTGATAGATCGTTTCCATCTACTATACAAAAACAGTACGTAGAATAACAAAATAAATATATCCTCCAACCATCCAGTCCTATCCAATCTTTTCTGACTTTTCTGTATAGTGTAATTTACAATGCTTAGTTCTGAAATTCAAGGAGGTGGTACTACAAAAAATGGTGGCTAGCAAAATACCTGGTGGAGGTACAGCCCACCAATAGGAATGGGCTTTAAGCAACATGAAATTTTCTCAGGAGTCCTAGACATATTCATTCTTTCATCTTTTTTACCTTTGTTTTTTTTTTTTTTTCTTTTGCTTTGGGTTTGTGGGTGTGTTTTTTGTTTGTTTGGTTTTTGGTTTTGGGGTTCCCCCCCCCCCCCCCCCCCCCAAGTAATAGGTGTAGTGTACATGTCAGAAATTATTTTGTCAGTATGAGTTTTTATCCTGAAGATTTTAGATTTAATATTTATGTCTTGTGGCCATTCAAGCAAAGAACAGAGAGATTTTCTGAGGACAAATACAAGATAGCAGCATATATAATTGTGTTTTCCATTAGAGCTTTTTGTTGTATTATATATGATGGCCAAATCAGTGCTGAAGTCAGAGAGCTCCCGTGTATGCATGTGGTGGTAGACCCGAGTATGATATGAAGGACAACTGAAAGGATTTTGAAGCTAAAGTAAATTTGAAAGACAACTTTAGATTACTTTGCTCTTGCTGTGGGGTTTCTCTCAATTATGTTTTCTGACAGTATGGATGAAATGTTGAAAATTAAAACTGAAGAAGAATTTCTGGTGTATACATATGCACTGAATTTTTTAGAAGTGAGCAGCTTTTATTGTTTTTTATCTGACTAATCTATTACAGAAAAGGCACTCATCCTGTGCAGGGATGTAAATATTGAATTATGGTAACATTGATAAACTTCACATTAATATTACTGTGTTTTATCCAAAATCAAATATCAAGTCTGGTTGGTTTGCTCAAACCGTGTTAACAACATACTTAAAAACAAACAAATGAACAAAACCAACAAAATGACAACAGAAACCGCACCATCTGTGTTAGCTCCTAAGTACGGCATCAAGAAAGAAGGAATTTCATGCAAGTTTTTAATAGTGCTGAGCCTTGTCAATGATGGCTGATGACAAAATTAGATTCTGGTGTAGATGGTGCTTGTTCTTTGATGAGACTTTCCTAGTTGAAAATTATTTTGAAGAATTGTCATGGTTTAACCCTGGCAGCTAAGCTCCATGCAGCTACTCACTCACCCCTAGCAGGATGGAGGAGAGAATCAGAAGAGTAAAAGTGAGAAAACTCGTGAGTGAAGATAGAGACAGTTTAATAGGTAAAGCAAAAGCTGCACATGCAAGCAAAGCAAGACAAGGAATTAATTCACTGCTTCCCATGGGCAGGCAGATGTTCAGCCATCTCCAGGAAAGCAGGGCTCCATCACGTGTAACGGTGACTTGGGAAGACAAGCGCCGTCAGTCTGAATATCCCCCCCTTCCTTACTCTTTCCCCAGCCCCTTATATGCTGAGCATTACGTCATATGATATGGAATATCCCTTTGGTCAGCTGGGGTCAGCTGTCCCGGCTGTGTTCCCTTCCAGCTCCTTGTGCACCCCCAGCCCACTCGCTGGTGGGGTGGTGTGAGAGGCAGAAAAGGCCTTGGCTCTGTGTAAGCACTGCTCAGCAGTAACGAAAACATCCCTGTGTTATCAACGCTGTTTTCAGCACAAACCCAAAACGCAGCCCCATCCTAGCTGCTATGAAGAAAATTAACTCTACCCCAGCCAAAACCAGCACAAGAATGTAGCTGTCAAATACCCTACTAGTGTCAAAATTGCTGGGCATCTAATGACTAAACGGTTTTATATGCTTTCAGAGGAATTTTAATTTATTTTCAGAAAGAGTCTCCCAAATATTAGAAAGAGAAGTCAGTCATGTTTGTAAACTTCTGGGAGTTTGCACGTTTCCTGACCTTGTAAGTGCTTGACAGAAACATAGGGTTGTTTTTTTCCAAGACAACACAGAAATGAATAACATGAGAATGTCCTGAATAATGCATTAGAATTACAAAATCTACTAGCACCAAGAAAATTACAGTAGATGTAAATACGTAGTTTTCACCTTACTTTCTAGTGCTAAGGTAAATGGTACATTTAGAAATTCTTTCTCTCCAAAAGACAACAAAACCAAAAAAGCAAATGAATTTAATGTCCTGTTAAGTGTAATTGTTCTCAGTAGCTTCCCGGGGTGGAAAACAACTTATAATAATGTGATTAAATCAGTAAGACATGGAATAATTAAGGAAAAGAATTTTGATGTCTGGAAGGGCAAGACAAGGTTAACTCATAAGTAATATAGATCAGAAAAGGTTTCTCATCTGGAATCCAGTAGTTTATGATTATTTCTCAATATGTAGGTGAAACTTAGGATATCCTCACCAGCTCTGGCAAAATCTGTTTTATTAAAATGTAACTCTAATATTGTACTTAATGGTTTTGATGTAAGCTTAAAAAATGTCATAGGAACAATTCTTATAGATCCTCTTCCTTACTACTTTTGTCACATCATTACACCCACAAAGGCAATTTAAAATAGGGGTATTTCTGTTAATGCTAGGATTTGACAAAAAAAAAAAAAAAAAAAAAAGAGTAAGGAAGGTGATCTAAAGCTGTTTCTATGGAAGAAAGGGAAAAAACCCAAACAACAACAAAACCCAAAACCCCTCTGTTTCTGGTATGACTTGGAGCATTCCCAAGGTTGCTCTGAATTTTTATGGTTTATGACATTTCCTGTTTGTTAACATACAATTTTTGTGACTTTGGTAGAGGTTTTCACAGCAGGATGCTGCAGAGGGACCTTCTTATTGCAGGGATGTCTTTCAGGGCAGGTCTTGCTCCCCTCATGCTCAGATGTGGTCTGACCAAACTGAGACAGGACAGAGACTCTGACCTGCTTGTATCTAACCTATAACATTCTGAAGTAGTGCCAAAACAAATATTACAGAAGCTACCGGCTATTCCTTGATTTTGCTGAGAGAACTACAAAACAGAAATAATAAGTAACATTTTTTGAAGTTTTTTTTTTTAATAAATAAACCCAGGTGCTGCTAGGTGTATATATGCCTGTAACATCAGGTTTTGCTCCTTAGTTTGGTGATGGAAAAGCTTTAACACAAATCCAGAAGAATCACTTTGAAGATAATGGCAAACAAACAGATTTTTGGAGTCATAGTTGATTCCTTTTTTATTCCATGGTATGCTGACAGTCAAAGAGAGAAAGAAATCAATTAAAGATCCACTTAAATCTGTTAATATGTAGGGGAAAGCAATCCTACCTCCCCTTCCCATAAAGTTCAGACAGCACTGGATGTTGGAAGTGGCAGGAAGGATTTATGCAGACTAAGCTGATGTGTACCTTGTGTAAATTCTTAAAAGCTTTCTTACCTCTCTGTAAAAGTTAGCCATTCCATTTTTAAACTGTTTCTGTAAGCCTCAAATCCAAAGGAAAGAATCTCTAGTCCAAATCAGAACTTTTATAGAGGAATAAAACACGTAAAAAAATTTAAAATGATAAGGGAACAAAAGGTAGTGATAAAAACTTGGCAAATGCACTGATCAGATATTTTGCTCTGTCTTCAATCTAGAATCTGATTATTAAAATAACGAATATTTTAAAATTAATTTAACATTGTTTCTGTCTGAGTATTTGTAAAGTTGTGTGCCTGCTTTTGGTATTTATGCAGCCATCTAATATACCATCCTGTTCCACTTGGAATCAGTAAAAAACCCTCCTATTGAGTTTATTGGCTACATATATAATTCCGAGCACAACTGAAGAGACAATGACTCAGAAAGCTGTGAAGCTTTTGTTATTAGAAAAGGAACTGTTCCCTTGACATTTCACAGTGACAACCTAACTGCAGCAAAAAGAATAATATAAGTACATTTCAGGCTTCAAACAATGTTTCTACATTTTATTTCTAAAATAACTACTTCTGAAATTAAATACTCGTAATATCGTTATCTGCAGATTTGGACGTTCCTTTATCAAGCAACAGATTTCTTGTTTGAATTTTCTAAGTTGTTGGTTTTGGGGGGCAGGGTTTGGGGTCTTTTGGTGGGATTTTGGGGTTTTTTTGAGTAAGCTTTGGAAAACTTGTTCTTTAAAATTATATTTAAGGCATAGGATCATAGAATAATTTAGGTTGGAAGTGACCTCTGGAAGTCATTTAGTCCACCTGCCTGCTTGAAGTAGATGCTGTTACATCAGGTAGGTTGAGTATGTTGCTCAGGGATGTGTCTGATCAAATTTTTAGTATCTCCAGAGTTGAAGATTGCACAACCTGTCTAGGGAGCCTGTGCCAGTGTTTCATCACTTAGACCATTCTCGTGGTGAGAAAGGCTTTCCTCTGCATGACATGTATCTGCATGACATTTCTTGTGTCCCCACTTGCCTGTTGCCTTGCATCCTACCACCATATGCTTCTGAGAAGCATCTGGCTCTACCTCTTCTGTATCTTTCTGATAGATAGTTGAAGACAACAAGCAGTAAGATCCTTCCTTTGCATTTTCTTCTTTAGACTGAGTGAACCCACTTCTCTCAGCCTCTCCTCAGACATCATGGCCTCCATTCCTCTAATCATTTCAATGCCCCTTCAGTGGACTTTCTCTAGTAATGCAATGTCTTTTTCTAACTTGGCAGCCCAAAACTGTCTGTAATACTCCAGATATGGTCTCACAAGTACCAAATGGATGGGAACAAATCACGTTCCTTGACAGGGTTGCTATGCTTTTGCTGAAACCATCCAGGAGGCTGGTGGCTGCCTTGGCTGCAATGACGTGCTGCTAGCTCATGGTCAGCTTGTCCACCAGGACCTCTAAGGCTTTTTCTGCAGAGTTGCTCTCTGGCTAGCACATGCCCTGTACTGTACTGTTGTAACTGCATCATTATGTCCCATGTACAAGACTTTGCCCTTGACTTTTCATGGGGTTCACATCAACCCATTTCTCATGTCTGTTGGGATCTGCCTGTATAAATAGTAGCCTTACCCTCCAGCATGTCAGCTACTCCCCCAATTTAGTATCATCTGGAAACTTGTTGAGGTTGCATTCCACCCCCTCATCCAGGACATGAGTGAAGATGCTATTGGCCCTAGTATCAGGCCTGGAAATGGCTGCTGATAGTTGGCCAGTGTATGAGAAATTAAAGCATCTTGACAATATGTGACTTGTGATGTTGTATGTACATTTCAGCTCAGGTTGCTGTTACTTTACATTTTATTAATCATCCTACATGACTTTTTTTCAGTTTTATGGTACAGTGTTTGAAGAACCATGATTGATGGTCTATCAAAAATTGTATGTGTTTCACTGAGTCTGTGTGAAAGTATTGGTTCTTGATTGCTCTGTAGCATCCAAAAAGTCTTTAAAGTTGTCTTTGGTTTTGAATGTGAAGGCTGGAAAAACTAAGGTAGTGTGCCACTGTCACAGGGTGGCCATTGGGCTCATATTCTTGCTAGTAGTTGTTTTGGTGGTTTTGTCATTTTATTTTTTCCCCTCGTTTCTTGTTAGAAACCCTGAAAAAGATTTCTCAGAAAGCTTGTATTCTGCTTCTCACATACTTGGTCAGTCTCTTCTGGCACCATTTAAATTGTCCCATGACAATTCTCATATTAATAGAAGACAGATTTAAGTAACTCTAGGTTTCATTCACTTTCTCTTATTTGCTATAGGCTCATATTTATCCTTAGTGTAAACACTCCCTTATAAAGATGAGGCCTAGGAGTTCCCCTTCACCAAATACTAGCAGATCATGCCCTTGCTTTTTGTAAAAGTTAGTCTTGCTCTTCTATTTCACGCTGGTTTTTCACAGCCTTGGTTGCCTGTATTGTCCTTTACCACATCTTCCTTTAGAAGATGCCAGCCCTGTTAAGGTTGAGAGCAAGCTGTGGTTTCTGCACCCCTTCCAGTTTGATCTAGCTTTAAGAAGTTTACAAAACCCAGTTATTTTCCTAGCTGCTTTATAATGTGAAACAAAGGATTCCTTCCTATCCTACTCTGCCCTTGTATCTTTCAAAGAAAGCACGGTAAAATTGCATCTTATTTTTGATAATTTTGTGGGGTGGTTCATTGTCAAAGAAAGGTTTACATCACTATGACACCACTTCTAAGCATATATAGTCTTGCTTTTCTCCTCACTTCAACTGGTATGAGTGAGGAGTAACTCTAGTGAGATCAAGATAATTATTTGACTGTAAAGTTGAGGTAAAACAAGAATCTGGCCCTTGGTATTTAGACTTTTAAATACGTGTCATGGTACAAAATGTTGCTAGAAGAATGTGCTCCCTTACAGGTAAACAAAGTGTCAGCTCCCAAAGCACATTCTCTTCAGAAAACTTTCTGTCCAAAGAATGTCTTTGAATTTAACCAAATTCTGTTTTCTTATAGAAAGAAAATAAAGTTTACATGTGAATTAAATTTTTATAGTGAAAAAATGCTCAAAGCATCTAGTTAAGTTTATTTAGGACTGGAAGGGGTCATCTGACTTATTTGAATATATTTTCCAGTTGATTATTGGTTTTGACGTTTACCATATGGTGGTTATGATACAAATGTGCAGGAAGAACTTGGGCGTGGTGCTTTGCTGACTTGAAGATCTCTGACACAAAATTCAATTTATGGTCTCTCATACGAGAGGCTAAAAATCAGCTAAATTTCAGCTGTACAATTCCAGATGCAAAAAAGAAATTGGATAGTAACTCTGGTTTTCACTGTATTGTTTTAAGATTCAACCTTCCTGTGCTCTGCTAAACTGAGACTTTTAAACTTACTTTTTGTTTGAACTATAAGTCTGAATAAAATATTGTAGATTTAATTAATTTTAAAGTGGCTTGTCTTTTGGAACCTTTGAATTGCTTTTAAAGACTTCAGCTTATGCTAGCTTTTTCAAACTTCTGTTTTACATGATATTTGCACTGAATTGCTGTCATATATCAAGTATTTATGTCTTCATAATGCCATTTAATTTCCTACAAACAGCTGCTTGCTTTAGCTGTGCTATTTTTCTGAAATTGAATACAATTTCAGTATTTTAATATAAAATATGATGGAAATATTAAATATTCAGTTGACCATCATGCATTTCAAGAGTGCAGATCCTCACCATATTACTATGACCACTTCTCTAAAGATCCAAGTTTCTGTAAAATGTAATGAAATTCAAATGCAAGTGGAAATAAAAATATCCTATCTGTAGTCCTTTATCATGTATACGTATTGTGAGAAGACGGAAATGTGCCTAGGTCTTAGTAGTCCAGTTCTGTCCTTTTGCTACTTTATCATGCATTTTCTTCTTCCTTTAAGGAATAAATATATCTAAACCTCTTTTTTTTTTTTTTCTTTTTAGAGCCAGTATTGTGCAGAAGCGCATAATTTATTTTCAAGACGAGGGTTCTCTCACCAAAAAAATTTGTGAACAAGGTAAGGTAAAGTAAAAGATCTTTCTGACCTCCTTGTCATGTTCTACTTATTTCTCTTAACTCATTATATCAAACTAAAATTTTAAGGCCTTGAACAATTTCATCTAGGTTCAAATTTGGGATCTCCTATTCAATTATGTTCTTCCTTATCACATATACTGTTCCTAATACAATCTTCCTTGCCTTCCCCTAGATATGATACTCTCACCTTTTTACCTGGTCTTCATGTGAAACTCATTGGTCTCCATGGCACTTAGTTTATTGAATTCTGGGTTATATCATCCTTTCCTAAATCTAAGCATTGCAGTTGGTTATTGCATCCCACTGGAGAATTTACATGCTTTGGCTGTCCAGAAATTTCAAGCCTATTGTGGTTTGAGATCAAATGAGGGTTTGTCCATATCAGATAAGCACCAGAAAGAAACACATTTTAAATCTGAAGACGACTGAAATAGTGATGCCTTCTTATTTAAAAATGTAGATTTAAATGACTGCATCCACTTATAGTCCAGGTATTTCAGGATTCTAGTTTAGTCTAGTGTAGCCCAACTTAAAAACAAAGGAACAAAAAAAAAAGGTTTAACTCAGATTTATTTACTGGAGTATTTATTATGGCAACTTTGCTGTCACCTGTTGATTTTGAGTTGTAACTGTTATCAATGGGTACTTTGCTGCTTTTTCAGACTCAGCCTCAGAAGGTGTGACTGACAAACCAATTTTAGATTGTTGTGCCTGTGGAACTGCCAAATACAGGCTAACTTTTTATGGAAACTGGTCAGAAAAAACACACCCCAAAGATTTTCCACGTGAGTATCATTCTTTTACTATTGTTGTACCATATAAGGACTGTGAAGAGGGTTGGAGCTGGTTGTATGACATATTACTTATTTACAGCTCAGCAGTGTAAATTACGACATGTGTGCAATACTGCTGACGTTCAGTATTGAAAATCCATGGATCTTTCTGCGAATGTGTCGTGGTTTCACCCCAGTCGGCAGCTGAGCACCACACAGCCGCTCGCTCACTCCCCCGCGTTGGGATGGGGAAGAGAATTGGAAAAGTAAAAGTGAGAAAACTCGTGGGTTGAGATAAAGGCAGTTTAACAAGTAAAGCAAAAGCTGCGTGCACAAGCAAAGCAAAGCAAGGAATTCATTCACCACTTCCCATGGCAGGCAGGTGTTCAGCCATCTCCAGGAAAGCAGGGCTCCATCACACGTAACGGTGACTTGGGTAGACAAACACCATCATTGTGAATGCCGCTGCCGCTCCCCCCCACTCCCCCCGCCTCTTCCCCCGCCTCTTCCCCCAAGCTCCTTGTAAAGTGAGCACGACGTCATATGGTATGGAATATCCCTTTGGTCAGTTGGGGTCAGCTGTCCTGTCTGTGTCTCCTCCCAACTTCTTGTGCACCCCCAGCCATCCCGCTGGCAGGGCAGTGCGAGAAGCAGAAAAGGCCTTGGCTCTGTGTAAGCACTGCCCAACAATAAGTCCATAGAACAAAAACATCTCTATATTATCAACACTGTTTCCAGCACAAATCCAAAACCTATCCCCATGCTAGCTACTATGAAGAAAATTAACCCTCTCAGCTGAAACCAGGACAGAATACTATACATGACAAATGAATTCTATCGATTTACTTGACATTTTGAATGGAGGTGTGTATGAGATCACATTTTCAAGTTTTCTTTGTAGTGAGAACAGTTACTTTTTCCTTTTTTCTTTTTGATAAGGTTAGACTGGCTTATAATGTTACAGCCAGGAAAGGAAATTTTAAGAAAAGGGCCACAAAAGATGGACAACATAGTAATATTTGGAGTTTACAACCATACCAATCTAGCCAGTATGTTTTCCTTCAAAGTCTTTTGAAAGATTCCAGTTAGTTTTCATGAGCCCTGAATCTTGCTGCCCCAGGACATTAGTTATATAGACCTTAGAATGTTCTGTCGCCTTTGTTGGTTGAATAGACAGATAAAATACACATTCTGAGCTTTGCCTCTCTGGGTTTTTAAAGTTTCTGAACTACAGAATCAGTATTCTTGTTGCAATAACCCAAGTAACTGTAAAAAGCTAACGTTAGAAAAACATGTGCATTATGCATTTGCTCTTTCATTACTGACTCCACAGTCTGTGGCAATAAAGGCTAGGAAATGATTTGAGAATGTGAATCACATTTACTGGTCTTTAAACTTTGTTATGTTGTCTGTGGCTGATGCTTATTATGTAGACTGTATATGTCAAATATTCTTTATATATTACTCTCACAGTGTCAGAATATCATTATAACTCAAATATGGTTTGTGTGTCAATCAGCTCACCGTTTTAACACTCTAAGCAATATTGCTTATGTTGAGTCTCTCATATATTTTAAGTTGAATGTAGCATTGTTCAATTATTATTTGCCAGCATAATACATGAGGGAGAAAATAAGCCAAAACCCAGTAATTGCAGGAATGCTCTTTTAGGCTGTTGGATGATTTATATATCTGCTGAGTGTCACACTTTATATGCATTATTTGTATGGATTCAGCTGGTGGTTAGAAATAGGGCATGGGAAAAGGATTGAAAACTATGAAATTAGTGTGACTTAACAATGTAATATTGGAGATAAATGGCCTTTTCTTTTAACTTCCAGTCAGCGAACGCATTAAGAGTATGGGCGCATAACTGAAAGTAAGCGACTTGCAATAGTTTGCCACAATAGTGGACTCTGTAGACTGCTATTTCTCCCCAGTTACAAAGTGGTGAATTACATTAATGTTTTACTTAAAAACCTGGAAAATTTAAAAATTTACCATATAATGCTAGTAGGATTAAGCCCACTAATAACAGCTGGTAAGATTTTACATTGAAATTTCTGAAAGTTGAGAAACAATTTTATCCAGATGTAGTGAAGTTAAAAATGAAGACTAATCAGCAAGATTATTCTTTAAAATGTTGAACTTTTGCAGTAATTACATTAAAATAAAATTCTATTCATTATAGACTGTGGAAAATCACTATTTGCCAAGCCATCACATAAAAAATTCTGCTTTACTCTTATACCATGAGTAGGGTTGAAATAGAAAGCAGATCATAAAACTTATATTTGTGTCTTTTTTTAACTTATCTTCTGACTTGCTTTAAAAACTTATAAATAATATGTACTCTGTTGCTTAGCTTTTCTCCAAAGAACTGCTTTTGCAAATAAAATATTTTCTTTTGCTATCACACAAAAATGTTTCTGGAAGATACAGTGCAAAACTTCTGGGAAACTATTTTGAAGTTTTCACAGATTCCATGAATTAGGAATAATTTTACACTTCTTATACCAGTGCAATTAAGATAGCTTCATTCCATTAAATTTAAAAGTGTATTGTCTGTTTAGGAGTTATCAGATGTGCCTACTCTATAAAGCTTAGAATGAAACCACTGCAACACAATCTTGTTCTGAGTGTGGCAACCATTGAGTGAATGGAGAGAGGTGTACTACAGCTGTAGAAAGGGTTAAAAAACTAATTCTTAAAACAATTTTGCTTTCATGGATCTCAGAATGAAAAAAATAATTAAACTGATTTGAAAACTAAGGCTTAAAAAAAGTGATCATATTTATCAGGTAATGTTTGGAAATTATCACAGCTCCTGATAATAGGACTAGTGGAAGCTGAGTATTTCATTTGTTATTAAATCTGGCTCAAGGGGAACTATTAAATTTCCTATCACATTTTGCCAGTCAGATTTATATTTACATATGCCCTGTGGCTTAAAAGCATTTATTGTCTCTGGGTATCACCCATTTATGATAACAGAAATATATATGGTGTGCATCGTGATTTGATATGGTACATCTATGAAATGTGTCAGAGGATACATTCTCACAATGACACCTTGATCTTTATGCAAAAATATATAGGTAAATGTTTAAATTGAGACACTACTCATATTAAAAGGAAGCGAAATAACACCATCAGATAGTTGTCAGTATTTCTGTCTGCTGTCTTAGGAATTAAATAGTGACATTGCATTGGTGAGGCAAAATTGCTCTGGCCTTGCACTGCTCAGATTATTTCATGTAGAGAAGTGTCTTTGATGTTTGGAGGAAAAGGTTTAAGAAACGATATTGAGTTGTCTCTTTGTTCTCATAAAAATGGGAGGTTCAAGATGAGGAGTGAAGCGTTTGCAAATGTATAGATTTTGTAGAAGGTGTAGGGTAGGTGTAACATACTTCAACCAGCTTGTTTGGGCAAGTAGGTGGGCCAGCTGCTTTCTCTGCAGAGCCAGTATCTTTAGGGAGAGGTGTTTAGTGGAAGAGATTGGGCTCTGGTTGCAAAGACATCAGATGTTCTTGATCTCTTTAGGGTAGGGAGCGTGAGAAGCTTTGGAGCATGTAAAACAATTCATTATACATTATGCTAAAAACTTAAAGGCACTCTGTTTCCTTTCTGTAGCGATACATTTTTCTTTTGTAGGGACTATGTAGAACCTTCTCTTTCAGTAAGTTTCAGTAAGTGTCACTTACTGTGTTTCAGGGAAAGCTGCTGTCTATGACTTGTGAGATAGTTAGGCCTGTGTGCTAGGAAGAAAGAGCGGGCACAGCTGATGGTCCCACCACTGGAGCTGAATGACAGTATCTCTCTGTGGTTTGACAAGGTGCCAGTGTATATTTAAGGATAATTACTAGACCTTAGATCAAGAAACCACCTTCTGACACTGTAGTCTCTTCAGCTATTACGTGGATGGGGAGGAGGTCTAGTTTTGGTTTTTTCTCCATTTGGCTATCAAGTACTGATTAGCTTTAATGGATTCTGAAAACATCAAGCCTACTATAATTCAGTGCTCAGTACGTGTATTTTGATCCAAGTTTAGCACTAGGGAAACTATGGAGACTTTGCTGTGTTGCTAGGCCATCTCCCTCATCTATCTGTTCTGTTTGCTACACTTTTCTAGCTTTTTTCCCCCCCTACCATTGGAGTTCATTTTTTATTTCTAATCTATTTTCTATTCTGCTGTGATTAGGTTCCTGCATCTGACTTTATCTATTCAATTGTCTACACTGTCTTTTTCAATTTCATTGTCCCAGCTTTCACATCTTAAATTTGCATTCCTTTTGTTTACTTCATTATTCATTTTTCATTCATTTATTCTAGTTTTCAACTGTTTTTACTGCTACTCTCTACCTTTTGCATTGCAAAGAAAAACATTGAATATTGTCTCATTCCATCATTCTGTCTCCCTCATCTCCTACAGTCTTTGCGTTGTTACCAGACTGTCTGCTTATGTGAGCAGTTAATTTTCTCATCCTTTTCCTTTAAACCCATATCTTTGCAGTGTTATTTGACACTGAAGTGAATTCATTTTTATTTCCAGTGCTGTGGGACTTCTGTGACTCCTTATTTCTGCTCAATTGTCTTTTCAATTCTGTCAGACTTCTCAAACATTTTCTCTTTAAACTTGTATATTTTTTTCTTTTTATGTTCAAGAAGACAAAACAACAACAGGAATCTTTTTGCCTAGCTCTACAACTCTTACACGATGAGAAAATTGAGCAAGTAAACTCAGTGAATATAGAAGCACCAAAATTCACTCCATTGCTTCCTTCCTAAATTAAAGGGAACCTTTACTAATGGTTGAGGTGAGGGTGGGGGAAGGAGACATGGTACATGTATAATTTAAGTATGCAGAAGCAGAAAAAACAGCTATGTCAGTGCCAACAAGAGGAGTTCTTTACAAGTATTTCAAAATTTTCCTGGAGGAAGTGCTGGGCACCATTTGCCCATAGAAAGCAAATGTTTCACCTCTGTTTCAGCAGGAAGCTGCTGAGGGAGGTTTCTGGCCGTAAGCCCTTTATAGTTCTGTGCCTGGTGTTTGGGAACAAAGCTATAAACAAAAATCTATAAAGTTTAATGATAGTGTAATCACGCTCATATCTACCTCTTGCTGCTAATGTGCTGTCACCACTCAAACACAAATCCAGTGGACTGTTAGAAACCAGTATCCCTCAGTAAGCAGATGACTTGCTGTTAAAAATCTGAGTGACCACTGATGTCTTCCCTTGCAGGTTTCATCCTCAAAAATATTTTACATGGAAACCTAAAATTAAAGTATTCTTAAACTTCCTGAAGAAGTGAAGTCTTCTGTGAAGAAAAAATATACTAAGTCTATGTTTGGGAGGCTGCTTGATTAGGCGGAATACGATCTTTCTCACCATTTCTGCCTGTGTTGTTATATCCAATAGTTACTGACCCTTTATGCTGCATTTCTGTAGTTCACTGGCTTGTTCTCATTACTCTAATGATACTGTGTATTGATGCAGTGAGAACTGACAGCGTGCAACACATGCAAAAGCTTGATACTGGTGAACACTAGGCACTTCAAACCTTTCACTTTAGTAAAAAAAGTTAGGAATTATGCTTTGAGGCTGTCTTGATGGTTGATTTTTTTTCCCCTCCCCCGACAGGACGCACCAACCACTGGTCTGCGATCATTGGTAGTTCTCACTCAAAGAACTACATCCTTTGGGAGTATGGAGGATATGCTAGTGAAGGTGTCAAACAAGTTGCAGAGTTGGGGTCCCCAGTAAAGATGGAAGAAGAAATTCGACAACAAGTAGGTGTAATTCAGTGCATATTAAAAAAAAAAAAAATGCATCCTACCTTGGCCTGTGGATGATTTGTCATTGACAATGTCTGTGAATGTCATTTTGCTGGCTCATCTTCAGTTAAGGAGATTAGGAGATCTGCCTGTCTTCCGAAACTCACTCTTACTCTGGCAAAAGTTTTTTGTCTGTGAAAGGACAAGTAAGTTGCAGTATTCTGAATTTAGAAAATCTATATGTCGTGCCAGGCATAAATCAGAGGTAGAAATGTAAAATCCATCTTTCCAGGCTTAATCATGAAGGCACTTAGAGTTTCTTAAAGGAATACCATGAAGACAGCAAGCAGAATTTTGTATTCCTTTTTGAAGTGGTGATTTTTAGTTTATAGTATGTTGTTGTTGGTTTTGGTTTTTTTTCTGGTAAGCACCTTATTTGCAATTTTCTGCAGATTCATTCAAGTTAGAAATGCTCTTACGGGAGAGTGAGGTGATTTTTTGTTGCTGAGCAGGAAAGTTTTACAGAACTGCACTAATAAAATTTGATGAATGGGGACTATGGTTTCAGGGCAAAAGAGCCTTTACAGTGTATCAACTTACAGGGGATTGATTCAGCTGAACAGAAATCAATCTTTCAAATAGTTTATAGATTATTTTCATTTTGTTACATCAAGTAACAAGCAACCAAATAAAATATACCAGGACGCAGTGATGATTATTATTAGGACGTCTACCTCCATGAAGTTTAAGGACTCGCTGGAAACTGAGCTCAGTTATAAGACAGAAAGAATGTAGATATTATTACATATAATAAAGCTGTATATATAATTTTATCTAGATGTATGTGTGGGGGTAAATGCATATATAATACATAGTTATGATTGCTCCACATGGGCGAGAAGGCAGAAATTGCCCCCAGCAGCTTATCACCTTGTACAGACAAGATAGGAGCAGAAGGAAAAAAGTTAGACACATCGCTGATTCCGCTTTCCTGACTTCCCCCCCCCAATTGGTCAAGTGGTACAAGTGAGGAGGAGGCCTACTCCGAGGCAGAACGGCCAGGTAGGGTAACAGGGACACACTGCAAGGAACAGCAAAATGGGAGCCAAAGGGCTTATTTTGGCATTTCATGTTCCTGCTTTGCTATGCCAACCGTTAGCATGCCGTGAGAGGTGGGACTTAGTATTTAATGGATATGCAATATTTTTAATGTATTCCCAGGAAACTTTCTGCTTCTGCCAGATGTACTGAGAATTAAAGATTGCAAAACAGCTGGAATTTTATAGAAGTGTTTCTGCTTCAAGCATTCAATGCCCATTCTTTTTAGAAGGTACAAATTTTAACAATAAAATCAAAATAAATATAGTGAGAATGGAAAATAGTACTTTACACTTCAGTAATGAATAAAAAAGTCTTTCCCTATTAATCATTATTTATGTATCATTAGCATGCTTTCCTTAATTATCTGTTTTTCAGAGAAAATAATCTATTCCTTAATATTGAACAGATATAAGAAACTCTTTGTACATACAATAATTTTTGCTCCATTTGCTTGGATCTTTTCTATATTTGATACTTCTGAATATGATGTAGACAAAACTAAAAGTATGTCAGATGACAATGTTGATTAATAATACTCACTTTTGGTAACTGCTGTGTGTTAAAAAGACAGTATTTCGAGGCCTCCTCTATAACACTTAAATTATATGCAGAATTATAGAGAGATACAAAAAAGTATTCAATTATATTTATATAGACAGTGTAGAACAACCATAAAGACTGTTTTGCCCACAAGAAAATTTGCATAGCGAAAGGCTTTACATTCTAAATTTCATTTGCTGATTTGTCATGCTTAAGTGTACATAATCACAGTACAAGAAAGCTGGTGTGTTTGACAAGAAACTCCCAAATCCAAGAAAATAAAATACAAACAGCTTATAATTTAATATACTAAAGGGATATGTAAAGGAGTTTGAAAGGGGAAAACATGTTGAATATGGTGGGGAGATGTGATGATGGGTACGTTATTCTCTTTATCCTGTAGTAAACCTGTGGCATACCTGGGAATAGAAAGCAGGTCTCGATCCTAGACAACTTGCCTTTACATCTTTGCTGAGAAGCAGATGGATTTTATCCTAGCAATACTATATAAACCCAGATAGATTGAAATTATAGAAGAGTACTCCATACACCACATGTAATTATCATTTTTGCTGCTTACTTGGGAAATCAAGATTTTCTCATAGTTGGTTCACACGAAATGAAGAAAATCAGCTTAATTAGTACCTTTGTACTAAGAAAGAGATAATTTCTTTGCACAGTCTTCACAAATACTTTGTAAATAAGGGTTTGGTGCATCTGAATTGTAACTACAGAAAGATGAGGTCTGGTCCAGAAGCAGCAGGAGCATGGGGGGAGCGTGGGATGAAGTGCAGGTAGAGGTGCGGTTGTGAAAGGTCATGCTGAGCATTGGCGGAAGAGGCAGTGAAGTTGAAGGGAATATGGAAAAGAATGAAAATCATGACTCTGCTTTCCAAATTCGGGGTTCTTTGTCATTATCTGCCATGCATTTGCAAAAAGGAGATGTATTTATACGCTGGATTCAAATGAGAGGTGATCATGGCTTTTAGATTACATAAAATAGCTAAATGGCTTCAATTTTGGGGGCTGCTGAAATTGCACATGAAATTAAGGAATGCCACTGTTCGTTGCAACATCAGGCCTGTCTGATTACATCAAACCTGTGGTAATTCTCCTGATTCTCCTGGTTCAGTGTAATCCAAGCAATGAACTAGTGTAATAACTGAATATTACCTAGAACAATGCAGTGTTTCAATAAACATCATAACATTTTTATTGAGTTTATTTGACTTTTTTGTTTCTTTTTATCATGTGTTTAAGCTGCATGAATGTTTTTGAGATATACTGAGATAAAGTTCCACAACCAAGACAGCAGAGCTAGTAATGCCAGGAGCTAATTTGCTGACATTTCATTCAGGCTTTTTTTTTTTTTTTTTTTCCATTGCACTTTCTCCCATGCAATATCCCTGCCTGCCTTGAAATTTGGTAGCATTGTTTCCTTCCCCACACTTCCCAATCTACTTCAGAATCCATTTCCCCCTTTTCCATTTCTTATTCTACCTTTATTTCCCCTATCTGTCATCCTCCCAGCCTTCTGTTGTGGGGTGGTGGGAGGATGTAATTTATTAAAATCACTCTTGCAAGCTACTTGTGAGGTTTTTGAAAACAGAGGAAAGGAAATTTTTGTGCTTAATTTTGGTGCCTGGACCCAGACCTCAGGCGGCCATAGCCCTTGCCTGCAGCATGCCCACAGCGGGTAACGCACGTCGTACGAGGCCAGACATGGGTTTGGAAATCTGCTATGTGTCTAACGGGTTCTGTGTGCAGTTTCTTAGGTGAATACATAGACACATTTATGTAACGAGCATCTGTGTCATTAGCATTATCTAAGGTTTTATTAAGAAAAAAAAAATCTAATGATTTTTATGAGTTATTACTAAAAAATTACCGTCCGTGATTGAAACAAAGAAAAAAAGGCTTTCTTTAAACAGAGTTTAGCTTAGAAGTGCCCTAACAATTATGTGTCATTAGCTAAAGATTCTCAAGCTGAACATTTGTGCGTCCCATGTGACAGACTGCTGAATCATCAGCAGCTTTTCTTCTTGACTGAACACCTTCAAATGCTCTGATTTGTGTTGTTACTGTAAAGAACCTGGATGATATTTTTGCATGAATGATCCTGGGTACTGTAAACTTGCTTTGTAGTTTGTTTATCTGGGAGAACTTAAAGGAACTAATCAGCCTTTTGGTTCAGCTTTTCCTGTCAGCCTGGAAGGAAAGTCACAGCACATAAGAGTTTTACTAAAACAGTCTGTCAAGTGGTTGATGTGCACAATAGGATAATTCATGCGTTATACTTCAGGGGTTATAAATGAACAAAGGATGGAAAAGGAATTATGTGAGCAAAAGAATGTTCACTGCCCTCATCTCTGAAATAAATTTACTCTTTCACTTTGTTTTCAGAAAGTCTGACTTGCCTAGAACCTGTTATTTGATAAAATGCCTGAACAGAAACAAATACAGGATTTGAAAGGGGAATTCTACATCCATATTGTGATTGCTGTGTTTAAACAAACAAACAAACAAGATGAATCAAAAGGAATAAAGTGTAATGCTAAATGTCGTATCCTAGGCAGATGAAACAAGATTAAAATAGAGACATAGCCATTCCTCTTTGATTTAAATATCTCACACCTTAAGAGAACTCATTTGGTTTTGCCTAATTGTTTTAGGATAAATACTAAGTCATTTTGCCACCATTTTTTTCAAAACCAGGATCAGTAATATTCTGTACCTTGTCGCTATCTCCAGGAAATGCAGTTTGTACTCTCTGCTTATTCCCTATGGACACATAGATGACATTCTTACAGGTTTGGTTTAATGCTCTCTGAAACGTCGATAAGTGGGATGACTTTTTCCATTGTCTTCAGTGGCTCACGTTAGAGCCGACTATACCTGCAGACCTTTGAGAAGAGAAGGCTCTGCCTTCCAGTAAGATGCTTGTAAATTTCTGGACATGTCATAATTTATGTGAAGACAATTTATTAATTGAAGATGAAACCTGAAATATCCAAAACTGTCTACAGAATAAAATATGTTATTGTAATGATTCTATGCAAACGTTTATTTTTACAAAATAGTTCTGGTTTGGATTTTTTTTTTAAATATCCATATAATAATAAAAAAAAGGAGTAAAAATTAAAGTAATTTCATTATTGGCTTGATCCTGATTTATCGATTTTTCTGAGAAATAGAATTCCAATATTTCAGTTGAATAGTTATCATTTCATTACATGTTTAGTAACACAGCACTATGTTCTTCCAGAGAAAAATGAGGTCATTAGGTTTTTCTGACTGAAGCTGGTAAATCACTGGAATTACAAAGAAGAATCTGCAGTATATTGATTACTTTTTGTTATAGAGCTAGGCAAATTATTACTGTGTTTACTGAAACAGGCTCAAAATTTTACTTTTTGCATTATCTGTTACTGTGTACTTATAGAAGTTAAAATTAACTAACCAACCAACCAGGGAGGTTCAACTGTGTAGCACTTGTGCTTGACAGAACAGCTAAAAATTGTCCCTGAACACTTAAGCTTCAGAGACCATGATACCCCTGACCATGTTTGAGAATAAGGCTGCTTTGCACTTGAAAGCTGTGATTGCTGCAGGAGTAGTTTAGTCTGTGCTTGTTTAAAGTAGCTAAAAAATTAGTGAAAACATGATGGCTTGGCCTTCGTTGCAGGTGGAGATTAAAACATGTACAGGATCTTAGATTATTTTGCCATGTATTACTATAGATATTTCTGCTACTGTTGTTGCTCATGGAAACTAGAAGAAACTGGCCAACTGGGATGTCTACCTTTGCTTAAGCAAACCCTCAGTGAATGGTGTCCACATCCCCACAGAGCCCCTTCCTCCTCAGTCCCCGGGAGGGGGTTTGAGTTCCCATCCAGTTGTCAGAGGCAGCAGCCTCTCTCTGCTGAAAAGACAGCAACGCTTAGACTTTATGGCCATACTTAGACTTTATGGCCATACTAATATTTCCTAATATGAAAAGTACAGCCACTGTTCTTACAAATAGTCCAAAAGCCCTTTAGGTTTCTGTGCAAAGCCCACAGAAATTTCCAGTAGATTTTGGAATTGTTCTAACAGTGAAATAGTAAACGCTGTCCCAGCATGCTTTCTAGTTTAGTTACAGCCTGAGTGCATGTTTTTAATGCTATATTTAATCTAATTCTGGACAGATCAAGCTGCTTGATTGTAAATTTATATCTAGACTTTTGTCTGCTGAGTTAGACTCCTCTATTGTTCTGTGCATACATATCTGTTGTGAATTATGGTACCTTTATGTCTTCTGAATATCTTAAGCGGTAGATTTTTCCTTTTGGAAGATATAGCTTATATAATAATTTACAATCTCTGGCATGTTGGTAATTAGAAGTTTTGAAATGCCTGTTTACTATGCTAAAGTTCTGCCAAAAAGAAATTGTTGTCTATTTATGTCATAAACGGAAGCTTTATCTACCAGTAAATAACTCATGTAACAGGGTTCAGAAGACCTCTTCTAGGGTGGCTTCCATCTTCTAATAAACTTCTGTTGGAAACTGTAATTAGGATGATTCACAGTTTGTATTGCTTTCTTTAAAACAAACAAACAAACAAACACTGTTCATCACAATTGCATTCTTTTTTATTACTTGATAATAATAAATATATGCTTCTCTAATAAGAAATAAAACTGATGTTGAATGCTGTGCCATTTGATGGCACATTGTAGCCATATGATCAATTGCTGTGAGCGTGATACTAATGTAGGTCAAAGTACAGCATTCATTTTGAAAGATGCATTTAAAAGAGGCTTTTTTTCTGACAACCATTGAAATAAAAAAACCCCAAAACTTTATTTTATTTTTTTTTTTAATCTTACTAGTGACTTATAAGGCAGATACTTAGAGGTTGCTTCACTTTAAAAGGAAAGCCAGAAACAGAAAATAAACTTTTTCCTAACATAACAGTAAATAAATTGTGTTTCTACAAATTCTTAGTCTTCTGAAGCAAGTGTGGAAAATCCCAAATTTAAATTTCTGTAGGCTTATATAAACAACATAGTCACTGTATGTTCCCATCAGTAAGCTAGTATTTTATTTAAATAGTTACTGTAGTCTGTAATTGGAATTACATTGCAAAAGTTTTGATTGCTTGCGTAACTGTTAAGCAATCATGTTTTGGCCTTAAAAATAACTAAACATGTGAAATGTTCACTTTCAGATACCAAAAAGAAAAGAAACATTCATCTATGAAGGTAAAAAAAAAAAAAAAAAAAAGAAAAAAGTCATGACTCTTACTAAAAGCTTCACTTCCATTTTGATCAGAAAAACTATTGTTTTTTGTTGATGAAAATAGTCCCTCTAAATACTGGAAAATACGCATCCTTCTGAATAGTACAAAGCACTTTCAGATCATTTTAAAGCCATTGTAGTTAATCACGCTTTTACAAAATCAGGTTCTGATGAATAAATATTAAGTGGTATATTATTTCCTGGGCCTAAACATGGAAGATTCAACATACTTTTAATAGTTCATGCAGTCAGGCAATAAAATTGAAGAGGAAAATTTGTGCTTATTTGAGTACTTGAAAATACCATTGTGCTATGGATAAACTCTTAATCATTAGTGCACGGTCCTTATGCCACACATACTCCATGTGCGGTTCTTCTGTTTGGAGGATTGTGAGAGCTGGCAGATATTGAACACGTGTTGTGCAAAACATTCTTTTTATGATTGTGGTAATCTTCCTGGTTTAGAACATCAGGCAAAATATAATTTTGAAATTGTATTTAGCCTTGGGTCAAAACAAAATAGTGGCGTGGTTAACAGTTTTCAAGTTTTCAAGTTTTGTCACATTGCTTTTTGCCAGGTTTAGTAACAAGGACAGGAAAATGCTGTAAAATTACTGGAAACTCACTCTGTCAGTAGACTTGTAAATCTTAGTGAACCATTCTGGTTAGCATTGCTCTTTTGAATTTGTGGTACATCTTTAATCCACTCGTATTAGTTCTGTGCAGAGCTAGGCCAGGTGCCTCATTGTCGTGGAGAAATGAAGGTCCTTTCTGCTGTTAAAGATTGGTGAAAATCAGATGGAGAATTTTGCACTTGTGATCTAGAAACTGTTAAACCTCTGTAGTTTTGTTCCATGATGGATGGGTGTTTCTCTTGCAAGAAACAGCCTTTGTGGTTTAAGGTGACTGGTGCTGTCATGCCATAGAGAAGATGACAGGCGTGTGCTATTGTTGTTTCAAAAATTCTGTCTCAATATACTGGGGTGTATGATGCACTGCAGGAATTTTTGTCATCTACTTAAAATTAGAAAATGCTTTCGGAAATTGTCAGCACTGAACAAACTCCTGTTAGGACATTGTTTTCATACAAAATAACCTCTCGTTGACTTGTGCACACTGCATGTAGCCGTGCCGTGCAAATGTAGCATCAAAAGCACTTCTCCCTCCCTACGCTGATCACGCAGCCTGCGCTCTGTCCATGAACCCATCTCCAGTCCGCTCAGAAATGTGGAATTTCCCCCAGTTAAAGTGGTCTCCAGTCCAACATTTCCATTCTAAAAGACGAATAATTTTGAGGAGTGATATTCTGTCAGTTCAGTCAGGGATACTGGTACCCTTATCAGCACTCCCAGGAGTCAATGCCTGTTGTGGGGTGAGCCGGGCTTCTCTCCGCCTGCTGCTGAGAGAAGCTGCCGGAGGTTGGTGGCTCAAGCCTTCTTTCTTAACCCCTTTTCTCAGAAGTTACTGACAGTCTCCCATCTTCCCTCATACCTTGGCAGCTGAGTGAGGACTGCTGATCGTTCTGGTAATAGACAAGTAGAGATGATATGGGGGGAAAGAAAAAAATATCTTTTTTTAATTTGTTTGTTCCTGTGCTTTTGACAGCAGTTACTGTTTGATAATAAATAAGGCAGCTTGATTTTTAAAACTCCAGGTTGCTAGCTCTAATCTTGCTTAATAAATTCCAGAGGTTTCACACCTCTAACTTGTATGGGAGTCTTTGAAGTTTTGCTCTCTGAATAATTACTCAGTTATTGATATGAAACAATTTGCATAACCAAATGACGAGTTCAGGTTTTAACAGTTAGTTCGACAGTTAGCTTTCCTTTAATTTACCTTAATTTGCCTTGCTACTTCTTTTCTTCCAATTATCACAGACACTCCATTGATAATGTAAAACAGGAAGAAAAACAACTTTTCAGTAAAATCCAATAATCAGATTCTCTTTGAATAAAAAACCTTCAAACAAGGTAGAATTCTTTTTGCAGAAGACAGACCCTTCAAGAAAAAAAATCAGGTTTAACTCAAAGACTAGTGTTTCCTTAGTGAATTCTGATGCTAAATCTTGCAGAAATGAGATCAACAAAAATTCCTACCTTTTTTAATGTCTATAATGACTGAGAGGCCCATCAAAACCCGTAAAGATTTTCTCTGCCTCTTTGATAACTGCCTGGATTGCAGTAAAGCAATGCTAGAGGAGAGAAACTGTTGCTTCTGGTAGATTCATTCATTTGGACAGTATGCAATAATTTTAGCTCTCCAGTACACAGGCATAAAAGTCGCTAGGAAATGTCGTCTGTTCAAGACAATATGATTGGATTGCTAGACATTATTTGGTTATTTTAAAGTCTTTTAAAATATCTTGCTTTTTCATTTCCTGCAGTTAGATTTTATCATACTGTTCGGCTGTCACAAAATTATTACTATCCTGTAGGAGATTCGTCCAGTGGAAAGATGCGATCAAATTACTTTCAAATTATTTTCTTTCAATCTATCACTGTAGTATTTTTAAAACATGAACATTTCAGATATATTGATTCTTCTCGTGCTGCTAATACTGAGGGACAAACTCTATCTGACAGCAGAAGTTCAGCACTCCAAACACCAGACTTTGGACAGAGAAATCAGTTTTATTATTTGCAGCTACTCTGTTTTGGAACAGCAGCTCTAAACCCTAACGAGGCATAGCAGATGCATTTCAGGAGCGGCTCTAATGCACTCAGGAACTGTCTTACAGCAACACGAGCAGAATGTTAAGTAACAGAAACTGTAGAAGAGCTACTACCAATAATGTCAAATTGTTTGACAGGCATGTAGAACAGATGCTTAGGCTCTTCCTCCACTGGGAGACATTACCTAAACTCTTGTTGACTTTAGCAAAGTCTGGTTTTTATGGGTCAGAGTACCACTAAAAACTAAATTAGGGAAGAGTTGACTTCTCTGTGAATACTTTCCTCTGCAGTGGCTTAACCTGTGATTAAAATGCAGTGGCTGCATAGCCAGTGGCATTCAGCTGCCTATTAAGGAGGTGCTGCAAATGCTGAAGAAGTGCCTGAACTCTCATTAGCAGCATTTGTCAGGATCCACAGGATCTTCCCCTATTTTCTTTCTTGTTGCATTGTAAATATTGTTCAAAGGAGCAGCATGATATAGCAGCTGAAGCTGAAGAACCCTACTAGCTCATTTGACTTGCAAATGCTTCATTATTCAACCAAATTTTCAACTTAAAAACTAAGGGAAAAAAACGACAATGCCAAGTTCATCATTCTGGCATTAGCGTTTTAGGGGGGGTTTCTTTGTTTAGGAACCTCAGTTCAGAACTGTGTTGCTACGATTATATCAACTGCTTATTTCCACCTAAACTCCAGCAGAACACTCAGAAAAATACACGTACAAATATTGTACGTATTTTCAAAAACAAATATGGATGCACGTATATGAATATCACTTGGCCTGTGTAATTTCCTAAGACAGCTCCTCTCCAATATCTAGATCACAGATAGTGATTTCAAAATCTAATTATTGCATCTAATGTGCAATGAATAGGCATATTCAGGTATTATGTTACATATGTATTAATACGTAATGAATCAATTGACCCGAGACACTGAATAGGGAGGATGTTCATCAGACTTTATTTCAGCTTTTAACTTTGTTTTCTTAGATTGCTTTTCCAGACTGAATCTGAGAGGACTCTAATGTGCTGTAGTTAACTCAAAAGAAGAAGCAGGACTACTTATTTCTAGAGGTGGGAAGATTAATGCTGTTGACTAGTGTTTAGGTCAGGAAAGAATAACATGCTTGAAGATTGTACTTTTCTTAGAAGTTCACCAGTCAAACATTGATGTAAAATAACATATAAATTAATTTAGGAACCGTAAGATATACTGTAAACTGAAACAGATTCAAGAGTTAACACAGGGCTCAGATGAAAATGTCTCTTATTGTCATTAATGGCTGGTTACAAACTCTCTAGTTTCCTTTTAAAAAGATGTTAGTGGATTCTCTACCAGTCTGCTCTCTCTTTAAACATGGCTTAACTCATTTATTACATTTTTGCTTCGGTCAGTGATACCTTCAAATAAATACCATTACTTATATTGTGGGCTGTATTCTGCTATTCCAAGAACATTATGTGAAAAACAAGTTACACAGAAGTTATTGGAAAGGAAGCAATCAAGAGTGGAGTCGAATATTAGTTACCTGCATTGACATTCACCAATATTTGATGTAGCAAATAATACAAAATATTGGGTTCAAAAGTAGATATATTGATAACTAAAAATATTCTAAAGAAAATTTGTTTTCAAATAATAATTTGGAAATTTATGTGAGATAGTAATCGTATCACAACTTGTAAGTCAATGCTTTGCCACACTGAGTACGTCAAATATTTATTTTCTTCTTTTATGAGTGAAAAGAGGCCAGCAGTGTACCTCGAGTGGTCTATGAGGTGCTTAAATACCCATATACCTTACCTATGTAGTAAGTCATCCAATTTGGACAAGTTATTTTATTCCTTTTATCATATTTTGTTTTGTACAATATGAGTCAGTCTTGGGAAAGGAAGAAAAGATGAGCTAAGTGACTGGATAAGTTGTTTTATTTACAGAAATGGAATGCACCTTAAAATTATTCTGTGCTACATTCCCTGTAAGTTGGTAATACTAATTTAGATGTTGAGGATGCAATGATTTTTGCCCCTCTCCCCTTCTTTTATAACTGCCATTTTGCATACTCAATACTTTAAATACATTCAATACTTTAAAAATATCTTATTTAAGAATAAATACCAGCATAGAAAACAGAACTTTTAAAGATAGCTTCTACTTTTAAATTCCGTTGAAATATGGAAAGGAGAAAGAGTTTATTAAGCATTTTTTTATTATAGGCTGAAAGTACACTTGGATTACATAGTTCATAAAGTTATTTTGATACGCAAACCAGATAAATTATTGATATTGGTTTAAGGTTTGGGGATTTGTTATTGAATATCTGACAGACAGATGTGCCTATAAACCAAGCAAGGATTAAGTAAGTGTGAGTGCATTTGTGCCTCATGACATTTTAAATTGCATGATACGAGATGGGTTTTATTGCTCCTATTTGGATATAAATTCCTGTATTAGTTGACAGTGGAGTGATAGTGGAAGAGGATAGATGCTTTCTTGAAGACTATCATTTTCAGAATACATAAATCAGAACTGCAACTTTTCATTTCAGATATGCTTATTAATCTATTAAACGTACCTACTTTTTTTTTCCTGTTTGAGAGAGAATTCTTAGTGTGAGGGTAAGGGGAACGAAGAGAGGGGAAATGGACAATCGGTGGTTTTGCCCACAGAGGAAGAAGTTACAACTTTGTTCATTTTTTTAATCTATAATGAACGTAATCTTCATTTGCTTTGTAGTCATGGAAGTTGGAGTCTACAAAATGGTGGTTTATTTTTGATGTTCACGTTGCTAAGAGGAAGAAGCTGTGCTTTGGGGCTGTGCAGGAGGTTGAAGACAAACCCTTTTACTTCTAACATGAGCAATGTACGTTGTAGTTAAAATTTTGTGAATATGTCTAGTCATGTATGAACCTAATACAATACTGATTAATATCTAAAGACTCTTTTCAGTGGACTTCTTGTTCCTTACATTCATGCTCCAAAACATCAAAATGCAGCATTTGCTTTTAGTGTTCTTCCAAAACAATTAGGTCAGTTCAAATACTCAGCTGCATTATCACTGCTATTCCGTCCTCACAGCTTCAGTTTCTCACATCAATTTTCAGAACATAGTTTGTTACATGTATGATTTTTTGCTTTTATTCCTCCTGCAGTTGAGAACAAGCCTCTAAAAGCAGTTTTCCATAACTGCATGTAGTGCATTCTGCTGAAAACTATACTATGTGACTTTTGTGCTTTTAAATAGGAATAAATAGATCTTTGTCATCATTAGTTTTAAAGCAATATATACAAAGAGGAATATGTGTGTGTGTATAAAAATGTGTATAATATACAAAGACATATATGGCCATATGATTATTTAGTTTAATGTTTAGACATGAGAAGGCTGTTGAAAATAATTTTCTTATCCACGTAAGCTACATCAAAAGTCTGTAGCTAGCCTTACTTATATAACAAGAGATACATCCACTATCTAAAATCTGCCTGAGCATCACTAGCCTTTTCCTCTTCAGACATTTTATCAAGGGGCTAAATTGTCATTGACTAATACAGCCATGAATAGTAGCATTCTGTTTTCTTAAAACAAAGATGCATGCATCCCCCCCCCAGTCTTCAGATTACGAAAGACATCCAGAAGTCCTTAAAAATAATTTGCAACCAAGGTCTGTTACTATGTCTTCATTTCTCCTTAGCTTAAAAAAACTACAATAGTGCAAATAAATGAAATCCCTTGGTTATTTAAACTATATGACAAGACTTTGTGCTATAATACTTATGAAACAGCTTGTGTTGATGGCAAATTGAAAATACATGATTTCTTTTTAGTATAGGAGTTTAAATCCCCCACACAGACCATCTTAGAAATATAGTACAGAAGCTTTTTCTTTTCATTTTGCAAATGGAAATGCAATTTTTCTACATCCCATATAAATTCACTTTAATAATCACCCCTTAAAATTAAGGTTTAAAAATTTGCTATGTCATTAGTCAAATAAAAATGTTTCATTTGAGTTATACAGGCAAAGAAATACCCACAGTAGACACCTATTCATAAGATATAAAAGCTGTCAGTAAATTATCTGTCAGCTGCCACTTTGGGTATTTCCTGTTTCATGGTAGGGTTTTTGGGGTGTGTGGGGGTTTTGTTTGTTTGTTTTGTGATTTTTTTAACACAAAACATTGAGCAGAATTAGTGCCTATGTGCAATTTTGCTGTGCTTTTTTCCCCTCCCTCTCTTTTACTCTGTCCTTTTCATATGTGTTCATAGACAAAGGGGAAAGAGAGACTCGGGAAAGAACAGGTAACCTTCATCACTTTTACTACAGAAGTGTTAAATGCTGGGATATTATCTAACAGTATTTATTTAAGAAGCTTTAACTGATTTAATTTACATAACTTGCAATGTAGAAGACTCTGTGTTTCACTGCATCAACACCTAATGCACATCTGCCAGTCTGCTGCCATTGTCAGCCCTGCGGTCCCACCTGGGTTTCAGATTGCTCTGTCACAGACGGCTTCAGCGCTTTTGCTGCCTGTAGCAATGGTGCTGCCCCAAAGCTGTGCATGATGTCCAGAGTGGTTTCGATCAGACGCAAGCAGTGCAATGAGTTCAGAAAACCCAAGACCCGAGTTTTTGTAAGCGTCCTTTTGAAGTGGGCATTTTTATGGATTACTATTATCTTTTGTATGTGTGCAGATGAGTGTCCGTAGGTGAATATACTCAGTTCATTTGGAATTTTACATCAGTTCAGCAATGTTAAGAATGTGAAAGGTGGGTTACTCCTTGATTAGTCATATAATATCAATGATGTTAACGTTTCTTAATTCAGTCAGAAGCCTGCCTATGCGAAAGTCAGTGCCTCTTTGCACACTTGGGACTCATGTGCCTGGGGCAACTTCGGGATGTAAGGAATGGTTTGAGTTTAACAGATGATAGTTATGCTGCGTTAACTCTCCAGGTAGAAACTGTTGTTCTGGAGAAGTGGCTTTTTTGCATTTTAGCTTAGTAGTGTGCCAACACATGGAAAGACAGCAAAGGAAGAAAACTGCACAGAAGAATCCTAGCGCAGAGTAACAGTCCTCATAGGTGATCTGTTCTGCAGTAGCTCACTGGAGCTTTTGTAGGCAAATTTGAAGTTATGAGGACATATGTACGAGAAGAACCCAGAGTGCCCGGTCCTGAGAGTTGCTGAGTACAGACATGTTTCCTTGAAATTACTGCATATAGTATCAATGCTTGTTACAGTCAATTGAAAGGCTCCTCATTCCTTTAATGGGACGTGAATTGGTCCTTCACATCTCCACAGCCAGGGTCCTTAGCTGGTTGTAGTCTCAGTGATTTCACTAGGAAAATTATGTAAACTTTCTTCTTGGAGTTTAGTGCATGGGTTTGGGGCATACAGGTCTTTTGAGATGTGTCATCTCATGTCACCTCACAGGACAAAAAAAATTTTTGATCATAATAATTTAAAAAGAAAAAACCTTCCTATGTAAAATTCAGATCTGGATTTGAGAGAAATTCCAGGGGAAACAAGTGCCCACTTTCATATGGGATAGTGTGTTTGTAGTTAAGCAGGACCAGAGTTTATTGATACGTCTTTCTTTACTTATCTGGTTCCTTTGACCAAAATTAGTGTCTGTTTTGTTTGTGGAATCGCATTTATGCTTTTGCAATACCTTCAGAAGAAATGTCACTCAGTTGTAGCACTTCTGAAACAACGTTAAGGAAAGTAGATGGAAAAATTCATTTTCACTGAACAAAATAAGGAGAAAGCCTACTGTGTTCCGTAGATACACAGGTTTTTTTAAATGCTTCCCTTTTCAAAAGTTAGTTATGTGATTGCTGCATTACTTAAGAGCTGAGAAGAACACATCTATAATGAGCAGAATCTGAATATTTTTTTAATGCATCTCTTTTAGCTCTCCCTGTAGCTAGGAGTGCTTATTGAGATCTCCATTTGCAATAGATTACGGCTACTTTTTTAAAGTACTTTCCCACTCTCCATAATTGATGTATTAGTATACCCCCTAAGCATATTTTCTTGTTCGTCTTTACTCCATTAAGGTTAAACAGAATGGTCATTAGATCATAAAGAAATAAAATATTCACTTCGCTACTTACTGCAAAAAAAGCTGCTATTATCTGTCAAATATAAAGATTAACTTTGCCTTCAGGTACATTTTTAATGGCCTTTTAAATATAGCCCTGATCCACTGTAACACGCAGTAATAGATGAAGAACTTTCTTCATCAGGGGGAAGTATATCTTAATTAGGTGTCAGGCCCAGAATTTTTTGCTCACCTCATGCTCTTAGCTGTGAAAGATTTTTATCCATGGTTATCTGAATTCATGACACAGTTGCAATGCAGGTTAAAATTAGGGAGATGATTTGGACTTTATTACTTGCTATAGACTTTTTAATAGGGTTTAATTAAAATGTCAAAGATCATATTCTATATATATTTCTTGTTCAAATAACAATGGAGAATATGAGTTTGCAAAAGTATGAAATAATCAAATTTTCAGTGTGCAAGCATAAATTGCATTTGCAGAGGTGTTAATCATGAAACAAACCCAAAATTTTATTTTTAGAAATTTAGGTTTACAGAATGGTGAATGTTTCCCTTATTCACTATAGTCCCTCATTACTTTTCTCCACTGCTCTTTTCTTCTAAGGGAGAAAAAGAGAACGTTTCAAATGATGAAAGTAATTTTCAAAGGGCATCAGTGAACACAAAGGACACTTCTGTTTTATGACTGAGTGCTAACAGATATAAAATACTTAAAATCTATGCAGCAGCATAACTGCAACGCTGTTCTTGCCAGTAATGGTCATGTTTACTATCCACCAAACTAGATAAAGTTTGCAAGAGAAATTTGGTATTTAATGACTGATGAATTTTATCAGGAGCAATTGCAGCAGATTTATTTTAATGATTAGTTCATTATTAATGCTCTCATGGCTCCAAAGTCACAATGTTCACAGGCCACCAGAGAAGTATCAATAATCAGTAGTTTTGATCGTTACTGAAAGTGAGATGTCTCCATCAGTGCTCAGTTCTGAGGCATTTTTCTGACTGCCTTGATATTACTGGAATCATTTGAGATTGGTCTATCATTCAGAATTGTAATTAAAAGCTTTGGGATATTCTAGTTTATGTTTATTTTATTAGATTTTTTTTAATGATGATGTTAATTTCTGTAAGGTCTTCCAAGGGAAAAGCCCTTTTCCCAAGTCTGGTGTGCTATAATGGCAAACTATGATTTTATTTACAGTAGTTGGTGAAATGACATGATATTTCATCCACTTAAAAAGAACTAGTTTTTAATAAAGAGTTCATGGAAACATTAAAGAAAATGGTCATTTTGGTTTTATAAACTGAAATTATAGTCAGCAGATGTTGTAAGATACCTTATTGTAATACCAAGTTTGGTGAGTTAGATTAATTAAGCCTTTCATTTTTTTAAGTCAGAAACTTAGCGTTCAAAATTACGGTTCTTTGGCATCGAAGCCACCACTTTCTTACAGCAGTGCTTTAGTTTTTTTAGCTGTGAATGCCTTCCTGAGTGCCCTTCGGTCTCCAGGGCTGCGCCAGCAGTTCAGTTCAGGTGCTGGAAGGTGCTCTTTTCTATTTGACTCTACTTTTCTACTTGATGTGTTTTGACACATCTCTCTGAAGTTTGGTGCCTTGTCATTTGATTTGGAACACAGGCCCTGTGATGCTTATAGGAAATGTTATTTCTTCTTCTTATCAGTTTTCCTTGGGTGAAAACATTCTTACTGGCATGGCCCTCACTTATTATGTAAAGCAGGTAATTAGCTGATTACTTGTGCTCCACTTAGCAGCATGATTGGATATGTGTCACTCTTGGCGATGTTGCGGAATAATCTTCAGAAGAGGGCAGTTTACGCAGAAGATGCTTCTCCAGTGTCACCTTCAGTATCCTGGAAGCCCTTCTTCTCACTCTCTGCTGGAGTCCTTGAGTGGGTCCCACCAGCAGTGACTGGCTCGTCTTTTTATGGCATTGGACAATTACATCTGTCTGACGTAAACCTGTCGCTGTACCCCAGCCTCCCCTCCTAACCAAAGGCTCTGACAGAGCTGCAGTACGTACCCTTGATCGCGCCAGTGGAGCTCCACTGGAGACAAGGGCTGGAATTATATTAACAATAAATAGTCAAGACAATTTGATCCTTTGACACTGATCTCTAAATGTTTTCTGCCAGCCTATGTGCAGCACAATAGCACTGCCATTTCTTAAGGATTTCTTGTGCAAAGAAGAGGAAATTAGTTCCTTACCTGTTCAGTCTTGCCTTTACTTTTCATCTCATCTTTCCTTCTAATCTTCCTATAATTGCACTGAAAAGTATTTTAGTAAACATGTATCAACTTATTCTGAAATTGTTTTCCAGGCTTCTTTTAAAGAGCACCTATGTTTCAACCTTTCCCAGTTATTTGGTCAATTCTCTGTACTTATTTTGAGGACTTTCCAGAGTTTATAGGATATATATTCTTTTCTTTAAATAGCTGTTCCAATTAAGTGAAGGAATTCAGTTGCAGGCCATTTATTCATCCATAACGTTATATGAGAAAATTTTTCACCCTTTTTTTTCTGTGGAAGGTATAATAAACTAGTTTGTAAGTCCCTTGTCAGTTTTTATTTCTGCCTTCATGTCTTTTTAACATCTGTTTCAGGAAGACCAGGCTTTGTTTCAATTCCAGTATAGTTTTGGCCAATGTATGCTAAAAAAAAATACTGTGAAGTATTGTTAAATTTACAAGTAAATTATACAAATTCCTATATACTCCTAATATGTTTTGACTGTCCAGATGTTAACTAAACCCCCTAACCTTTCCCATGTGCTGGTGACTTTAAAGAGAAACAAAAATAGCAGCGCAACCCCCCCCAACAAATAACAGTTAAATTAATTGCTTTTCATACCTATATGCTATAGGTCTCTAATCTGTTTGATAAAGGAGGAAAAATATCTTGCTCTTTACAGAAAACATTAGAGCTTTGTGATCCTGTACAATTTTATTTTTTCATAGCAGAAGAGATTTGGCCTAATCCACCTAACACAATTTGAAGCACCCACAGTCAGATTTCAATCCAAGAGAAAAATCTCTGGAATAAGGATGATTGAGAGGACCAATAGTTTTCTCATCTGTATGTTTATAGCCGAAGATCTTTTTTGTTTTTCTAACTTTCTTTTGCTGGCATGTAATAATGCAAATCTTGTGGACATGTGAGCTAGACAGTAAGCCTGATTGCTACCTAGTGTTTTCCTCTTAAATGAGTTTGCTACTTTTCCATTCCTAGTGTAGACCCAAGTTGTTTTAGAGGAGTTAGATGAAAGAGCTAAAGATAAGGAAAAATAAGGGATAAGAATGATGGCCAGTTTGGGGTAAGGCAGTAAGCAGCCTTGCACCTGACTGAGTCACCACTGCGCTTGACGTTGCTTTTTCCTCAGGATAGTCACTTATGTCCCCTGACTCTTAGATATCTTTTGGAAAAAAGAGGTTATTGGTTCTCTCTTTTGTCATTACGGTGTTAGGAAAATAAATTAAAATATATTCATTTAGTACATGTTGGTGAAGTAGGGGAAGCATCTGGCTTATGTTTTTTTAAACATTTTGCTTAACTGATGACATAATACCTTGATGTCATCATTAAGACAAGAATTCTTTTCCCATAGTGATGTCCACTAATACTTTCTATTCACAGAAGGTTCATCTAACAGCTTCAGAGCACTTTACAAACATTTTATAGCAGAAATTTCCTAATACTCAGATAAGTTGGATAGAGAGTTTTTATCAGCTTAGAGTGGTTAAGTGCCTTGCATATGTTATAAATCAGTGGCTACACTAGGAATTAACTTTTGCACCAAGTTAAGAACAAATACATTTGTAAAGCTTTTTCTGGTTGCTATGTAGAAATTCTTTGTAATCTCCATCAATTGGTATTTTTATGGTGATGTCCCTCCGTTGTGTGCTATCTCCAGACTGAACTGTGAAAGAGGGAGATTGTGTTCCAGTATAAAACAAAACCAAAGTCAAGGGGTCTTTTCTTTGGCCAATGCCTTTGAATAGTGATTTTGACTGTACATGACACTCAGGGTTGCTTCAAACTAAACTCTTCAATTATGAGGTGATGCTGAAAGAGCTATTTTCAAAGCTTAATTTGGAACTTGATGCTTAAGAGATAGCAAGAATACTAACTAAGGATGGGTAATGTAGAATATATTTTGTTTCCTTTTTTTATTAGGTCACAGAAGAGTGGCTTGACGACTGTCTAAGGCAGAAAACTAGTAGTCGGGATTCCTTGGCTCTGCTATTGCATCCTGCAATACTGGGCACTTCGGTCTATCTTTTGATACCTGTGACAGACAGTCAGTCTGTGAATTGACTGTAGTGTTAGGCAGAACATGTATATGTTGTGACAGTTAATACTGTACGTGCTTTTATAAAGCACTTGTAAAATATTACACAGCGCTTTTGATTTTCAAGAAAGGGAACGTTCGTGCTGTTACTCTTAATCCCACAACCCCGTGCAGGAGGTGGCTGACAGTGAAGGAGACATAGGAAGGACTGGATCATTTGAATGTTTCTAAGGTAAAAGGCAAATTGTTTGTTCATCATTTGAGGAGAAATTAATTAGAATCTGTGTAACAATTTTGCACTTCTGTGAGTGTGGATGAAAGGAATTTGACCTTTTCTTTATACGATAGCTAAGACATGATGATACTGCCTTCATTTCGCTCAGTTTGTGAGGCATGAGAAAATAAGATGGGTTCCAAGCAGCGGGATAATTCTATTTTCTTCACAGTGTATGAGAAGAGAAAGGCTGCCATGTGTTGATGAGATCATCACTTTAATAGCAGCCATTTATCTCAAACTGCTCTCTGGAGGTAAACACAACTATCACTTTTAAAGTTAAAAGCATAATTCAGCCTGGCTATTCTCTTAATCCTGTTCTTATTGAGGTGCCTTGGTTCAACTGATCTATTTAAATGGTGAAGAATGCAGCAGACTATTTTTTCAAGAATGCCTTTTATACTTGTTTTAGCTTGATTTAGGATTCAGTAGCAAATGCAAAAAAAAAAAAAAAAAAAATCTCTCTCTAAGCAAAAAGGCTGATCCGGCTGGGTGGAAATATACAGGGGGAAAAAGCATTCTTTATGTTGCACTTGGGAAATGCAAAGCTGGCAAAAAGTTATTTTGCAACAACAACAACAAAAAATCCTCCGTTCTCATCAAGAACGACACAGATCACTGCAATCAGTTTTGATGCCAGAAATAGTACTGCTTTATAGCCAGAGTAAATCGGTTGCTAAGGAATAGGTAGGTTGAGCCTTTTCACATTAAAGCATAGACTAATACCTGTGGGATATTCATATTAGAAGCTGATTATAGATGAATTAAAATGAATCGAGAGATAAAATGATTAGAAAATGGAAATATCTGCAAACTCAAGAGCACAGTGGTCTTACAAGAACTTAATCCAACAGTGTGTCTGATCAAAGCACTGATCATAAAGTTTTCTATGGCTGTTTTGGTTGCTGGTAGAAGGGAACCTCCTGCTTTTGCATCCATACATTCAGTTTTGTACTCGTGAGGGTGGATGCTTAATATTCCAGTTTTTGTTTCCCTTTCCAAGGAGATTTTACACTTTCCCCTAGAGTAGCAGCAAGGACCCATCTTGTTTAATTCTCTTCCAAGTAAAGAATAGAGCTGTTTTTCCCTTTTGTTTCCCTTTTCTGGGTACTCAGTTTATACAGAGCAATATCTTAAAATGAGAATCATGGTGCATTGCTGTGCGTTTTGTGGATATGAGTATTTGGTCTTGACTCGTAAGTGTGCTTTCACTGAGTCCACAGAACTGACAAAGAATACACTAGTTCAGTACTAGCTTCAGGTGTATTTATCAAAAAGTGTCTGTTTTAAGAGACATTTGCCCATGAAGAAAACACTTTCACAGTCATGTAGGATTATAATTGCTTGTCCAAAATTCAGAGAACGTTTCTAATATGTCCATCAAAACATTCACCTGGTAGCAATTCAGGTCGTCTTATACATATTTTCACAAGTCATACCTGTAAATCTTGCAAACAAGACAAAATATTTCTCAGAATACTTTCAAAGAATTAGTCATCCATTTGTAGATTATTTCCATAATTATTTATTCCCTGATATCCTTCTCAATGTATAGCACTAGAAGTTGGAGCTGCTAAAGTTTTCTCCTCTGAAATAAAAATACTATTGAAAAAAGAAAAAAAAAATCCGTTGTACATAATTGGATACTTATCATAGGCATTTCCTTTACATTTTCACATTTACTTGACTTGAGTTACTGAGTTTAATAATGGTCAAGAAGCAAGTATAGACACGAAAAAAAAAAGGGAATAGTTAACATTGAGGAGAAATATATTGATTTAATTAAATTTCTGTCATATACCCTAGAAAGAAATGTCAAATTAAAGCCAGTTATATTGGTTAAATATTTCAGATCTGACATAAATGAAGTCTTTATTAATTCCCTGATTCCTAATTGTTTTATTTGCTCCACAGTACACCATAGCTCTTTGATATGGTTCTGCTCTTGCTCCCATTGTAATCACTTAGGACTTGGGCACAGGAGAGAGGAATTCAAGCCTGCCTCCTTAATTGCTTAGTTTCTTTTAATATCCATATATCACCTGCAGGTTTTATTTGATGACCACTGCTACTGCTGTTATCTGAAGACCCAGCTAACAATCTCTTTCATCTTACGGCACATCTTGAAGGCTAGGGCATGCTCTTATCCCCAGTGTATAATGAAGAATTGGGCACAGATAAAGTGGGTTGTTGAAAGGGCATGTGGGAAGTCTTTGGTGGAAAGAAAATTACTCCATTGCTTGCTATCTAAGGCTACCTCTGAGAATTCGAATGTGCAGAGTAAAAGCCCAGACTCCTTCACTGAAGGCCTTAGTTCCTGTCCTGTGCAGTTGTAACTCCATCTCTGCCTTATTTGCCTCTTTTTTTCCCTCCTTCTTGACTCCCTGCAAAGGAGTCAATTTTCCTTTGTTTTTTATATCTCATTGATTTGGGGGTTTTATTTTTGACTTTTTTCTTTCCTTGCTTTTATTTTCTCATCTCTCTTGTACACTGCTGTCAATCAGTTTTCTCCCTCCTTCTTTTAAAATGTCATTGCTTTCTGGAAAGAAAAAAAAAAAAAAAAAAAGAATATAGTTGAATTGAGCTATTCCTGCCCTGCTGGAATTATGCAAATATGGTACTGTTTAATTTGAAGAAATTAGAAATGTGTACATCCTGCAGTATTGTTGTTTCATCTCTTGGCTTCAGAGCCACAAAGCCAATATTGTTTCATAACTTCTCTCCAGTACTTTCTGAGGAGATTCGCAGTGCAAAGAGTAGTTTTGTTAAAAGGAAAAAAAAAATCAGTGATTTTTAATGAATTTGAGCAAAATCTTAAAATTATGCAGTTTTATGTACATAAAAATTCTTAAACTAATTTGTTATAACTAAGCTATTGAGAAGATTTCATTTTGATAAAATAGGATGCTTTTTTGGTTTTTTTTTATTGTTTTGTTGTTACATTGTACATCAAAAGGTTATCAAAGGAGCATCTGAAAATGTAGCATTGCTACTATGTGATGAAGTAATATATACAAGTAGTGATTTCAAACAATAAAACACTTCAGATTAACAACATAAATATTTTATTTTAAAAATTTGAAATATGATGATTCAAAAAGGTTCTTATTTTCTTCCTAAATTAGTTTTTGGTTAAACTGAGCTTTTTTTTATTGCTCTGGGACTCGAAAATCTATTTCGTACATTGGAATGACCAACAGAAAGAATATGAATGAAAAGTGTCATTACCACCCTGTACAACCACCGTCGGGAATCCAAACAGTTAATGTGAGATAGAGGAGGAACCAAAAAAAAAATTAGCCACTAGAACAAAAGCTATATTGAGGAAGATGAACCCCCTCTGACAGATGAGGGAAGACAGTTAAGGACAAGTCTGTTTTCTGCTGAAGAAGCATACTACTAGAATCATGTCACATTAATGAAAAACAAAATTATACTGGCACAGAGCATATTTTTGCAGAGGGAACTCATCTTGAGTCTTGATAGGCAGGTTTCCCCCAAGCAAATATCCTGAATCACAGATGATCAGCCTCTGTCAACAGTGTTGATGCTCTCAAATCAAAGCTAATAAAAGATCATTTCTCTCTTACCTTGGAAGCCGTTCCTCCCTTCTTTTTCCAATGCATACGTTCTTTCCAAATCACAGTTTGAAACCCAGGAGAAAACAGAGTGAAAAGAGTCTCATAAACACAAGAGAAACTTGGTTAGTCAAACGCTTTTCTTTTGTTTCAGAAAAGAAACAACTACTGTGCCAGCCACAATTTTAGGTTAGGAAGTTTGAAAATGCTAATAGATTTTTCTTTGACTCTCCCATGAGAGTGTTTCAGATCTGATGATCCCTGCCAATTTTGAGCCAATAAAATAAAAAAAAAAAATTTCCAACATTTTTTTTATACATATATTTTCTGCTTTAAATTTCTCGTGTTGAAAGAATGTTCCTGTGCTTAGCTGCAATTGTTGCGCAGTGAAATTTTTTGTACACTATTTCTCCCCGTTCATCGTGTTTCTTAGCTTTTTTGTTGACCTTGTGGCTGTGCCACTCTTGTTGCCCGTTATCAACCAAGTCGGTGAGGCCAGTGCTGAGCCCTGCTTTTCTCGGCATCAGAGGAAAACGCGTATAGTAGTTAGGTGGCTATATCCTTGGTTGAATGCTGCTTCACAGCGTGAACAGCTCTGGTCACTACAGGGATCTAAGTGTATGGAGCTGTAAGCACAACATGTCAGCCTGGTTTTAGACCTGTATCATCTCACATTACAGTCAGAAAAATGTGTTATTTTTCCATGGAAGAGTTATTAGTGCATATACATCTCCATACTAGCACTGATTTTGACCCTCAGAACCTTTGGCTTCCTGTGAAATTAGACTTTTGTTTAAATGTTAACAACATTTGAGTGGTTTAATACCATTGGTACCTGTTTCCAAATGCAAAATTGTGTCAATAAAGTGGAAATAAATTTAATAAACTTAACGGTGCCTTTAGAGTTAAAGTAGCTTGGCTGCAGCCTTCTGAGTCATTAAGGTGTTTGCTGACAATGCAGACTAACAGCAGTATGATTTTAATACTACTGTGTGAGGAATTTCTTAATTTTAAAAGGCTTCAGCAAATTTTCATGCCTTTTATCTGTCCCCATTCTGTCTGGCTGGTAGAACCTGTCTACACTCCAAATACCTTATCTTCCTCCTTGACAGGGAATTTCTAAACCTGCATAAATCTGTGGACCTAATTGCTGTTGAATATTTTTCCAAATGTGTTTCCCAGGAAACAGTCTAAACCATAAAAAGTCTGAACCATAAAAATACCGTAACTGTGAAGTTAACATATTTATACTGTCTATACCTCCAGTCTTTTCTTTAGATTTTGCTTTAGCCACCTTCTTTTTGAAACTATTATTTTGAATATAAAAATAATGATCAATTAAACTGGAGTTTAATCACCCATTTCCTCTGAGTCAACTCCTGCATTATCTCAAAATAAATTGTGCCTTGATGCAGCAATGGAGGTACATTGTTTATGCCGAAATGCAGTGGTTTGCATTATTAATACCCAGCATAACTTTTATTTCATGCCTAAACTAGCTAAATAAGTCAGTGTAATAATTAGGCCTTCTAGAGCTTTGAGTATGTCAGGATCATGTATGGATGAATTTGAAATGTGTGAGACTGAAGGCATTTGCACACGTAAGAGCCACGCTGGTTTTCCGAATGGGACCTGTTGGTGTGTATCAGCTTTTGTACTGATTTCACGTTTGAAAGGTGGGAAATGCAGTAAATGCAATAATTTGCCAGAGACAATTGTAAAATTGACTGAGTGAATAGCTATCAGGGAATGATACTCTTGTCATGTCATGCTTCTCGCTGTATTAACAGGTGATAGTAATTGTAGCAAGATTGAAATAATCTCTTAGGTAAGCTGTAATATTTATTAATTTTATGAAAAAGGAAAGAAGTGGCAATAATAAGAAAAACCTAGCACAGTATAATAGACCTCTCAGTTATAAGTAGTTCTTCCTGATTTATCAAAATCCATTTAAATCCATTAAGATAGCTAAAAAAAAAAGGTAGCTATAGGAATTTGCTTCTTGAAAATCACATATTGTAGCTTAAACAGGAGTGTTATCTGCACTATTCAGGGAAATGCCTGTTGCCTTATGTTTTCCTCAAGAGCTGCATCTTGTATTTCACAAGTAGTTCTCAGGTTTTTTACATTATCATTTTTTTCTGCTGTTACAGCTAGAATTAATGCTCTTCTCTGTTTTTCTGTCATTCACCCTATGTTTCAGGAAACCACAACATAGCCATTAACCTTGACTATGAGGTGAAACATGAGTGCTCAACATTGGAATATATCTCATTTAAAAAAAATAAATTACAGACAAGTGTAAAATGATGGTTTATTGTGAAAATTAAGTATAAAAAAAAAAAAGTCTATTTTGGTCAAATAACTTATAATCAGATGTTTCTTATATCTAACTTGATTTTCTGATGGAAGTATAAAATTCATACCCAGATATTTACCAGGCAAGTCTTAGGATTCCATGTAAAACAGAAATATTTGACTACAGGTGAGGTAACTTGTTACATGTGGAAATTGTGGGCCACCTAATGTGCATATATAAACAGTGTGCAGTATCCACACAATTTGAAAAATATATTTGTATATATAATGATGTTGCTTTTTCTTCAGAAAGATTTGCACTTTTAAACTGCTAAACTTAAAAATTTCTTCAGAGTAATTCGCAGAGAAACAATGACAAGTCACCAGTCATGGAATTTCTGTGCACCATGAAATTTAGGAATATGACACCTTTATTGTAATTCCTTTATTATCTTTAATCTGTAGGGGTTTGTATCTATTTTCATCTGATTGTATGTTACAGGAATAATGTAAATGGTTTGGAATAGAAGTGCTTGGAATAAATAGACTTTTCATTGTGGTTGTTAAATACTGGAACTCTATTTTCATCATTTAACTGACTTCCAAACCTATTTATTGCTTTGTATACTTCAAAACAAATTAGCATTGTCCCTTAAGTTTTAATAGCATAATATATTTTTAGCCAGAAGAAAAAAGGAAAACACCTCACAAAACAATGAGATTTTCAACTTTGAAAGTTTTTATTTTTAGAGGCACTTTTCTGTGATGATTAGTAAATATATTTCCCTGGCCAGAAAGTGCTGAGCATGAGTGTGGTTTTCTGAGAAAAATGCTATTTATTGTTGCTGTCACTTAGTATTTACAGAGCTTTGCTGTGCTTTGAACGTAGCAAAATGCTGCAGTCACTGCTGGCTTTTGCTTCCGCAAAATCCTGCCTCTTGGTAGGTACTGAATTAGCATCTGACAGCTTCCAGCAGCAAATTGGTGGCGTAAAATTCTTTGTCATGTGGGGTCAGATATGTGCTAGCTAGGTCACCTTTCCTCCTGCAGTTCAGACTGGGAACTCCCTCCCCAGTGGAGATGACCTGGGCATTGAAGTGGGTTTCTGGAGAGGCACAGAGCTGAAAGTGATTGTGCAGATAGTCCTGCGCTTTTCATGGCTTTCCCTCTAAGACAGTTCCTGTGTACCATCATTAAACAGAAAAGAAAGGCTAATGATATACCGTGCCAGGTGCTGCGAATCCAGCTCCGTCCCGCTGGAATGCTGCTTGCCCGTGAGGTCTTCCTCTAGTGCTCCCTGCTCAGATCAGAGTTGTCCTTCCAATTTTAAGAACGTAGGCATGAGATTACAAAATCATTTTGTATACCATTTTACTTCACTGTATCACCAGGCTAAGATCTTCTAATACCATGATTAAAACACTCAATTTCATGAAAGTGGCTTCAAAATCGATTTATAAGAATTGGGGAAAATGAGACTCTTTAAGTGGTTTATATGCTCATTTTTTTGGTTATATGTTTATATTTCCAATTATTGTGCTACAAGAACTGCAACTGTCTTAAAAGAAAATTTTAAAAGTCACCAGACTTTTTAAGTAAAACCTTGAATGTTGTAATAGTTTTCATAAAATGGAAAGATTTTCAACTGCATATAACCTACCATCTGTCCATAATTTACACCCTTCTTTATTCTCTAAACTGGTCTCTAAACCCAAGACTAATCCTTGTGTTCATCACAAAGTATTTTAGGGTAAAATATGACTAGAAAGCAGCTTGTCTCCTGCTGACTCCAATATTATACATATCTTTAATGCACTGTGCCCCCTTCCTTATATATGTGGAGTTTTATATTCCCTGCAGCGTGTATACTACTGTTTTGCATATATAAATTATAGAAGCTAAGGGATGTGAACATAAATGAGATCTCAGCTTCTCAAAAGGACTTAAATGCTTGCTTTTCTTTTAGTCACGTGTATTTATGCTTCTTTAACATGGATCTTGAACTCTAACATTGTGGTTAAAATACACGAAAAGCATATATATTCATTTTTAGGTTGGTTTCCTAAGAAACTGAAGTTTATGTGATTGTACTATTCATCTGTCAGCTATAGATCTGAAAACTACTGAGCAAACCTGAACAAAGAGTAGAAACTAAAAATGAATATCATTGTGTTAGAAGAAGATAATTAGGGAAACTTGTCAGGAGGTCAGAGGGGAAAGATGTAGGTGAGTATCTTCCTCTGCGAGAAGGGCAGGCAGGCATGACACAGGCAGACGCTCCCTTTCAGGCTCTCTGCGCTTAGTGCAGAGCAACTACGCAAACTTCAAACTTGCCTTCTTGCTATAGTCACGTTCAGATGCTTACTATGTTAGTATTTCCTATCAGAACTATGTAAAAAAACTTTCCTGAAGTGCCCGTGACAAATTTCTGCTTTTTCACCTCACGTTTCTAAGTGGAGCTTGAGCAGTGTGAGCATCTTTCACTGTTATCACATTTCTGCACAAATGAAGGTAGAATCTCATTTTGATCTTTGCTAAAATATGGGAACGGCATTACCGCCATCCTTCCGGAACGGCTTCCTTTGTCCTGGGCTGTGAACATTGTGAGAATACCGCCCTTTAAGAGTACCTTATTGTGAGACTCTCTCTGACTGTAGCTTTCACCAACGTAGCGGATACAACGCTGCTCTCGCAGTGTCCCCTTGGTGGTGTACTCTGTGTTGGAGAGCAGTCGGAGGTTTGTCAGCTCAGGATGAATCCCCATCATGGAATCGGTGGGTTTGGTAAGCGTGACTGAGCTAAAATAAACTCATCTCCCAAATTAACTGAAGGGGTCTCAGACTGTTATTCAGGTAAAGAAACTTGAATCTCTTAACAGAAAATACCTAAACTTTGTTGAAGGGCAGACCCACTTCAGATTATTACCGTCTCACTAAACGAGTATTGTCAGGTTTATGACAGATAGCCTGTTAGATTGGCATATGGATTTCTCAACTGCCTCAAAACCAACAAAGCAGATTGGTGAGCATCTTGTCTTATTAACTGTCTATGCATTAGTTTGGATACCAACAAAAGTTTTCCTATTTTCCTTGCACCTTGTGAAGAATTATGGAACATTGCTATTTATCTCCAACAATGCAGCATTCAGGTAAGAGCTTTCAATTTTTTTCATTAGCATATTCAGGCCATCTTATAATTCTCAGATATATCAGTATTATTTGTCAAGATTTAAGTTTCTCCAGTTGGCTATATTATGCTGTCCTCTAGATGGTTGAGTTTAGGTTCTCACCCCAGTGAGTTACTGATGTAATGCTGCTTTAAACCAGCCTAGGATTTGCTTTGATGGTTAAATTTAAAATGTTGATGGTAATTAAAATTAGACCTTTTAATTTCAGTATGATAATTCATTTTCTCAGCTTTCTTAATTTTCCTTTCTTTGTCATTAAAGTTAACGTAGATCCTCAGGTTCACTACTGCCTTCTATTCTCTATGCTAAGTATGCCTAAAGTTATGTCGTTCCTGGTATTGGGTCTTTTCATTTATGATCAAACAAACAAACAAAAATCTTGTCCTCCTATCCTTATTGTCATCACTCGAATCAGGGATCCTTTGAGATGACATATAAAATATTTTCTTTTCCTAGCATCATCAACTTGTACAGGCTTTGAAACTTTGGTTTGAAATAGTCATTTCATAGCCTAGCCATACCCTAGAGAGTCCATGACAGCAGGTTTCTCAGTGCAGCATTTAATATCCGTAAGTTCTGTATCAATCCTATTTATTTTCACATTCTGTCCTTCAACAGGTATCATTTTCTTCTTCATTCTTTTACCTACCCCAATGTTAATAGAAATATTAACTATCTTGTTCCTGTTTTTATCTATTGTGTTTTATATGACTTGTTCCATTTTGTTCTATATCACACTGAATCTTTAATTTTTTATGAAATAATTGACAAAAGCTCTATTGTGTAGTACTCTTCATAATTCTGCAATTGGCAAAAATCCCAAGATATATATACATACAGCAATAATACCATGCTTAATTTTATCTAAGACTATAAATACATGTTGTCTTGTCTACCAGAATAAAGGTGTTTTGACTATGAATGCTTTGCTGAGGGTAGGAGTCATCATGTTTCTCTAGAAGAGAGAGCATAGTCTTCATGTAAAAGATTACCAACTACCTTTAAATGCTTTGCCTTGCAGCTTACATGATTATATATACCTTTGCAAAATACTTATTTAGTATTGGTACTTTTTCTATTCTAGTCTAATTTTTTTTTTTTTTTAATTTGAATGATCCTAATAGGATTAACCTGAATACGAAAAATGACATTTCTGTTGAGTGCTGTGGACTGCAACACTGATGTTCAGTGCATTGTGCATACTACACAGTTTTATTCAGGTTTCCTGCAAAACCACTTATGGAAATAAATATTTGTAGCCTGCCTTTCTTTCTCAGTTTCTTTCAAACAGCTCTGAATAGTAGATCTAAAAAGTCAAGAAGAATCTGACACACTGGAGATGTGGAAGAGTACATGGGGGAGTAGTACTAAGTTAGAAATCCAAGTTTACTTTCTTTACATTATATTGTGGCCCAATAATTTAGTTCTCTGTTTTTGTTTCCATTCTAAGGTGCTGACCATAGAAATCATCCAGATTAATTCATTGAAGATCTTAATGCTGTCATTTATGGTGTTATTGCAGCCATATGAGTTCTTATTTTTATGGCAAGAAATAGTCAAACCAGCATAGAAGTCACAATGTCATAAATTAGGCATAGTAGGAATCCTTGTAGGATTTCTTCTTTTTTTTTTTGCAAATATAGCATGAAATATTATCATTTCTGTCCTGCTTTCTTGCTGCATGTAATCTCATGTTTCTTCAGTTGTCATTAATCAATCTAGTCAATTAAATAATTGTGGAAAAAAATAAAAATCTATTAAGGCTTAATCAAATTATATTTCTAAAAACAGCAGTCCATAGAACTCCCCAGCTGAATAAAATATAAAGCTTTAATTGCAATAAGCTGGGAGGGAAAAGCTACTAACGGTTCTGGTTTTGGAATACTTATTATGGACTGAAGAATCCATTGATCAGAAAAAGTACTGTGTGTAAAATATCCTTAACCAAATATTAGGAAAATAATATAGTTGGATGCTACTGATAGATCAGGCTTTCCGATAAAAGAATTAATATATTTAGGTGGAAAAACTTGAAGATTTCAAATATTTGGTGTAGTAATTCATAAGAATTTAAAACAATTGGATTAACTAGAATTAATTACATTTTTACAATGCCGTAACTTAACTCTGCTGTTGTTACAAAATAATAAACATGGAATCAATGAAATTTTATAGCATCTGTCAAGGGATATACTAGGCAATCTAGAAATTTATTTCTTTATGTATAGTAAAGAAGGAAATCTTGATAAAATTTTACAAGCATAAGAAAAACTCTATGCCTAATACAGTGAGCAACTGATTTCTAATAGCAAAGCTGCTTAGTTCTGTGTGTGCAATATGTTGTAAAGCTGGTGTTTTATTATGTTAGTATTAGTGACAAATTATTTTCGGGATGAGGCAAAAATAACTGAGGAAAACATTTTCATTATTCTTACAATTGAATGCAATATTTTTAAATATCATCAAGAGTTTAATGAAAAGGGAAAATGAAAATCTGATGAGATTGAGAGGTGAATCTGCAGTGGTAGATCTGACATTGTAGTTTATTTCATCTTGCTATGCCATTGCAATTTTTAAGTTATTAAAGACAAATTTACACACTTACTAAAGTGTATCAAAGAGACATGCTCATAGTAAGGACAAAACCTTTCAATTTTACTGTGTTATTCAAAGAATTACTAGTCTTTGAATTTTAATAAAGGGACAGTTTCCTATTTTTAAAAAGAAAAACCAGCCCAGTGACCAATAGGTCTGTTCATAACTAGGTGAAAAGTACATTTTCAGATCATAACAGGGAGAGTTTTATGAATTGTTCAACAATGTCTGATTCTTCAGCAGCTTCCTTTCAGTGAATGATAGCTCTAATCCTTGAGGTAAAGAAGATTTTTCTTTAGCCTGAGCACAGGAAGCTTAGTTGAAGAGCTTTATCCTTTCAGAGGTATCTTAACTGGTTATTTTTCTACTGTATCCTATTGTTGTATTAGCACCAAGGAAGCTTCTCTAAATTTCCCAGAAGAAAAATGTCAGCAGTGACACAGAGCAACTCAAATGTGCCTAACACATTTTGACAGAACAAAGAAATTTTAAACCCTGCATAATAATGAAAATATGGAATCCTTGTATGGCATTTTGGAGGTTTCTGCACTGCCTAGTCTGATAGCTCATTCTGTGAGATTCCCACACCTCTTCCCTAGCCTGTTCTCATCTCAGTCAATTCTGCATCCCAAAACCTTAGCAATTAATTTTCATTCCCCGTAATCCTTCTATCTGCTCCTGAGCATACCACCTCCCTTCCTACAGCAGCTCAGCAAGGAGATTACTAATGCTCCACTCAGGGTTAGGAGGGATCTGGCATGACTGCCTAATGAGGATTACCTTACAGAGAACATACGGAAAGAGGGCAAATGGGACCAAATACATATAAAATAGCAATTGCTTGGGTAGATGTAACCCCCTGGCCCCCAGTTTGCACCAGGAGTAAGGGAAAATCAGTAGAGTTGAATAGAAAAGCTAACTCACCATTTACAAAAGGAGAAGGTTGATTCACAAGGACTCTGAGCAGAGGTATGAGTGCTGAGTCATTCTGTCTCTAAAATCAGCACTGATAGGGAGCACCCAAATTTGATTTATTTTAGGACGTTTTAGGAGAGCCCTGCCTGCAGCATGCAGTAGTTTCACAAGGAATGCAGGGGAATGTGGATAAGCAAGCAGGTGGAGTTTCATCCATACCTAGAGAAGTTGAAAACCATGGAGGAGAGTGGGTTGATATACAGTAAAACGTGCCACCTTGAAATCCTGTGTAGAGTTGATCTAGAAAACATTGCCTATTGCTGCCTGTGTTCCTCTACTCCTCTTGTGTCGAAAATACAAAATTATAAAGCAACATCGTGTGTTTTATCCTTGTGGGTGGAAAAAAATCTTGTGGTTTTATTCTGTCATGATGAATTGCTGCTCAAGCCCAAACCCTGAGGGTAACCAGGACTCACAATACAGAAAGAAAATCTGATGTTTCTGTGTGACAGGTTCTTTGAGGTCTGCTCATTTCAGAAGGCAGGGCTAATTTGAGGTACCCTATGCCAGGTTGCAGCTGGCACTGAAGAGACTTCAGCGAGCTGCGTGGCAAAGCTCTCTTTTCTCAGAGGGCCTTTGGGCTTTCTTCTGTGTGGTTTTGTGTATGAATCTGCCCGCCCGAAACTCTTGCTTGGTAGCTGCAGTTTGAGATGACCGATTGATGCTTCATCTTCAAATGAGCTTTGAAAATATTCACTCATTCTTTTTAAAAAGGATGATCTATGTGGAACAGTCCTGTACAACTTTGTATGAGCAAACCATGTAGTTCAAAACATTCAAATAAAACAGCACAGCTTCACAAGGAAACGAAGATTCCCAATGACATCTAGTCCACTAGGTATAGTCATTGAGCACAAATATCCAGATCTGAAACTCTTTGAAAGTGCTACATGCTGCTACAGTTCTGTCCAAATCCATTTTTTTGCACTACCTTGTGGGTTTTACCTCCAGCTGCAGAAGCAGAGTGTTTTACTGTCACAGAGGTTAATGCAGATTTTTCTTGATGACCCTCTATGATTTGTCGCAGCTTCTCGTGCCGTTCTCAAGAAGGTAGCACATCTTCATTCCTGTGACAGCCAGCAGTATTACAGAGCAAGTGCCAGCTGAATGGGAATAGAGCTCGTCCTTATCTGGTGATACCTCGGGGGGAATAGAGCATTTGTGAAATTCTTCTTGGCTGTCAGAGGAGTCGAGGCATTTTCCTCCTCTCTTCTCAATTCACTTTTCAATCTCAACAGCTTATTGGAATGACAGGGTATCAAAACGTCTGAAAAGCTAATACCATACATCAAGCACCTGTGTATTGCAGAGGTCTGACAGTGCTAACAGAATAGATGGATTTTATATAATCTCTGTCTCCTGAAAAGAATAAAAGAAAAATATTATAGACTTGACCTGTGATCTCATAGAAATAGTCTGAGTTTTGTCTGGGTGGCTTGGCAGAATTGGATGCACTGAATACTGTTCCACTTGGTATTTAATAAACAGAAATGTCCCATGTAGAAGAGTAGTTGTGACCATTCTGTTAAACATGAAGGAAATCCTCAGAGCATCGGTCCCATTTCTTAGAGCTGGTGTTCATTCCAGTTGCTGATCTTGTTTCAGGAATTTGAGTCTCATTACCGCACTACCTCTGACACGTTAATAAGCTGGGCATCTGAAAGAATCAAGATAACTTCCTTCGCCTCCCAGTTTTCCCTGGGACTCAGAAGAGTTTCCCTTGTTTTCTATTTTCTCATTTCAATTGAAGAGAATTATCTACTGTTTCTTTAACTCCATCCACCAACTCAAAACTTCCAGCCAACATGACGAAGTGTAATATACATGCTGCCTGCCGAATGCTGGGATGCTGCCCAGAAGTCCTCTCTCCAGACAGCTGTGAGAGAGGAAAAGGAGCAGCCTTGCATTGCATCCCCTGGAGAGTGGGCTTCTGCAGAGCCAGTGGCAGCAACAGGGCCAGAGAGACACCAGGGTGCTGAGTGAGCACACAAACTTGGGAAAAGACCAGCAGTGTAGAAATGAGAAACAGGGATGGTGTTGAGAGCTTAGAATTGACACTGATGCCTTTCAGAGGGAGTCATAGAATATTTTCCTTTCTTATTCCACCACTACATGCGTTATTGGGTGGAGGAACATAGTGGCAAAAATGGGTCCCAGCAGCCATGAGCTCAAAGGAGCTTGCTGTCTCTGCCGCCTGCCTCTCCTCTACTACTACTCTGCACTAACCAGTTTCTTCCATGTGCATCATCAGTAATGGCAGACTGAATTTTGAGCTTTCCCTCCAGGTACAGAGATGATGGCGCATTTTTAGGAGAACCAAGTTGTTCAAGCAGATCCTTCTTCCAGATAACACAACTTCTAGTACTGAGGAAAGACCAGCTTGGTACGAAGAGTGTTTCAATATTGATTCAGTGTAAAGGTAGCTGGGAATTCGGAACTGCAAGTGGTAAGAACAGACCATTCAAATACCAACATCCTAAGAAAACTGAGTGCTGAAAATGTCTAAAAGACCCGTATGTATGTGTAAGTTTGCAGGAGTAACATGCTTGTCTATCAAAGATCCTCATGGTGTTGAAGCAGAAACATATGTAATGTGGCTGTGAAGAAGGAAGTTTGGGGAGCTGTTGAATTACGCATTTTCTGCTTAAATTGCTACTTAGTGCTAGAGCTTGGCTTATAAAAGATGCAAATGTGTAGATATCTATGTAAACTTTACTGTGGAGGAAGCATGATGTAATGTGCAGGGCATGGGTTGGAAATGAATATTTGCTCAGGCAGTGTAAAAAGTAAACTGATGTACAACACTCAGTTTATCAAAATCAATTCTCTACTTACTGCAAAGAAGGCTTGTTGCTAACTTGATTTTAAGGCCGTGTTTAGGAAATAGGACCATGAGAGATTTGGAGGAATTTATGCTGTTAGGAGTTTACTATGCAGAGTACTAGTCACAAAGAGATGGAAAAAGCTATTAGTAAAAAATGTTTCTTAATTACTTCAGCTCAGAAAATAAAAGCATTATTTTTGAAGGAAGAATCCTGGGAGAATTTTTCTGTCTGAACTTTTGCCCTCAGGATGTTTTGTGCAGCCTGGCTCTATTTCATATCTGACTGCTGTTCATCACCTACTCTGGCTGGTACAGCACTCGGTTCTGGTAAGCTAGCCTTAGTAGTTATGTTTTTCTCAAGGCTCGACCATTACCAGCAATGCTGTTGAAATAATATTTGGAAAGGCATGAACAAATTAAGGGTGTAGTAAAATCAAAAGCAGTGATTTCTCCTCACAGACAATTAAAGCATTGCAAATAATCATGTGATGATTTACTTAGGGTGAAAAACACTGGCACCTCGTAGTAATCTGCTCTTTTGTTTTAGTTACCACAAGCATTCAAGGACTGGCATTAATTAAAGTACTTCTAAATGGGATTTTCCTACTGAGTACAGTACTAATAGACTTATTTTTTTCATTGCTGTTCTATTTCTCCAATATGTGCTTTGCCTTTTACAAGCTAATTTGATATGTATTACTCCTTTACTATATATAACTCCTTAAATGATTTGCAGAAGAGTGTAAACAATTCATGTGTGGTGTGTGCGTTGCCTAAAGCATTGTACATAAACTTGTTAGGAAGATCGAAATACAGACGCTTTTATAGGAAAGTATCAAGTCATAATGGGATTCTTTGAGATCTCAGAATTCACTTTGCAAGGTTGTTTACATTTATTGCTTTAAAAAAATTAATGTTTTCTCCAGAAGGTGCCAGACTGATAAATACAACTTTTCCTTATGTGTCACCAAGTTTGTGAGTGATCTGTCCTGTGCTTGAGACTTCCCCGAGCTCTCAGTTAAACTGAGGCCTTTCCTAAGCCTAAATAAATGCTGTGATTTGACTCAGTTTGCTTCGTTCCTCAGAAAGAACGACAAAAAATAAGGAAAGGAAGGGGAGAGAATTTGGATGTGTTCCCTTGTCAGGGCCACATGCTGCTTTGCTAATGTTTTAAATAGTTGCTCGCCTAGCTAGCTATTATTTTCAAGTACGTCTTATTCTTGCTGTGCACTTGTAGTTATTCAGTTTTTGTTTTCATCTTTGTGGGGGGTTAAGGGGAGGTTCTGTAGAGCCTGGAGCTCTTTCAGTAAACAAATTTAACAATGCCAATATAAAACGAGCTTACTGTAACCAGACAGTACACTCAGAGCCAGAGAAGAATTTCTGTCGTCCCTAAATAAACAAAGACTGTCATAACAAACAGATCATCGTAGCTCCCCCATGGAGGCAGATTTCAGTGTGCTGCAGGATTTTCTTACAGCGCAGTGGAAATGTATTTGTGTCTATATGAACATACACATACGTATATGAGAAGCAAATAACCTCTCATTTGTTTGGAATTTATGGCTTCCTAATTAAAAATGTGGAGACACCGATTTACTACTTTCTTACTTCATAGCACACTAAGTTGTATTTATATAATGTTTGGATGGAGAACTAGCTCTTAGCAACAAGTTTGATGGAGCAGCTGAACTAGTTTATACTGTAAAGAATTAAAAACTTAGTGCTTTACTGATAATTTTTTCCAATATTGGAAAGATTTAAACAAGCAGGAGAAAATTTGTAATAATATTTTATTTCTTTTTAATTCAGAAATATCTTCCTTTAAATTATGCTTTTCCTACAGCTATATTTTTAGGGTTGGAGAAAATAGGTTTTGATCTTATAAAACAAAGCCTTTTTTAAAATTAAGTAATGTTATGTAGGTGATAAGTCTCAATCCCAACCATCTTTTAGGGGAAAAAGAAAGTGATACAGCATTTACTAACAAATTATGTTCATGAATTAAAGTCAGAATCTTCTTGTGGACCTGTTTTACTGATTTAGGAAAGATTATCTCATTTCTGAGGAGTATTTCATGTGTCTGGCAGACTTTCTGATTCACATTTTCAGTGCAACATGTTGCAATTGATGGAGGAAACATCAGTCTCCAGTGAGCAAACTAATAATGATTTAGTAAGGTTTTGAAAGTATTTTGGAATAAAACAAGAACTTCCTGTGGTAGACAAGAGACTGAGTTAAAGGAGTACTAAATCTTTAAGTCCTATCCAACAAGATTTAGAGGGGGAAAAAAATGTATGGTGTGGGGTTTTTTCCCCAGTGGTTTATGATTATGACTGTCATTTTGGGTGCAAAATAAGTTTTCAGAGATTTATGGAATATAATATAAACACTATGAAAAAATATTATCAAAATAGAATTCTGAAATTTCATCTTTACCTTTGAAAAATTAAATCCCTGGTAATGAAACTATAAAAACTAAGCAAGTTGTATAGCAGGGGCACTTCTTTTATAAGCAAATCCATTTATATCCACCTAGAAACACGTACACACACAGTTTTCTAAACTTCTAGCTTTGAAAACTCAAACCAAGCCCAAAAAATCAATTGAGGCTTATTCAGACTGCTAGTATCATCACTTAGCGTCATCATGTGCAAAATCATCAGCAATAGTGGACTTTACTAAGAATTGTATTGATGATATGTGAGAGAGAATAAAATCTATCTCATTTTCTAAAGTAGCTTTGCAGTGTTAACAGCAAGGAGAAGCGATAAAAAGTAGTTTATTGCACAAACACCTCTCCAAACACACCCAGTAGAACTGCAAATGAAAAATGGGCCTCTTTTATATATATATATATAAAAAAAATTCTCATCATAACTACACATAAAAAAGTTATATTGGCTCATGTAGCCCTTAGTGTTTCCTAGTAAAACCTTAACTTTTTGATCATTCTAGATTCAATAAGTACTCTCTCAACCACTCTTCTATTTCGTGACATAAAGGCTTCAAAAGAGGAAAATCAACTGCAGTAATCTTTTTTTTTCCCCTGCTTGTTTGAATCTTTCCAGTGTTCTTTGAGCCCCCTACCATATCGATTCACTGTTAGTGACAAAGATTCAAATTAAGGAATGAAGAAGAAACTGTTGGAATATCCAATATCTTCAGAAAGTTAGGGATGTTTCCTTTAACATTTATTAAGATTTGCATAACCTTGCATTATTCTGAATCCATGTTAAACATCATTCTCAAATTAAGCAATGAGATAATTAGTCGATATACCTATAGACCTAAACTAAATATCTAAATCTATTTTGATTCCCAAGCCTGAAAATCCACTTATGCTGTTTAGTCAAAAATGCTGGTTTTAGCTTTCAATTTGCATAAAAATGTTATCAGAATTGGCATAGTTTGCTTCTGCTATATATCTTTCTTGTACTCTCTGTTTTATACGCCTACTGAGATCCTGTACTGCAATTACTGCCATATGGGAAAGCAAGTTTAATTTTACAGTGGAAATCCAACACTGGGTAATCACGTTGCCTGTCTAGAAACAGATACGCATTAAGAGCAAAAATCATCCTATTAGATCTATCAAGCAAATCTCAGATAAGTAGCAGAGACTATGACTTATCTGAGATTATCTACAGAAATACTAATGTTATCCCCTAGATTGTTTCATGCAAAATATGTCTTTTTGAACTTACCATCCTTTCTGGCTTGGGATCAAGGAATTAAAAGAAAAAGAGGAGTGGGGGAACAGGGTGGCCATTTTATACCTTCTTGCATCTATCCAGTTTCAACTTTTCCATTCTGACACTGGGTGAAACTAGGGTCAGGTCTGGAGGTGGTCGGTTTTAAGCCCAGCCTTTGGTTAAGAGAGGGAATAAGGTCTGTGCTGCCCGCGCTGGAGGCAGGGCTGGCTGCTGGGGTCTGGGAGAGCACAAACTGCTCTGGATCTCCAAGTGCTGCAGCGAGCAGCGGCTGGTTCTCACCAGACGGAGTCAGGCACGGCTCTGCTGGGAGGTGGATGGACTGCAGTCTGGTAATGTGATCTGACACGCTGTGCACACGTCCTCGGGAGTGTGGCAATCACACAATAAGCACGAGTGCTGCAGGGGATCTAGTGAACACTCCCTGCAGAATTCATCTGATATCTTTTCAAAATCAACATGGCAACTTGTGACAGGTACAGTCTAACAGCCATATGTCTCTTGCCTAATTACAGGGGAGGTTGCCTGCATACCTAAAATTAGTCAGAGAAACAAATACTCAACATGGGGATGCTCAGCAGCACAGAAGTAAAATACTGGCGGACCAGAGAAAGCAGTCCTTTAATTAGTGTTGCGTGAAATGCGTGAGCAGTACCTCTCAATGAGGCAGGACTACAAAACCGCTCTTTTGCAGAACTGAGGAGCTTGTTCACATCAGTTAGTGTCCAGCAGCCCTGCTTGGGTGGAAGTTTCCTCTCCCAGGTCCCTTCACACTACCTGCGTGTATTCTTCCCATTTACCTGGCGTGGAAGTTGGTTTACACATCTGAAATCAGAGTGAGCATCTCTGGCAACACACCAGCCCCTGATACTCACTCAAACACGTGTGCAGCTCTTCTAAGGAGATAAGATATTGATCAAATGCTGACAGCTTAAAGCAATTCTTCATAACCAAACTGCTACCCAGTGGTGTCAATCATTCACGGTCTTTAAAACAGTATTTTTTCCTTTTTGTTTTCCTCTTATTATACATACACCTGCAAGTAGTGTTGCATATCTTCCCTTTTTCTGAAATTGTATACATTCAGGCAAGCAGCATGTCTTATGTATGTAAGTATGCTTATGTGGGAATAACTGAAAATATTTTTTTCTTTTTTAAAATGTTTTACTTAATTGACTTACTTGTTGACAGTATGTAGGAGTTCAAAAAAGGCATAAAGGTCGTCTGCAAACACATGCCTTGCTTTACCACATTCAAGACTGGAGAACCAAGTATCTTTACATGAGAGTATTTCCAACTGTGGTAGTTATTTGTGCAGTGAAGTATTTCATTGAACGTTTCCCTCCAAAGCCACAAGCCCAAAATCTCGGTCAAACCAGAAGTTGTCTTATCCCTGAGGAGTTTTCAAAACACAGCTGCCTTGTGACCAGATTGGCAGCCTCGATTCAGGGCTGATACGGCAAACTACTACAGCGGTGGTGTGGAGCTATCTTACATAGCAACTAACCACGCTATGCCAGTTTAGCATTAACCTCTGGGTTTAAGAACATTCATGTAATAGGTGGTTTGGAAAACACAAAATGCATTGTGGACTGCAAGAAGGAAGACATTTGATGTAACTTGAAAAATAAGCTTTAAATGCTCTTAGTGCAGCTCATGTCTGTTTAATGCATTTCTTCAGATTGTAGAGGGGAAATGTTAAGGGTGAGAGATGTTTTTTAAAGTCTCTTAGACTTTTGAAGGACATAATGAAAGCTAGGTAATGTTTGCTGCATTACTGAAGAACAGAGATAATTTGTTCCTAATTGGGTCCATATTCTTTCTGCCTAATTTTAAGCACGTTGTTAAGACACCTACATTTGGAGAGCTGTTTCTGATGCCCTGTACAATACCATTAGACAACAGGTCTCTCCACAAGATTAATTCATATTTTAAAGGGGAAAGGACAAACTGAGGAAATTTACAGTCAGGATGTTTTTCTTTCTTTATAAGATAGTACAAGACAGATCATGAAAAATGGAGGGGCTATGGCTTTTCTGTGAAGAAAGCTCTTAGGGTATTAAATTATGTCGTGCCATCTCAGAAGAAAAATATTGCAACTTGTTTCATATAGCTTTTAATGCTCTTTTTTTTTACTTTTCTGCATAGTGTAGGTATACAGCCACCCAACACTTAAGCAAACACCTATATAAACATTTAATACTGCAGTTTGAATAAATTTTATTACTTAACAGGACAGATGCCAAAAAAGTCCACCAATTAGCTTTTATTTGGTTTTAAAACAATTCTGCAATTTCCAGTAGCCAAAGATGGCGTAGTAAAGCTTTTGTTGCCTGAAAATAAAAGAGCAACCTAGAATCTGCTGTTATTCTGCAATCATTTTTTAAAATAAATTATCTTACTAGCCAGCTCCAAGTTACCTACCAGCTGTTAACTTCCGCACAAAAGAAAATCAGTTCTCTTCATTCTTTTCCTCTGTCACCTGTTTATCATTTAAACTTTTGGATCAATGTTAACAGACACTGCCCCAGTTCTTTTGAAAATCATTAGAAACTATTAAAAATCTGAAAATATATTGCATTGTAGACATAGGAAGTTGAGTGGGAGAGCTGCAAAGTACTTGCCAAGTAAAAACAAGATTTCAGCAGCATTGTCACTGAAAATCAGACAATTTTCAGCCATTTCTAATTATGATGCCTCCTAGTTCTAAAATATTCTGGGTTTAGTTTTTGCCCAATTTAAAATTTATTGGGTTTTTTGTTTTAAGATTTTTTTTTCTTAAGTTTACAAACAAAGAGGATTTAAGATTGCAAATTTTATTTTCCATTTAATTGGAGCACACATCCTTTTGCTAGATTGGAACCTATGACTATTTCTGACCAGGAACATAGCCTCAAAGTGTTCATCAGCCCTTCAGCATCCTCAAACAAGCTGTTTTACACCTCTTGGGCTGTGACAGCAGTGCTGCCTATGGGACTATGTCAGTCTGCTCAGGAGGAGGGCCAGGTAAAGGCTGTGAATGGCACAGAGGAAATTAGGGTCTTCAACTTGGGACAAGGTGCTACAGTTTGGAGCCTCTTCTGCATTGAACTGACGAGGTCTTTCCTGACCTGTTGTGGAGCAGCATTCGTTGATGCACTGCAGAAATGCCCAGATGAAGCCTGCTCGATACGTGGGCTGAACTGACAGTGTTGCAGTCGAAATTGTAAGTTTGAGTCAAGCTGGGAACCTTCTGTAATGTTGAAGGGCCATTCTCTTACAAACCCAAGTATATTCAGTTCTTCTACGTTTATAATTATAATAACTTGGAAATTAAAAAGTTTGGCATCAAAATTACAATACTGCTAGGCTCTATACATTTTAAAAATATTTGTATTCATGTAGTACTCAGGTTTTCCTTGTTGCTTATTTTGAAAGTATCTTGGTTTTATTCATAATGAAGCAGTGGGTTAGGTACTGCTCTGTGTGAATAATGGGTCAAATTTGGTCTTTAGTTTTAGAACTCATTTTGGTCTTTAGTTTTAGGACTCATTTTCCAGCACTATTTTTCCTCTGTATTACATTTTAGCTGTAGAGACTTATGCTATAGACTAAAAAGCCCTGCAGGAGACCAAATCACGTATGAACTTTTATACAACTTTCTGTTTGAAACTGATGGGTTTTTTCACCTTTCTCATCAGAATGGTCAACGTTTTACTGAAATGTTGGCAGATGGGGAGCAGGAAGAGTGCCAACCGGTGTTAACGTTTCAACAACAAGAGGGAAAAAAAAGAAAAGAAAGAATAGCTGGAGAGTGTACTGTTTTTCTGTAATAATGGCCTTTCTCAAAGCACTTGGTTGTTCTTGAGCTGTGGCTGCTTCCAGTCATTTCTTAATGCGTAAGCACAGCCAGGCTTGAAACTGTTTTAGGCTTTAGGTTCCAACTGTTCCATTTATCTCCAGCTTGACAAGGTAGCATGGTAACCATTATATTAAGCCACAAAAGGAAAAGTCATGAGATAAATTGTGGCTTTTCCATTTGTTCTTTATTCTTGCTTTTCTGTAACCACATAGAGCATTGTACAAAGTTTGATGGAGTTAGTAATTCTCAACATGTAAGGATGAAGAAGTGACGACAGTTACAGTTTGTTGTGACAAATCCTTGATATTGGTGCTGGTTTATTTGTCCCTGCAGCTCCTAAAAAGCAATAATACAAATATTAAGATAATGGCTTGCAATAAACAGACTAATGATTCAGCCCGTGCAGCACTATGTAGAGGCTGAGAACTTTACTAGTGATGCTGCTTCCCTTACTGGACCTCTTTTAAGATTGTACTACCTGCATGCCTTCTACCTTAATGAAACCTCACTACATTTGTTTCCTTTACTTTTCATGAAGTCTGTTACCTCCTGAGCACATTCAGAGTCACATATTTTGAATTAAGATCTCTTCAAACAAACCCAACCTGCTTAAAAGAAGAAAGTGTAAGCTGGTGGTATATGACAAATTCCTGCCATGGTTGTTACAACAACATATCTTTATAAATGATCCTCAGTCATAAAACAGAATTTCTCTGTCATTGAATTTCTGGTCTCCAGATAGATGAAGTTAATATTTTTGTTTTGGGCTTGGTTTGTTTTTCTTAACTGATGTGCAATTCTGTGCCATTGCAAGTAAATCTGACCCATTCATATTTAACTGTTGCAGACTAAAGCCTGAATTTGATATAGATATTGGGCTGAGTTTTACGATGAACTTTTTTTTTTTTACATTGAGTGATGTGTAATGATATGTGAATGTGTGCATAAACATTACAGTTAGGAAATCAGGATATAAACAATGCTTGTTTTATCTGTCTGATTCCAAATAAGGTTTAACACAGTTTACTTTCTGCTACATGTAAATTTGTGCAAATATCCTGCTCTCTGTTGCTCCAGTGGGGATATTTTTAATTTGTTCTTGGCTTATGTTGCTCCTTTCAAAATTAAAAAAGTTAAAAGTCCATCAGTCTAAATTTTGCAATCTAAATATAGGAGACTTCCATCAGCATTGTAATTAGAAACTAACCAGGTACTTATGTAATGAGCAACTAGTATCTGTGAAATAAGGATATACTTTTTCTAAAAAAAATGGTAGGGTATGCTTTATTCCTTATTGGCTTACTCCAAGGGAGGTGTCTTTAAAGATTTGATCTTTTATAGGAAGATTCAGGAAACGTACAACTTCTGTAGCAGCTGTGTACTAATAAGGACAATATTATGCAAACTTCCAGTTACGTGGGAATTTTGAGTGAGAAACACAGAATGAGAAGGGCCCACCTATAAAGAATTGACCAATAAAAAGGGGAAAATGCCTGTTCATATTCCATGACAGATTCATTGTAGAGTTGAGTCTTGCGGGATCAATAGATCTTTCCACTATATAAGTCACTACATTCCCTCACTTTTACACTGAGATTGGTATCTCCTGCTTGACTAAAACATAGTTTCTCTTTGACTAAGTCTGATCTTCTGGAAAGTAGTCCAGGCTTAACTTGGAGACAAGGCTTGGGGAACCCACTGCGTTTCTTGGTAGGTTAGTTTAGTGATTAATCACTAATAGAGTTTTAGAAATGTGAGCAGGTTTCTCTAAGTCTCCTGAAAAAACTACACCTAAAAAGACTTCAATACTTGACAGTATTAGTAAATCATACCTGGTAAGTCATGAACATGCTCAGTTATTGTTTCAAGATCAGGCATAAATGATATTTGAACTTAAAGTAGCAGATTTTATTTAAAGCTAAATCCACTAAATTCCTGCTATTGTTTCAACAGATTAAATTTGGAAAATTTTGTTGTAACATCTAATTTTTTCATACTCTATCTGAAATGCTTTCTTCCTAAGTAATTTTGAAAACACATGTTTGAACTCTAATGGTTTCTTTCAACAAGAACTAATTTTACTTCTGACAGAAAGGAAGAAAAAGGCCAGGAAGACAAACTTGGCTAAATAATGACATGCAGCTCTTAAACTCTTTAAGTGAACCAAAATGAACTCTTTAAAAAAGAAAAAGAGAATGGCTGTCTGCAGAAACATGAACTGAGGCAAATGAAATGTGCAACAAATTAGAGGGGACTAAAAAGGGAATTTTACAAACAAGTAAACCACGTTGGAAAACAAAAAAGAAAGGTATATATATGTTTCTGTAAAAGAAATCTCTGAATATTACTAGACAGTTAAACAGTGAAGGAACCAAATTTCTGCATTGTTTGTCGCTACAGGCAAGATGCAGATAGCTATCTGACAGGTATTCTTTGCAAGTATTTTAAGCAAAACCTTAACATATTAAGTATTATGTCCTGAAGAGCTTAGACTGCATTGATCTGTCTAAATTACAATAAGTCACCATGCCTGACTATAGTCATTTATAACTGAGGAAGGTTACAAATGAAGTCACAAGGATATTCACAAAATGGTGTGAGCTGTCATTGAAATCGGTTATCTTTCTGGAAGATAAACACTTAAATAGTCACGTTTATACATAATGTAACACCTTTTTTTCTTTTTTGTTAATTTGACGAGTTAATCTGTTAATGAGTAATATCTGAGAAAGCCCTCAGGTAATGTTAAGAATAAGTCATGGGGCTTATGCAAACACTGTATTTTTGTAGTGAAAACCCATCTCAGATGATTGCAACACAGAAGCGTCAGCATTACGAGAGATGCAGTCAGACAGATCGCAGTCAGAGGTGTTCTGTTTGAGACATACTTTCACAATACATACTGTGTAAAAATATGAGAGGTAACAGTAAGAGAAGAAATTTGAACTACTGATGAACGTTTTATGGCTTCAAATATATAGGAAACACATAAGAAAAGATTTGACTTGTGTAAAGCTCCTTGAAATTACAAATAGACAAAAGAGAGGGCTAAGATATTAAGATACATTCTACTATTTTTTAAGGTGGATAATAATACAATATAAAAATGTCATATAAACCAAAGCTCACTTTGTTAATTTGGGTGTCTGCTCAAAAATATCTAAGGCAGTTACACATCCACATAGTGTAGAAAAAATAAATTGGTAAAGTACAATTTTTGTAAGTCCTTCAGGAATGAATGTGTGAGTTTGTTTTCTGTACAAGTTATAGGCAACAAGCAAAAAATCTTAGTGCTTTGGTCTGAATAAGGTCAAAAAAATTAGTTAACTTTACTATATTACACCTTGATGTGGCTAAAAGGAAAACCAGACCTCTGGCAAAACTTCAGTTTCTTTTAAATTTAACTGTAGCACTGAGCACTGAAGGTCCTAAATTTTTTTACAATCTATTTTGGAAGCAATTAGTTTCTTATGGTCCTTTTTTATCCTTCAGTTACTGTTGGGGTCTCTCTGCCTTAACTGCCTCTTAAATGTTTTTTTTCTGTGGGGATTATAAAATAAAGAATAGTATATAAATGTTATTCAAGACTTTCTATTTAATTTTTTTCTCAGAATATATGAATAACAGATTAAATTAAAAGACTTAAAATACAAAATGGGTAAGAAGTAATGTTTAATCACTGTAATTTTGGCTATGGAATTCATTTTCATGACCATTTCTAAGTCCTATTCTAAACAATTATTTCAAAAGCTGTGATTAATGTTTATTTTTATATACACATTTGGCACAACTAAACTGTATAGAATAAAATAAAGACACTGAGATTTGAGCCCTAATTGCTTGCATTTATGAAGAAAAATTGTCTCATAGAGACTGCATAATTGTCCTTTCTGGGCTTGTTATATATTGTTGTGAAGGAACAGGATCTCAGCACACAGGTCTGGATATATTAGAACCTATATTTCAGTGATCTTGGCAGTAATTACTTGGAGACACTGAAAGACTCGATGGCTTCATAAAGTAAGGGACCATTTTGGCATTAGCACTGGTGGTAACTGGTGAAATTTGCATTTGGTTTTTTTGTGATCAGCATGAAACTTCTGATACATAGGCAGTTTTTTTCTTTTTCTGATTTCTGATATCTAACACACAAGAACTGCTTATCTGTGCACACTTACTATCTTTTCCCTTTTGCTACAATTCAGTTTTCTGGCTTATGTCCATCTTTTCCATAAGACTCTGACAATTTTCAACTTCATTTTGAATATCTGTATTCAAATGCAGATTTTGTCTTTGTAGCAGGGACCAAGTAGAAGGTATCTTTGAAGAAATGCTAATAAGAGTGCCGTGATAAGACACTGCTCCTTAGACATACCTTCCTTCTTAAGAACATTTCTTTGAAATCTAGACTAAAAAAATAAACCATTTTGCTCTTATCAACATTGCTTTAATGTGCTCAGAATAGCGCATCTATATAAAAACAGAAAAGTTGATGGGTGATAGTAAGCTATTCATTTACTGTGCTGAATGTGGGAGCATTATATTCTTTTTATTCTGATACATAAAGGGATTTTGAAAGAAGCAGCTATTTATGTTCCTTTTCTTCTTCTTTATGATTTAGCTGATTACCATCATGCATTTGCTGAAATGACAAACCAGCCCTGGGCACATGTTAAACAACGCTGAGACCTGGTTTATCGTCTGCAACGCAGAGATGCAGAACATTGCAGCAAAGAAATGACTTGGATGGGAAGTGCTGTCAGGGTAGCTTGAGATCTAATGTATAGAAATTTCTTAACAACAAAAAAAAAAGATAAAAGAATGCAAAGCATGTAAATGACACGTGTGAAATTTGAGAGAAACAGAAAAATTGCAGATCATGAAAGATTCTCTCTCTGTAAGACAGAGAGAAAACTTCCGTCATTGAGAAAAGATGACCGAAGAGAGAAATGTCACGCACAAGTCTACTCACAAGATACTGTGTGATTTGCTGCATTTATCAAGTTACACAATCATACTCAACAATTGCAAGACAGCTTTAAGGTTAAAGAAAATTCCTAATAACTTTATTATTCTCTCTCAAAAGCAGGTAAATTCCTTTTAACTGCATTTGGTATCATTTTTCATATGAACTTATTAGAGTTAAATTAATGTATTTGTAGAGATAGCTCAGTCATCCCAAATTACTTTTCTGTCTGATGTTCAAGCCTTTGATAGCGTACTTTGTGTTTGAATTGAATTTTGGAGAGACACTAAGCATGCTAATTAGATTCTCTTTGTGCTCTTTGTGCTCTAAGAGGGAGGAAAAGTATAAGGGACAATTTTTAACATTTCAGTTGAGCACTGTTTGCAGTGCACATATCTCTCTCCTACAATATTACATACAATTAGAGTTAGATGTTTCTAGTATTGACATGTTCATGATCTAATCTGAATTTGCTAAAGGTATACGTGGCCTTTGGATAATATGCAACTAGTACAGAGTAATTTTTTTAAAATTCAATTTTTAAAAATATTACCCGGAGTGTCTTATTTAAATGTTAATATATTCTGTAAAACAACACTGTTTTATAACATTGAAACTGCACAGATACTTGACTGGAACAAAAGTATAGCACACATCAGCTAAAAAGGGGAAATATATTTATGTTAGCTGATCCTTGTTTGCACAACCATGACACTTTTTTTAAAAAATTGTTTTTTACAAATGGGGGAACAGCATTAGGAGCCTCAGTAATGACAAGGAGAGGAGACAGAGGGCTTTGTCTGCTTTACTCACAGTCACTGGAGCGTGCTGGTAGGGCCAAGTGCCAGGAGGCATCATCGCCTGTCAGCATCCACCAACGCTTACGCTGGCACTCCTGTGATTTAAAGCAGCACTAGGTGCATTAGTAGGTGCACCTGAGGAGATGAGGATGAACATTTTCCTCTACAAACATGTTTCAGTGGCTGAGAGTAAAGCAGTAAAGACCCTCCTCTATCTCCTTGTTCATGCTCCCAGTTCTGCTGCCAGGAGGGGTTTGGATGTGGAGTGTGAGCCAGACGCTGCCTGGAGCATCCCCATCCCCAGTGCCTCAGGGCCAGCTAAGGAGGCAACCAGAGCAGCCAGCCGCTTCCCAGATCCAGAGCCTTCCTGTAACCAACAGCTCTTTAATGCTCCCCAGTTAAGCTGACGTGGTGACTCTCAGACTGAGGTCTCCAAAGAAGATGGTGGCAGGAAGTTGAGGGATAGCAAAAATGTTAACTGTGCACACACACACACACAAAAAGAAACCTGAAAGGGAGAAAAAGAAAACCTAGCTAAAGAGAGAATGGAGTAGTGAAAATAATGGAAATGGTAACTGTACCAGTGAATGAAGACATGACACGAGAGAAGAAATGAGGTGGAACAAAACAAATTTAATAATTACTGATCTAAAGAAAATCAAAATGCAGCCTACGAAATGAACAAAAGTGGCATTTATTGTCATGCTTGTAAAGGCCAACAAGTTTAATTTGCAGATGTTGGGAAAATTTTAAGGTATTAGAAAAATATAAAAGTGCAGGGAAAAAATAGAGACCAAGTTACAACTTGGGTAACTCGCCCACGCTGACAGTGTTTGGAAGTAAGGAGTTGGGTGACAGAGGTGGCACAGCTGAGCAGGGGCTTCCTGGAGAGCTGCCTTCTCCTAGCAGGCAGCACGTCAAGGGAGGGAGTCCAGGCATTGACCACCAACAGAAAGATTATGGATCTGCTAGAGCGAAGGGATTTGACAGCTCTGAGAAGATCTAGCAGTAGAGAGACATAGAAAAATGAAGCCCCAGACGAGAGAGAATTGAGGTCAAAACAGGAACAGATGTGCACTAAAAATAGAAGGACAAGAAAAAGATAGATGCAAAGGTCCTTGCAAGTAGACAGATACCAGGGAGGAAGGAGAGACATCTTATTAAAGGAGAGATGGAAAAGCGATGATAACACAAAAGGAAGAAAAAAATTACAGTGCAAATTAAGAAGCCTCGTCCCTCTCTTTTAATTCATTCTTATTTAGCTCTAACGAAATCACCCCTTGAATCCTCAGCCTGTGTTATTACTTGGAAAAGAAATGAACATTATGTAAAGGGCACTAGGGTAGACATTACTGAATACCTCTGCAAACTCGAGATAGTGACATTAAGGGAATTAGTAAAGTTAAAGTACAGTCTACATTTAGTTCTAATTAGACAAAAGATAGCAGCCAAATTACTACATAAAATTTAGATAGGGAATTCAAACAACTTACAGCAATTGTGGAAATATATAACTTCTGGGTCTAGTATGATTCCCTGACTTCTTCCTAATGCATCTGCTCCATTCTGCTCTTCATTCCCAGTAATTTCATGTGGTCTGGGGAACCAGACCCTTTTTTGGTGGTAGGTCAGAGCCTCCCCTCGGTCATACCTGCATCTGAGCCCCCAGCAAGTACCTGGCTGATGGTTTTCATGTGGCAGTCCTGGTAGTAGGAGGTTGTTTCTGGCGGAGGGATAGGGAATGAGAATAAAATTTGCTTCCAATAGCAAGAGAAAGAAAGAACTATAACCAACCCTGTCAAATTTCTTTAGCCTTTCTCTCCTACAAACCCAAAAGTGTGCAAGGGGAAAAGTATCAATTCAGCAACTTATCAATTCTCTTTTCCCCATTTTCTGCAAGATCTCTAAAGAAAATACTCCTGAGCTGTAGTAACTCTTTAGGCTTGTCTTTAAAAGAGAAAGGACAGTGTGAGGGGAAAAAAAAAAAAAAAAAAGAGTCGGAAATCTTATTTGCCTGAAAATGAATCCTTGGAAGATCATCAGAGCCAAATTGGCAAAGTGGATGGAGAATCTGGACATTTTCCTTTTGTGTTATGAACTGACATAACTGTATCCAACAACCCGGTGGTTTAACTTCCAAGTATTGGTATGCAGTAACTAGTGAATGCCACCAAATGTTGATCTTGGCATTTCCAACGAGTTCCTCAAAAATAGCCTTGTGATTCCCAAATATCTAATTATTTTCGTTTCACTCATGTTGGTATTTAAAACAGACGAACTTGCCTCTGAGTTGCAACCCCAAGAGCATTCCTACAGCGCTGAGACATAGTGGCAACAAAATAACTCTGCAAATAGATTTTGGTAGCTCGTTGAAGTACAGAGATTTGAAATAGTGCTTTGCATGTGCATAGATAAGTCTTCTGTAGTAGCAGGAAGAACAATTTATTTTTTTTCTCTGTTTTAATGACAGATTGTGAAGGATTCATTTTTTTTGTTCCTGTTGCTACCATTACTAGCTTTATGCCATGCATGATTTTCAAAGAACCAGGTGAAAGTAGTTTTACATAATTTCTTATGCTCTCTTTCCATTATATTCTCATGTTTACAGCAGACTTTCTCCTGTTCTTCCCTCTAGCAGTTTTGTTATTATTCTACTTTTAAATTCCTTCAAGTGATTTTCAGTAAGCTGTACGTATAGTCTTTCATCAGGTAGAAAGAGGACAGTTGGCAGATTCTCTACACGTAAAAATAGTGGTTTGTTTTTATGGCAGTGCTATAAAAGAATTGGTACATTGGTACCAATTAACAAAATTACATTGCTAATTAACTCACCCATATGGTTGGTCTACATATATGTTCTTCATTTTACATGGGAAGGTTTTCCTTATTAATTTCTCTAGATTTGTAGCAATCCCTTAGCAGCCAATCCATAAGCAGTCTTATTAGTTTCATAGACCTTATCTCAAGGGGACTGGGGGACCACAAAAAAGGCAGGTTTGAAACTTATGTCTGCCCTTCTGCCTGAATTATAACCCCCCTTGCCACTTGCCTCAGAGCCCACATGTCATTTCCCCTATATTTATGATTGCGTAACTTCTTTTTGCAGCTACAGTATTGTTTCTGTGGGAAAATACGTGTGGATATAATTATAGGTAACCCTCAAAAATGGCTAATGCAAAAATTTGGGATTTTTTTTTTTCAGCTCTTTTATTTCCTATATGAGGCTACACCTGTCCATAAACAGTGCACTTCTTACAGAGAGGGAAGGCAGGAGATAACACTTCAACTTTGAGACTATGATAGAGGGAGGATAAAGACCATTCTCTGCCACAGAAATGCATGATGTGTGTGCAGTACAGCCTTGGTGCTTCCCACTTCGACTTTATAAGGCAGCTTAAGAGATGACAAATACAAGTTGTCTTTTGTGGCAGAGGAGGATGTAGTGGAGCTAGTAAGGACAGAGGGAAGAGCCCAGCTTCCCTCCAGCAGGTTGCACATACAGGAAGGGTAAAAATAGTACCAAGGAGGAGGAAAAATGAAACCTTGACAGTTGTCCTCACCAAGTTTTCAGTAGCAACAGAACAGATGCCTTCACTAAGGAGTGGTCCAAAAGGAAGTAAAACAAGGGTGAGGGAAATGCAAAAACAAGAAACACTGGTAGAGCTCTTGCGTGCAGTGGAGGGAGGGGACCAAAAATGATTCATAGGTATCAAAAGAATGTTGTTTTGCTTAAGGCCGTTACAGAGCGTGGCAATATTTTGTATGTAGTCTAAAAATGTCTGTATTTGCACCTTGATTAAATATGGCAAGATAAAACGTACACCAACTTCATATCCCTGAGCAGAAGACCCATTATGGTCCCATTACTAATTCACAGAATTGACTGTTCATTAGCAAATATTCCGTTAGGGCCTCTGGACAAAACTTTCCATAACCGTATTTGTGACTTACTAATCTGGGACTTGTTATTTCTTGACAAACATGTATGAGAACTACTAGAGCCACAGGTTCCCTGTTGTTGTGAATTGAGCACGTGGTCTCAGCACAGTGGCTCAGTAAACAAGCTTTTCTTCGGATAGTCTATATCATCACAGCTCCCATGTCACATCATCAGATCCACATAAGCACATAGTCCCTGTTGGCGTTTGCAGGCATTTCTAGGGAGGCTACAACTTTGCATGCATGATGCCTGAGGATGCTGATACAAAAGGCACTTCCTCTTAGCTTTTTGTGTCACCTATTACATGTAAAAATAAGCTACAGCCATGTCATCTAAAAGCAGCTTTGTCTCCAGACATTTAATGAACTGTCTATCCTGCAGTGCTACCAAATTTCCATAGCTGTAACAGACAAGAAAGTTGTTTCCAATAAAGCTAGTGAGAAAAATAGTTAGGGGGAAGGGCATTGGGTGAGGTCTCTCTCTGCCTTAGTTCCCTCACCCATCCTATCTTAATTAAGCAAACTTCTGGAAGGCTTGGTGGACTAAAGAATCATTTGAAAACTGAGTAAAGATGTAAAGAGTTGTTCTTTTTAAGTTTATAATGTCACAATTAGGTATGTGTATATAATGCATAAAGCCTGAGCTGGAGTCTAGTTTTGAGCTTTAATTTGCTTCCACTTCAAATGGTTGAAATACTAAGGTCTCCAGGCACTCAGGGACCTCCTGATCTAGAGGAACTAATTCTTCCCCTAACTAACGGTAATTCACCCCATACACGAGCTGAGAGAAGGCAGAGGAGAGCTAAGAGCCCACTGAGAGATCTCTGCTCAGCACTGGAGGGAGGCATTGGGAAAAGCAGCTCACGCAGCCCCGGGGATCCTGCACCCTACGAGCCCATGTGGAGCCAAGGGCAGCGACTGCCACTGTGTCCCTGTTTCCCAGGCTGAGCAAAAAGCCACCAGCACAGCACAAGCCTCTTCAGGGAACCATTCTCTCAGGCCCATCCAATCCTGTTTGGGCCGCTGAGCTGCAAGTGATAGCTTTCTACATGATGACTATGCTAAACTGCAGGGGCAATGGCGATCTTAAATTTATTATACTTTTTTAAATGTAGTTCTGGGTAGACTGGAGAGGAAGTGTGGTCCCAATTCCAGAAGTGTAGACCATTGAATTGTATTTTGTAACAAACACCACTGAGCAACTTGCCTCACTGCTGACTAAATGGACTAGGACTCAAACGACCCTTTCTTGAAGACAGGAACAAAAGCTTCTGATTAGGAAAAAATGTCTGCTGAATTGGCTTAACTCCCCTACCGTCCTCTGATTTTTAGGTCCTAAATTATGTGCTATAAATGACCTAATGCTGGGCCAATTTCAACGCACAGCCAAAACTGCCTCAGGGAAGGATTGTATCTAGTATTATTGATATTCATTTTTAGACAATTGTGCTATAATGAATATTTTCATTATACCTGCTCAGTGAAGTTCCTTACCTCAGGAGTGCTTGTGCTAACCTGTTCCTTAAAGAAGCTCTTTCAGTCCTTGGAGTTCACTGCTGATTTCTGTTTTCCTTGTGGAAGTCTAAATCGTATCTCTTGGTAGTGAATTCATTCTGCATGTATTCTGAAAGCAGCCTTTGTAAAGCACTATATACTTCATTTGCAGTGCATGTTGTGAGAAAATTTGGATGGATTTCAGTGGAAAGTTTCAACAGACTTCAGAAACAGTCTAAGGTGTGAGGAAAGGGAGTTTAGAAATAACATACCATAGTTGGGAACCAAAGCTTGTATGAAAGCTGTAAATATAGGAAATATAACTAGATAAGAAGACTTGTCTTAAAAGATAGTTGAGGTATAGACAAGCATCAGAAATTCATAGTTCATGTAATATATGGCTATAGCAAGTAGTTTTCACAGATATATTGATAGTTTTCAGTCTTTTGAGTTTGCCACCCATCCGCAATGCAAGGTTTTATAAAAGAAATTTCCTTTAAAATGCAGTCATGTTCTGAAATATGGGCTTGTCGAGTTCTGGACTCATTCTTATTAGGTGATTTCTGTATTTAGTATGTGTTAACTGTAAACAAAAGGTCTTTTTTGCCGTTTGCTCTACCTGCAATTTGCATACAGCCTTACATGCGTTTAGCCCCTATTTTCTCCTATACAAATAAGACTACCCCTGACACTGAATAGTGTGATTTTTTTCTAAATTATGGCCCTGATTTCATTGATGTAAACCCCTTGCTGGTTTGGCTGCACTCAGTATCTAACAAGAAATCTGTAAATGTTCCTGTTAAGAAGAGAGGGATATACACAAGTCTCCTTAGATCACTTTAACTGAAATAACAGAAATGATGAGCAAAATGCATTCTTAATTCTTCAATCAGAAAATAGGACTATATGCACCACAGGGAACCAGACCCACTGAGTGAAGCTGTCTAATGTTTACAGTGTAGTTTCTGAGAGCAGAGGCATATATAATTGAAATTATGTTTCAAGGGGACCTGTCATAGTATTTTTGGCATATGGAATAACATTTACTTCGTGAACAATTTGAAACCACTGTCTCTTTCATCCCATTAAACATCCAGATGTTCTACATGTTTGTGTTCTTATTTGCAAAGCAGAGAAACACCATTGCCATTCCAGAATAAAGTATAGAAATGAAAATGAGGTAGATATTTGCTGCCTGCATGCCAAGTATTTGCTGCCTATTTGTGGTGAGATGGCATTGCAAATATTTGCAAGCTATCATGTAGGGAGATGTACTCGCTATAAAATTTTTAGATTTGTCTGTATTAAATTATCATAATGATCTGTTTTGCAATAAAATTTTATTTCCATATAGAGTATAGAAATAATGTGTATAAAGTGTACAGAAGTTACACAAAAGACTACAACATGTGACCTCTAATTAAAAGACAAATCTGTTGTTAGGGTGATGGATATCTCAGGAGACCAGAATATATAAACCAGAATATGCCACCAATATGCATAGTCCCAGCTGGAATTCAGCCAAGGCATCAGTGCTGGGAAATGGTGCATCATCAAATAGGAGATGATGGCTATTTCAGAAACAAGTTTTGTATCCTCAAATTTCTAAGTCATCTCCCCAGCTTTATAAGGAATGCCTGTGGTAGCGCCTCAGAGAAGATGCCAATGTGATACGCTTTTCTCTCCTTTGTAAAAAGTGATCCTGCCACTTAAAAGTTGTTAAAATGGAAAAGCTGGATTGCATAAGAGAAACATAAAATCCCCAGCTCAGCTGGCCATCCTTTGAGAATGAATCCAGTGGGAGAGGAACAGTGAGAAATAAATTTTAGGACTAATATAATATAATAGCTGTTGAATGTGTTTTATATTTGGCTTTAGAAATATCAGTAAATTGGATCTGTATAGTGAACAGTTTCTGGAGTCAAAATTCTGCCTCTGTTTCTTTCAAAGCTCAGTAGAGCAAAAGGCTTAGAGCTTTTTGGCACATGGATGACAACAGAAGGTTTGATGCAAAGGAGTTCAGAATACATGGAATAAATACAGCTGAAATAATCTACCAGTGGAGTAGGAGGCTCTAGTTCCACATCTGTGGTTCTTATCTCACCAGAAGAAGCCCTTCACGGCACAGTTTCTACCATGTCAAATAACTTGACTAAATAAAGCAACATTTGATATTCATTCTGAGGCTGTGATGAGAAAGGAGCACAACTATTTTCTAGTTTGATATCTGTCTGCACAGCACATAGAATTTTACCAAACCCTCAATTTAAGTATACATTTTTGAACTATATATGTATAATCACAATCTAAATACTTCAGGTCCCAACAAAACTGCCAGATAAGAGATAAGTAATTATCTTGTTTAATATTCTTCCTGGTAGAAATTTGCATCTTAATTCAGAGTTGGATTTCTTCCATGACAGATATTGGGTATTCTTAGGGCTTGTTTGCCAGATTGGATAAGCAACACTTTTGGACTTTTTTGCATCTGCAAACCCACTATCTGCACCATTCAGAGACGTTACACCACTTCTGCTTCTGAGGAAACTGTTCCATTTGTCAGGATGTATAAAGTATTGGAGAAGATCTCCATCAATGTCCTGCTGCAATGCTGCTCCTGTCATTGAATCAGACGAGAGCCTGAGGGTGACTACAGAGGCTTAGGCATCTGCTGGGAACAGGCACAGCAGTGCTTTCACCTCTGCCAGAAAGATGGGATTTGTTTCCTGGCAGAGACCCAAATGTGCCCAAACACACTTCTTGCATAAAGAAGAGGACTCCTGCCAATCCCGTCTCTGTTGGGGGTAAGGGTGTATAGTTTCCGGTTCCTCCTCAGATATCATTTTTCAAATATCTTGCTTGGTAATGTGTCTTGGTGGGGCCGGGGGTATCAAGGCCGACATCAGGCAGGTGAATGAGTCTGTTTCTGGAGGTTAGTGACCTGTTCAAGGCTTGTCAGAAAACCCTGCCAGAGAGGAAGGCAGGTCTTTGCTGCTGCTACACCTCAGCCATTCCTGAGATGCTCCAAGAGGATCAAGGGAGGAGCCAGGATGTGGTTGGGGCTGCAGCTGGACGCAGTCATGTTGGACACTTGGCTTCTGGAAACAGCTGAGAGTGGGACCCTCTGCTTCTCCTTTACGTTTGCTGGTCAAAACTATTTAGCACGCTTGATTTGATCTGAAAATCAGACGATCAAACTATTATATCCAGTGTTATCAAGTTCAGAAGATGATTTTTAGTTCAAAAAATAAATAAATTAGTTTTCTGTGGAAAGTTATCTTTCTTGAAGAAAAAGGTCAGTTTGAATCCCTGTATACCGCATGTATTTAGAAAGAAGAATGTTAATGAGAAAATAATGTTTTCTACTTGATACTACTGAGCAGAGGTAGCATAGAAATCTCAATAATATTTTAGTTTGTGTTAGTTATATAAAACCAAGCATGAAGACCAAAAGTATACTTTGCAGTCCTTACTAATTAAATCTCTTCAGTTAAAAGTGCCCAGTGCATTCTTGCTGGCTGGTAAATAGGGGTGATATATAAACTACAAGAAATGAGTGTCAAAGTGGTAAGAACTTAAGGCAATCTAGCAAAGAAAAGTATTTTAGGTGTTTCTTTTCTTTCTTGCCAATGATTAAATAGGGCAGCAGTCTTGATTTAAACCTTGAATTACCTAAGTGAAAGTGTAGGATTTTTAGAAAAATATATACAGGACTTGTGTGTATCTACAAAACATAGTATCATTTAAGAAATAGTTTTTATATTTCTCAGATATACTGCTGCGCACATTTAAGATGTGTTAGAAGGAGCACAAACAGAAAGCTACTCATTTTACTCACTTCCTCTATGCCAGAATAATCTTTACGAAGTTTCTGCAGAAGTGTTTTACTGTAGCATCAGTTATGCCAGCACTCCTAACGTATTGGAACTCAGCTATTTCATGCTCAAGTGATTCCTGGAACAGCAGGGAGATTTTCATAAATACATGATGGGGCAGATGTTGTACTGATATCTGCTTAGTGAAAACGGATTCCCAGTTTGGCTCCCCATCTCTGCCTGTTTGAGATAATCACAGTGAAGGTGAGTGGTAGTGACGTGCCGTTAAGGCTGGTACTGCCACACACTGGGGATCTTTATCTCCTGTTACATTTTTTTAATGCTATAAACTCAGAGTAAAATCAGGGGCACACTGACTGCAACAGTTTGAGAACAGTCTATATTTCTCAGTTACTATCATGTTTCATAAAGAAACATGGCAGTGGTCCATGGCAAATCCTATTATCAGAATAATGATGTGATACAGTCCGTTTGCTTGTGCTTAAGTACTGATAAATAAACATATACTTTTTATTCCCTCTACTTTCCCACCCCTGCTATGAGGTTCAGTGTTCAGGGCACTCATATGTCCAGCTTTATATATTATGAGTAAACAGGTTTACATAAAGTCAAACCAAAGTGAATGCAGAAAAACAGCCAAGGAGTAAGCTTATGGGAAAAAAAAAGCCTGAAAATAAGAAATATATTACTAGAAAGAAAGAGTTCTGCGGAAAATATAATGGGATACATAACCATTTTGATTTTGTTGAATAAGTTTATCCATGTAAGTTAGAGTAAGGTCATGCATGTCTTCTGTGCAGTGAAGTCCAGATAGGGAGAAATGTGCTTGTCCCCACGACTTCAGTGTTACACTCTTTTGAAGAGGTGATCTCCTCTAGAACAGCATCCTCCCTGCTCCCCAGAGACATGTCGGGGAAGCAGAGGAGACAGGTATGTCCTGCCGCACGTGCGTGCCTGCGGCCCTGTACTTAGATCAAACCATATGGTTACAGTTCTCTTTGTCTTTGAAAGCAGCAGCTGATGTTTTTCTTCTGCCTATGGAGGAAGCTTTGGGATTTTTGTTCTCCTTTCTTTGCTTTTGTTCAACAGGGGAAAATGATCCTTAACCAAGTCATGTAAGCGTGGGTGTTCATTTGGGTCTTAATCCTTTTTTTTCTCTTCTCTGGAGACCTAGAAATGAAGAACACCTAACTCTTTATGAGACATTCTTTCTGCAAGGGCAACAGCTTTTCTTTCCTCTTCTCCTTCCATTCATTCCTTTTCTCTCTTTTGTACTCTCCCTCTTTTGAAGATACAGAAGAAGCAAAAGCCCCTTTAGAGAGTTAAAAATACTTGGGGTCATAAAACAGCATTTGGAAGGAAAATTTGGAGCAGACAATTTTTCGTTCTTAGCACTTTAATAACTGGAAAAAGAAAAGAATTCGTGTTCCAAAATCTTAAGCATGTCACTGGCTGGGAATCTCTCTGTAAAACTTGAACACAGGTCTTCATGTCAGACAATATTTTTGGGATTTGAAAGATAGTCACTGCAAAGACTGGGACATATTGATTTTGGTCTGCGTGTCATTTGCTTAGAAGTCACTTTCAAGTTATTTTCAAAAAGTTACTTGTTTAGAAGTTATCTTCAAGCAAATTAATGAAGGTAGTAAAAAAAAAGGCATAGTTCTCGAGAAGATATGTTAGTTGGACACTTTTCAAATAAAATTGGGTCAAATGTCGGCTTCATGGATAATTCTTTACAACATATGACCAAAATTTGGGATATTGTTGGCTTAATCAATAGATGACATAGAACTGCTTAGTTCATAAGTAGTAAGTGGGTCACCTCCTTATCTCCATAGGCCAACAAATAGTCATGACTCCAACCTGAGCAGACTGTGAGACATGTAATCTCCCTTGTTTATTGTTTTTGGTGTATTAACGTGAGTGTAATATTTTACAGTTAACTCTTGCTCTCTTGGTTAAAAGTATTGCCATCATCAGTCGTCTGCCTGACCACCTGCTACAGAAGATAGCATGGCGTAAAGGCATTTTACCCATCCTCAGATTCTTAATGTGCAAATAATATACTTGTTTAAATGCACATGAAGATAGGCTTGTGATAAGGTTTCAAACTAAGAATTTGGGGTCTGAGAAGAAGGGATGTACTGCAACCTGGTCACAAAGCTCTTTAAAGACCTCTTTAAAGCTGAATAAAACTTTCCGGCCAGACGTAGACCCAAAGAGGAGTCTGAAATTTAGGAATTTGTGTTCTGGTGTCTTAGATTTGCATAGTCCAGAGTTATTTCTCTAAAGATTTGATTGTATGAGAAATGCAGAACTAGGTCACAAGTTGAAAAGTACAGCGATACTGGCAAAAAATTAAATCCTATTTTTGTTGATATCAGTGGCAAGCAGAGAATGTGTCTGGCCTTTTAGATAGACTTAAGCTTCTTGAATCACAGAAACAATGCTTGATGAGACAAGGGCAGAAATAAGGAACACAAGGTCAAGAAGGATTACATTTTGTACTTTCAACAGCCTAAAATGAAGTAATGTAATTGTTTTAATTTACAAAAAAAGCAAACAATAATTTGTTAATTTAGATAATGAAATTAAAGGAAAACTACTGAAGAAAATCTTGAAAACATGTTTGCTGAACATGATTAATATTTTCCTGGTGGTAGCAGAAATAACAGGAATCTCCAAATATTACTTTGAATGTATTTTCTGATAGGCTTGTTTTCCCTAGTTCATGCAGTATTTGTTGTTAATTCTTCTATGTTTTCTTCTTTTGTGTAATTCTTTAAATGGTGGGTGCATAGATATGCTGAAGAAATTAGTATACCCATCGACATGGGATCTTAAGAAAAGAAAAATTATCTTGCTCTTTTTGCGAACATTCAAAATATTTTCCTAAAAGGAAGAAGAGTTTTTAATGACCTTGGTTGTGAACTTACGACTGTCAGAAAATCTCTCTTTTTCTTTCCAAATGCATTGGAAAGCCAAAGCATTAAAACCCACTTTATGAGCTTTTATCAAGCTTTTGTTGTCAGTTCTTACTCATTTTATAAGCTTCTAGCTGGTATATTTAGTCCTGCATACTGACTAGTATTGGCCTAAACCTATTGATTTTCCTCTTATAAATCACAAAATAAGATTTTTATTAAATAAACAAAACTTGATAGTAATAAAACTGAGTCTTCACTTTTAAAACAATAAAACAAAATACTAGACAGTATCGAGGAGCCCAGAAGGAGATGACAGCGATCATGATTTGTCTTCATTAATAATTAATGCTATAAAAATGGTTCCTGGAAAAACAGCAAAAAAGTTGCCAAAATGGAGAATTATGAGGCCAATGAAAAAATATATTTTCTTCATATCTTTTTGGGGACATTTCCAGGCAATTAGGCTGCATGTACATTCATTTGGCTGGTGAACATTTTACTTTAAAATTCTGAAATTGATGAGCTATTTATTAAAGTCACTCTTTCTAACCGGCAGTATAATTATGCAAGGGATTATTGTCTCTTCATTTATTTTTCTGGAGTGATTAGCTTGTGATGCTATAAAACTCATTTATGAGAATGACTTATATTTATAATGTTTTAATTAAAATTGTATTGGGAAGCAAATGGGAAAATTTACATTCAACATATACGGTTGTGTCAAACATGTTTGACGGCAGTTGTCTTTTTATTAGCTTAGGATAATTAATTGGGGTATTTATGTACTAATATTACCTAATTAACTCAGCGGCAAGGTAATTAATTTAGTTAGCAGTTGTCCAAGAAAAAAAAGCAGTGTAATAGTATAGCCAGCTGCTTTCATTTCACTGTATTATTCTTTGTTACATGATTTTTTCAAATGCATATTGTCTTTTAAAAGGATTCTGAAATCAGAGAGTATACCTATTTTATTACAGAGGGCAATTTTTGCATTTTACCCATGGAAAAACTAGGCACAGTATAAATTGTGCAAGCAGAGAGCAGAGCAGTTGGATGGTCTTCGCTTTCAAAGATCCTGTTAGATAAGGTACACCATCCATCAATAGCAACTGCAGTTATTTCTTTGTTTTTAAATTCAAAATGCATGTTTCTTTTAAAACGTGCCTTACTGCAACATTATGGAATATCTGATGTGTGTAAGAATCAGGTGTAAATGTTGGACACTGGGCAGAAAGAAAAAAAAAATAAGAAAAAGAAAAAAGGATCAAGTTCTGCTCTCGTTCATGTGTATGCAAAACCTTGACTGAAAGAAAAGTTTAGTTCAGCTTTTCCAAGAGATAGTTTTAGGATGAAACATGGAGAATTATATGTCTTGCTTTCCACATACCAAGTAGAATTCACTGACATTTTAATGATGCACAAGGTTTTTGGCAACTTTCTGTGTTCGTATTTTTGCCTATGTATTTCCTGTGCCATAATGTGTGTGCTAAAGCTGCCGTGAAAAAACCCCACCCTATTTACTTGCAAAATATACATGTTTCATCACATTACTTCTACTGAAAAGATTAAGTTTAGCAATGCTTGGTGAAGGACGGTTCTTGGAGTCTCAGCATCCAGAAGACTCATTGAGTAACGAAATAGCAGAACAATCGAATTGAAAGTGGTAAGAGTGACGGACCAGAGCCCATGGGGTCAGAGCCCATAAGAACAGCTACATGAGGTGAAACCAAAGGTGCACCTGTGCAGGGTCCCTACTCTCTCCTCTCCAGCAATAGGCTTGGCCTGTGTGGCAAGAAACAGTCACAAACAGCCTCCAGTGCCACAGGTGTACTGGGGACGGCTCTGATTCCTCCTTCTGATACTTTCCTAGTCTCCAAGTATTTTCAGCTCAATGACTTCCCAAGCTACATATGATTTCTCATTAGTTAGTTATCCCCCATTAATTCCATCTCCATAAACTTGTCCTGTCTCCCCTTGAATGATTTAGCAGGTCCCGTGATGTCCTCTGACACTAGCCACACGTTTAATATCCTTCAGGTGACACATCACTTCTGTTAGTTTTGAACCTGAACACCATGAGCTTTGTTTTATGCCCTTTAATTCTTAGAGAAGATGACTTCCATCCACTGACTGCAGTTAAAGGGCTTAGTATATGATTGCTGCACTAATCTGCTCCCACAAAACTTTATGTCCATGTTTCCCACAAGCCTTACAGGATGGTGGTTTGAAGCAGGATTCTTCCATTTGACTTGCTTCTTTTTAAAGAGTATTAGTTTATTTTCCTCTGCTAACAAACATGCCTAAATCCATGTCAGATCAGTTCTTAACAATTCTGTGCTTTAAACTTCACTCACATTAGTCACGTAAGTAGACACAGTGGGATGTAAAAATGAAGTGATTTGGAAAAGAAGTATACTCAAATTTCTAAAGTGCTGCACCTTCAGTAAGTTTGCCGATGACACCAAGCTGTGTGGTGTGGTCAACATGCTGGAGGGAAGGGATGCCATCCAGAGGGACCTTGACAGGCTGGAGAGGTGGGCCCGTACAAATTGCATGAAGTTCAACAAGGCCAAGTGCAAGGTCCTGCACGTGGGTCAGCGCAATCCCAAGCACAAATACAGGCTGGGCGAGGAATGGATTGAAAGCAGCCCCGATGAGAAGGACTTGGGGGTATTGATTGATGAAGAGCTCAACATGAGCCGGCAGTGTGCGCTTGCAGCCCAGAAAGCCCAACCGTGTCCTGGGCTGCATCAAAAGAGGTGTGACCAGCAGGTCGAGGGAGGTGATCCTGCCCCTGCTCTTGTGAGACCCCACCTAGAGTACTGTGTCCAGCTCTGGGGGCCCCAGTACAGGAGAGACATGGAGCTGTTGGAGGGAGTCCAGAGGAGGCCACGAAGCTGATCAGAGGGCTGGAGCACCTCTCCTGTGAGGACAGGCTGAGAGAGTTGAGGTTGTTCAGCCTCGAGAAAAGGCGGCTCCAGGGAGATCTAATTGCGGCCTTCCAGTACCTGAAGGGGCCTACAGGAAAGATGGTGAGGGACTGTTTATCAGGGAGTGTAGTGACAGGACAAGGGGTAATGGGTTTCAGCTGAAGGAGGGTCGATTTAGATTAGATGTTAGAAAGAAATTCTTTACTGTTAGAGTGGTGAGGCACTGGAACAGGTTGCCCAGAGAGGTTGTGGAGGCCCCATCCCTGGAAGTGTTCAAGGCCAGGCTGGATGAGGCTTTGGGCAACGTGGTCTAGTGGAGGGTGTCCCCCCCCATGGCAGGGGGTTTGGAACTAGATGATCTTTAAGGTCCCTTCAATTGCAAACCATTCTATGATTCTATGAACTCTGAAAAGCGGTCTTGTGAAAAGGATACTGGCATCTCTGACTCACAAGGACATCTGGTCAGTTTTTTGGGGGGGAAGAAATATTCGGTCAAATGGTTTATTGACTTTACAGGCCAAAAGGTCAGGCCAGTAAGACTTTACAGCCCAAAAGGTCAGGTCAGAAACCTGCAGACTGCCCACTTAGACCTAAGTAGCTCCTTACAGATCCCTACAGCAGCTTTAAAAGACAATTTTTCTATGTACTTTTCGACTTTTGAACATTCAGTTCCTGTATGTGTGTTTCATTGCTCGTGTTCCTGATAATTTTGCCTTACCTTTGAGTATATTATAAATCTTGTTGACTGAATGAGCCTACTTTTTTTGCCAAAAGGCTGTAACATGGGCTGAACCAGTGTCAGCTTTGGTAGCCATTTCTTTAGAAAAATTGCTGTCTTAAAGGAGCTCTCACCTCCATACTTTTAAATATTTACATGACCACTCTCATACCTTTCCTCACTGATTTTTTTTTTTAATTTACTGAGCTGAATGATACACAGCAGAGACCATCTTGTTCTTTGCAGCTGTTTTAAATATCATTCTGTAAGCAAACCATGTACTAATATTTGTCTTTCATACTTTATCATTATCAGAAAACATTCTGTTATGCTTTTTTATTTGTGGCTCGCTAGCCCCAAATGAGATGTACGTCATAATAATTCATGCACTGTCATGTCTCAGTACCTAATTAAAGAATTGATGGCTTAAATTCATCAATGTTTCTGGTGTTTCCTGAAATATCCTCTTACTTTTTGTCATAACTTAACTGAGACGTTCCTTGGTTGATTCATAAGCCTACTCCTAATCTAAAGGAGTGCAAATGAGAAAGTTACATTTCTAATTTCTTTAAAAAGGATAGAGGTGGAGAGATTGTTTCAGAATGGCAAGGATAATACTTGGGTTTTCTAACTTGAGCCATTTGGATCTTGGTTGGGGTTTTTTGTTTTGTTTTGGGGTTGTTTTTTTTTTGGGGGGGGGGGGGTTGGCATACCAGATTTGAGAACTAGCTACTATCTCAAGTATTTTCACAGTTAAGGTATAAAAGATGGGAATCAAGTAATTTCTTAATGTTTCTGTAAAGAAGGATAATAATTCAAGCATCCTAAGTCTCTCACTTAAAGTCCATTTTTCTATATATGGATATTTTTGCATTTTAAAAAATCTTTTCTCCCTCTCCCTCCCTCATTTTTTTGGTTTGTTTGATTTGTTTTTCTATGTGTCAAAGCCAGTTGTAGTATTTGTTCACATAAGGTGGTGACAAATACTGTAATTTCCCTTTTTCTACTTGTTATTTGCCTGATCATACATAAAAATCTGAATTAGTATTCTTCATGGTTCATCTTACCTGAGTAGCCAGTTTCCTAAGCCATTTCCAGAATTAGTTTTCTAGGATCATTTTTCCTTTGATTAGGTATTCTACATCCTTTGTTCCTAAACTTCAGGTATTATATTTAAGCGTATTTACAAACCTATGCAGTGAATGAATCTAACGTACTAAGTGATCTATGCAGTACAGTTGATCTCTTCTTAACTTTCTGCAACACGTTGCATTATATGAATTTTTTTTAGCAAGGGTTCCATATATTTTTTTTCCAAATTACTGCTAGGGTTACACATAGTTTTGTGCCGAGGACACATTCTTGTGGTACCCTATAAATATGACTCCATGGTTGATGATTTCCTGTTAGGTTATGCTTTGAAATTTCTGTGAGAAGGAGGAAATCTGCAGAACAGAGCAGACTATCTAAGTAGGCAAATCTACATTCTTTCATAGCATTGAGTTTGAGAATACCTAAATTTTATTTATTAATTTTAACAATAGTGTGATCAAAGACACTACATTGTATTTATAGTCTTGTAAAGTGCTTATCTTTTTTAATGAATTGACATATTCTCTTGTTATTAGGAAAGTACCATTATCCCTACTTTATTAGCTAGCTAAATATTTCAGTGATAGCACATAGCACATGTTTTGTACTGCCCCTGAAGGAGAGGTTATAGGATGTGATCCTTGAGAAGTGGTAGCTCTAGGCACGGGTGGCATCTCAAAACTTGTTTTTTCTTATATATTTCAGAAGTGTCTTTATCAGTGAGATCATGGGCTGTTTAGTAAGAACACTATACCTTAGAAATAAATTACCCATTATCAGAAAGGCTAGAAAATAAGAATGTTGTAAAAAAATGTTTTAGATATCCACCTATAAAATAAAGGATATATTCCTGTATAGCCTTAAATAATGCTTTTCTTCAGTATGCCCATCTCCAACATGTATCTAATCATGCGACAGGAGCATTGTTCTGCATCTCGTTCACAAAAGAGAACCTGAGCAGTCTCCTTCCTAACCCTGCGTGACAGCCACAGGAAAAAAAGTGCAAATAGAGTAGAATTTTTTTTTTTTTTTTTAAATCATGTTGTGGTTGGAGTGGGTTGGGGCTGGTTAGAGCAGGGGTTGTATTTTTAAATAGCAGTGGTTGGCACCTTCTTTAAATGCTTCCAGTAGCACTAGCATATGAACACAGTGACTAACAGTGCCTGACAATTTCAGTTTTACTGCAGTTATTGGTTTGACAGGTCTTGACTTTCTGCCAACTCAGTTGGAAAGAGGCTTTACATCCCTCTTGCCCCACTGGCTTTCCAGATTCTCTCTCTTTTTTTCTAAGCACACATTTCTTTCTCTTACAACTCTGTGATTTCTCTGGAGTAACGGCCGCAGTCACCCCTTTCCCCCCCAGCCCCGTGGCCACCTGTGCTGTCTCTGCTGTTATATCATTAAGACACATACACACATTCTGAGAAAACAGGAGAGAGATAATTACAACATTAATTGATCTTTTGCCTCATTAATTTTTTAATAAAAATGTCTGTCTTTGACTTGAATGAGAGCTGCAACTGCTTGGTACTTCTAAACATTAAGCGTAGAGTCAACCTGTCCATTAACAGCCTTCACCATTACCTGCTGACCTGTTCCATGAATGTAGTATTTTTGTAGTATGTCAGTCTCTTCAGACTACATACGAGCTCCCAGTGAACAGCTGGAGATGCTGGGTGATGAACAGTAGAGATTTACCCTTTTACTAATTCCTGGCATGGTGCAGATATAAAACAGGGAAAGTTGTGTGAACTTATGTTTGTTGAAAGAAACATACTTTATCAAGAAAATAAAGGGAAAGTCAAGGACCAAGATCCAGGTTCTCACTAGTTCATCATATCTTCTTGTTTTCAAGTTTAAGCCCATTACTGTCTATAAATATTTATAATTGTTAGTTACAGAGAGGAAGTAAGGTTACTGAAGTTAGTCATGTCGTCAGAGTACTTAAGCTCATAGGTCCCAACTGAACATAAGCCAAATGGGCAACTATTAGGAATTGTAACTATTCACAAGTTGGGCTAATGCCAATTCATTTTTGAGATGGAGTTCACTACCAAAAGAAAAGTTTAACAGGAGAAAGATCTTTTTTATCTCCTTATTGTTGTCTTATACTCACATACTGGCAGAACGTTTGTGAGAAATATATTTTATCTGCAGGTAAATCGCTAGCATGGAATTCTTCCCCCCACCTGCATTAATACTTCATTGTTAAGGACTAGGTAAAGATTTAACATAGGACAGTAGGTCAAAACAAAGGAACCAATACAAAAAACCCCACAATTACACTAATTTCTGAGTTTTCATAGTTTAAGTCAACAGAATTATTTTTACTTATGTCAGAGGTATAGTTGTCAATATGAACATATTCTAGAGGAAGTTTTTAAACTGTGAGCAGAATTCATAACAGCTAATCATAGCATGAGTGGTCATTTGTAAAAACCTGACATTTTCCTTTGACAACCAAATCTCTTCTGCAGAGTTCTCAGGTCTTCTGCAATGAAAGAACGGAGAATATCTAGGTACCTTATTTAAGGAAACATTGCAAACCCCTTAGAGAAAATGGCTGCGTGTTGGGGAAAAAAGTTTTAGAGTAAAAATATGTATTAACTATTGGTACTCTATAATCATTATGTTGTGCAATAACCTCAAACCTATCTGGCAGAAAGAGTAATGAATGCAAACAGCATGTTCATACTTAGGAAGTTTATTAGTATCACTCTGGTGAAATGGCAAAAAGTGGCTTCCCATTTGCTATATTTCTTAAAAATTATCTACTTTCTACCAATAGAGAAAAAAAGTACGTGAAAACAAACTAATAGGAATTTTAACGGGATATGTAGTATTTGTCAGAGGAAATCTCCTAGGTGTGTTAAGATACTTTGGGCAATATTAGGATTTTCTGTCAGAGGGACACCTACACCGTGTCTCTACTCAGTGCCTCACTATTGTCTGTGGATTTTCATCCACATAGGACATTCTTGAAAGAACAAATACAGTACTAGAATTTTTTTGGATGGGCCCAAGTGAAGTTCAAATAATCTCCATTATCTGGAGATTCACAGTCTGAGCTAGACTTTTAAGCATATGTTGCCTTGACTGTCTCCACTCTGTTAACAGACATTTAAATATACAAGAAATTCTGACAGTGGCCTTTAAACACATCTGGCTGCATGAAAAACTGAATATGAATTTCATATATATATACACATTTTCTCTGGTACTGCAGCTGTGCTCCAGTGAGGAAGTATTTTTATGTTACTCTTTATCAGTACAGAATTGTACTTTATAGCTGTTTGATTTTGAAATATAAGATAAGACTTTTCTGAGATATATATATTAGATATTCATTCGCATCGCACTTTACATTTCAAGCAGAGATTTATGCGGAGTAATAACAGAAATTTTACTGAAATAAAATGAAAAATTCCAAATATTTTATTGACCTGGGCTCAGGTAAATTTAGTTCTAGTTTCATTTCAATGAGTTTTCTGGTCCATTAGAGATGAAATAGGCATAAATAATAGTCTTCTACTTATAATTTTTATAGCAGGCCCAATATGTATAAAATTGAAATAAAAACTCTTAAGTAACTGCAATAAAATGCCTGCTTAAAAACTCTGATTATAAAACAAAGCCTGTATCTTTTGTGGTTAAATTTAGATGAATTGAAACAGCTGTTCTGGGATACCTACAATTCATGTCTCATTCACAGAGCCACAAAATGACAAATTGCTATATAATTTACTTTAGTTGGCTAGAAATATTTGATCTTTTAGTTTTCTCAATAAAATCAGATAAGAGCCAGCTGCCAGTAGTCATTCTTGGATCTTCTGGAATTCATTCCAGAAAGAACCATTGTGGATTTGAAGTTTTCCACGTTAAAAAGGCATACATTTTTCTGTGCAAACTTCTGCCTGTAGTTAGAACAACAGTGAATTCTGATTAAAGATAATTAAGAAATGAGCTACACTTCACTGATTCTTCAAGCCAGTTGTTATATTTGTGTAGTCTGAACAACCAGAGGGACAAAGTTCATTCACAGATCTTCAATATATCAAAGATATTCTCAACTTTTAAAATAAGTTAAAATAGATTTTTGTGTGCAAGTTCCTCAGTGCATTGCTATTGAGATCAAGTGAAGATCTCTTTTTACTGTCACAGAAGTATAAAGATGTCTTATTGTAACCATACCATAAATAATAATAATCAGGCTACTTATGCTTGGTGTTCATTCTGCATATTCATGTTGAGTGGGAAAAAGAAATTCAGAAACATTAGAGTTAAAAAATACCAGGACAATTGTTTTCAGTCTTAACTGAGGTAAAACATTATCTTCAATAGAATGACAATAGATTTTTTTGATTAAAAGTTTTGCGTACTAAATGGAATCCTAGAGAAGGCCGACAGAAACATATTCTACTTAACATTTGATAATAACTGTAAATGAAATATTTAATTATGAGCATAAGAAAACAGCTCTGTCTATAACCTTTTTTCAGCTGGGTTGATAATCACTTTTTCCCTCTTTGACAAGAAAATTAATTGTGTTGCTGAAGTGTGAATTGAAAGCCTTTGAGTATTTTCTGGTTTTCATCAGCACAAGTTTATGTTCAACTTTTGAATGCAACTGGATGAGATTTGCTAGACTTCTGAAGAATGTTTTCCATTATTTCTTCCTGAGTCAGTATAGAGAAACAGGTCACCTACAGGATGTGAAGTACAAGCATAGAGAGGGCTCTCCAGTGAGGGTCAGGGGAGAATCACAGAATTGCTGAGGTTGGAAGTGACCTTGGAGATCGTGTAGCCCAATCCTCTTCTCAAAGCAGGGTCAATCAAAGCAGATTGCTCAGGGACATGTCCAGTCAGGTTTTGAGAGTCTCCGAAGAGAGAAACTCCACAACCTCTCTGGGCAAGTGGTGCCAGTGTTTGACCACCCTTGCAGGGAACAAAAATAACCCCAAACACCAGCCCCCACCCAAACCCCTTTCATTTTTTTAAATGGAATTCTGTTTGTACCCATTACCTCTTCTCCTGTCACTGGACACTACTGAGAAGAGCCTGGGTCCATCTTTGACCTCCTTGCGCCTTCTCTTCTCCAGACTCAACAGTCCCAGCTCTCTCAGCTTCTCCTCACATGACAGATGCTCCAGTCCCTTAGTCACCTTTGTGACCTTCACTGGACCCACTCAACTGTGTCCATCTCTCTCTTGTACTGGGGAGCCCAGAACTGGACCCACAGCCCCAGAAGTGTCTCACCAGTGCTGAGAGGGGAAGAATGACCTCTCTTGACCTGCTGGTAATGCTCTGCCTAATGCAGCCCTGGAGACTGTTGGCTGTCTTTACCACAAGGTCATGTTTCTCGGTCAGGGTGAACTTGGTGTCCACCAGGACCCCCAGGACATTTTCTGCAAAACAAGTTTCCAGCCAGTCAGTCCACACAGTCTGTACTGCTGTTTCTCCCCAGGTGCAGGACTCTGTATTTCCCTTTTTTGAACTTCATAAGATTCCCATTGGCCCATTTCTCCAGCCTGCCCAGGTCCCTCTGAATGGCAGCACGCCCATGTGAGGTACCACCCAGTCTGCCAGCTGTGTGAGAGCAGGAATGTGCCATTCACTCATACACCTCTCAGGATTATATTTTCCAAGCATGTAATGTAGGACTTGCATACAAAAGATTTCTACGAGATAGAAAAGGGTTGTTCTTACTTTTTAGAAACTAGTTGTGATGGGAGTAAAGCATCTAAATACCTTTATAAATACTGCTATAGTTTGAGCAAGGTAATGTTCTGGCACAGGGCTGAATTCTATAGCTCAGTTTCAGAATTATCTCTCAACTATATCTTCCTTCACCAAGATGTCACAGTTTTGGTCTTGGCTGCCCTATTTTTCGTAATGTTTTAGGTTGCTAGTACCTCAGAACTCAAAAGCTGTGCAAAATATGAGTATTTACATACATGAAAGCAGTTATCAGACTGAAATCGTATCAAGTGAGAGACTTTGATTTCCTCATGGAAGACTTTTTGAGGGATATTTTTGGTTGTTTTTATTCTTCCACTTTCATCTCACACTCTCCAGAGTATCAAAATGTGAATATTCTCTTTTATGGCTCATTCCGAGAAGAGAGACATTAAACACAAATATAGTTGCAGTTTATAAAGGAAAATACTCCTTAGTTCCCAGAGAGAGGGTGGTCATACATGAGCATAGTTTGCATTCATAAGAGAGCTATTTCAAACTGATTCATGTCCTACTCTGGCTTAAGGAACCAGGGAGGGCACTTTCAAAAGTATGCTGTAGAGAAGATAGGTATTCTTCTTTGAATGTGCATTATAGATATATTCAGTAGCTGATTTGAGAAGAGATCCATTGAAAGGTTCCTCCACCTGCAAAAAGCTGTGTTGCGTACAAAAGCACATAGAAGCTTTGTGCTCTCCTGGTATGTCATCAATATGAGATAAAAATCATATGAGCCTTGAAAATACTGTGCTCGTCTTGTTGTAGCTAGAATATACGCTATAGGTCAGTACAATAAAAACAAACAAAAAAGGCCATCAAAATCCCCAAAGCCCAGTTACCCCATCTATTCAGTGTTTCTGAGGTGAATTAATGGAATTGTTTGTTACTGACAAAGACCTGAGAGAGAAACAATAACTCCAGGCAAAAACTGTCAAACCTGTTCACTACTTGAAGTTGCTTGAAGAGCTCTGGCATCCTTAGAATGGAAAGAGCCATGTGGGGGCTTATGAGAACATAGAAATCCCCAGATCTTAACAAATAACTTGGTGCCACCTGCAGAACAGCAAAAAAGAAAAACCTCGTACACCAGTCAGCTTTTCTGCAAAGGCTACGAAATTTTTGCCATCAATTCGATTTATATGTTTTTCGCAAAGTGGTATTGGTAAGTGGTGTCTCGCTCCAGTGAGATATATATTAATAGCTACATATTAATGCACAGCATCTTCCTTCAGTACTTTTGTTGTTGAAAAGCAACTGTAGTTCATCATGGTGTTTTGTAAATGCTGTAACAAACTTTAAGGGACTGTAATACAGCAATCTTATATAACTTAATGTTACAATATAATAAACACTATAGCAACCATCGTTATGGCTAAGTGGCTAATGCACTTAAACCTAGCAATAACTGAATTTTGGGGTCACTAGCAATTCTGAAGAAAAATGTCCAGAAATGAAGAAATTACTAAAAAAATTTTAAAATACCCATAAAACCTACTTTAGGTTGAATAAAATTCAAATCAACCTCAAAACCTTCCTAATTTTTCAGTGTTTTGTTTTAGGGCTTATTCTGAATTTGCAGGCGAAGTACATTCAACATAAAAATGAGAATAAATGTGGGAAAGGGGACTTTGGAGGATATTTACACTCTTGCAATCTCAGATCTACTAGGGCTCAGGCTGGTGGCCTAAACGTCCTTCCGTTGAGTTATGGTCAAATGACTTGTGCAAAGTCATAGAAGCTGCCAATGAATCTGATATATTCAAAGTCAGCATATGGCTGATGGTTTATTTTTTGCGGTCCATTGTTTTTTATTATGTTTGTTTTTCTACTTTTTTTTTTTAATTATGAGTTTTATTTTGTTTATATCTATGGCTCATCACAAATGTATTTTAATGTTTACTGTATCATCTGGGAAAAATAGAATATTAAAAGCTATGTAAATCTGTTTATAAACATGTTACTGAGTATATAGCTCTTTGCCAAGGGAAAAGCATCCAAGCTGTTTTAATTGACAGTTCGGTTCAGGCAAATGCATCTCATTTGTGAACATCTCCACGTATGAACAGCACTCACATTTACCCATTTACAGTCACATCTTCACTGAATCCATCTGCAACATTATAAATTAGTATACACACGGATGATAGGTACAGTAGGCTCAGCAGTGAAAGCATGTTCATAGCAAAGTGCACAGCAATAATCAATGTTCATTTTCATGAGCAGTGTACAATCTAATAAGTCACAGTGCAGAACAAAGAGGAGGTTACTCAGTGAGTGACCAGCTGGGAAAAATTGAATTTTCGTTGGATTTAAAAAAGGTCAAAGTAAGGGAGTATTGAGTTGGAGAGTTTTTTCCTCAGACTGAAACAGTTGCAAGCTAAGATTTTTCTCTTTCTTCAGAGAGCAGAATGATTTTGAGTCAAATGAGGGGATTAAATATTTAAAGACTGTCAACAAAACACATCTGTAAGCATGTACACATTTGTTAGAATCTATGAATGTAACTCATTTTCTATTCAGCATTCAATCTGGTTTTTACTCTTGAGATAGTTTTGCGCCTAAACATGGCAAACCATAGTATTTGGGCCGACAGGGTAAAAATGCCTTATTCTTTCATAGCAGAGTGATGCTTTGCAATCTTTTCCAAAATGAAAATTGTGAAATATTGTTTTCAGTAAGACTTTTACCTGTAGGAAATCTGTGTTCCCAGATGCAGTGTACACATCTTTTTATTTAATTAATACATACTCTAAGGGCTAGATTTTCAGATAGGCTTCCAGATGTGTACGTATAAGTTGACCATACAAATAATTTTATTTAGATATATAGAAACTCCCCATTACTGCAAACTTATATTAAGAAAATTAAATATGTGTGTTTAAGTACTGAAAGTATTGTTTTACACCAGCAGAAGATGAGAACAATTGAACTTCTTTTGACAAGTAGGGAATACTCAAAAACCTCTGTCAGAAATTTGGTTGGCTCCAGTAAGTTGGTGTCATTTAGGTATACACACATGAAGTTTTGCTGGGGGATGTTGTTGGCAGGGAGAACTCTTCATGCAAGATAGATCCACAGGCTTCTCAAAAAGCCCACAGAGGATCCAAACCAAGACCACTCTCACATGTTCTTGCACCTCTTTCTAACAGTGTCTGTCCACAGGACGAGGTTTAGATATGCAAGGAGACAGAATTGGAGAGTACTTTTCAGTCACGCATAATGTAGAAAATAATCCTGCCTCCCACATCTCTTTTGCATCCTGTTTAAATGAGACTTGCCTACTTTTTTGTCCATTTTAAGCCAAAATATCTAGTGGATTAATAACAGCTGTTGCTTTTTAAAACATACTTAGAAATCCAGTTTAGGATGCTAATTTGATAAGGATGGAACGGAATTACTTTTTCTTCTTGATAAAAGCTCTTTCTGCATTTTAATCTCCTAATCAACAGTAATAGGCTATGGAAATACAGAGGCATGGTAATGTTCTTAAGAGGGATATTCCTAAGTACTCATACATGATTTTATAAAAAGTTTGAAGCATTTTAAGATGCTCTTCCAGCATCTCAAGTATTTCAGTTCATCCAGTCACAAAGTACGACTCACTCTGACATCTGTGGGTGATCAGAATAGTGACTGAAGACAAAGAGTAGCCTAAAATAAACATGCAGCCTAAGACAACTACATCAGTTGTTCATAGCTGTTCAGTAGCACAATATTTGCTTTTCCAGTGAACTGGAATGTTTTTTCTAGTTCTGTTTGGCTGGTTTGTGTTGGGGTTTTTTGTTTGCATGTTTGTTTCCCAAAAGTGAGACAGTACTGGCTGTCTTCAACTCTCAGAAAACTGGCCAGGGTAATGGAAGAGTCTTAAATTCAGGCAAAGCTCCCAGCGCTGCAAGAAGCCTACGATTCCCCAGCTCGCTCGTCTGGGCAGCTGCCGCAGCCAACAGGCAGAACGCATAGCAGGCAGCTCGGAAACCCAGAGCTGCAGCAGGGAGAATCAGACTCATTTCAACTCCATGGCAGGGAGCCCACAAAACCTAAACGTCATGGCTTGAGCAAAAAGCTGAGTCCCCTTTAGAAACATATGCAGTGTTCTCCTGGATTTGTGAGACATTTAAATACCAGTCATGAGCAAATTAAATGAGATCCCAGGCTCCCAAGCAGCTTGCTAGATGGGAAGCCAAGTGTATTTCCAGCAGAAAGCTGCCCAAACTTTGAAGGAATTCATCAAAACAAATATGTATTTCTACAATCTCTTTCTACCTCAGTAAATTAGTATTGTTTCACTGAAAAATTGCCATCCAGCTGTAATGGTATTAACACATAGTGTCTTGCACATTTCAGAACAGGCTTCTTATTCCGCAATGAATACTACTTAAGAAGGTATAACAGGTTGCCCTAACAAAAGGATAACATATAACATATTGCCTTAACATTGTGCTTTAGAGTATTGCCTTAATCAAAATGCTGTCTCTTCTTCCCCCTCCTCTCTTTCTCCTCCTGTTTTTCTCTGTGTTCATCATCCTGGGGTAAGAACTTGTTACTTCCTGACAGCAGCATGCGGTTGTGGCTTTAGATGCGATGGCAAAATCTTGTGTTTATTGTGCAAATGACTCATCCTTTCTGCCACTCACAGTTTCTGGTATTTAACAGCACAACAGCTGCTTTGGTGGATTAGATAGATGGAAAGTCCTTCTAACCACATATCATACCACTGACCAGTAACTGTAAGGAATGTGTGGGAATAAGGCACATAGAGATGCTTCCTCCAAAAGCGTAGTGGCTTTGGGCACACTGTGGTCAGCATGCAAGGACCTAAGATGACTCCAAAACAACAGGAGTTTAACCAGATAGACAGGGACTAAGTACCTCCCTAAAGATGAGTACTATGAAGTGAAACTTACCTCTTTGTGTCTACCCTGTGGTTTAGTAACTAGTGTAGTGCAGAAATGCCCAAGCTAGCTTTAAACTAGCCTAGCTACAGTGACAAAGAGATCTGCACAAACTAATTTATCCTACAGAGAGAAACCATCACCTGTCCCTCAGTGTAAATCCTTTTGGACAATCAACAAAGACAAGGGAAGGGAATTGGGAAGGATCTCCGTTGCCATACCTACAAAGCCATTAATTCCTAAATGGTTTCACGTATAACAACCTTCATTCATTTCTGCTATACCAAGTATTATTGATTTTTGCTGCTGCAGCAGTGCCTTAAAAACTTGACCAGTGCCTCTAGGCATAGATGTGTTATATTTTTATAGGCATGTAAGACAGAGATAATCCATGCCCTAGGCAACTATCAAGTCAAAAGACAACAGGATGTTAAAAATATATGGGGAGAAAAGGGGAGCAGCAAGATAGTTAAAACTGCACATGAACCACTGCACAAGAAGAACTAATAGTGAAACAGGAAGATTTCTACTTATTACTATTTCTCTCATATCTCATACCATGTATGAAAATTAATTAATGTTAATCACTGCAGCATTATGGGATAAAGCAGTGATTTTAGTGATTATGATGTGAGTGTGTTCATTAACAAAAGACTTGCTTGTTCTTGCAACAGACGTACAACAGGTCACTATAGACCCACCGAATACCATCTTGTTAGTGAATCAACACTCGTGTGCTTTCATCATGTTTTGTGATATTAATTAGCTGAGACAAGGTAGCAGACATAGCATTTTTAATGCTATTGAAAGTGTCTAAAACAAAAAGCAAGAAGTCACATTTTATTCTGCATCACAGCACATATTCAAAGCTGAAAGGGCTGCTGATATGACCGCATGAAATGAGGCTCTACAGATGAAGGTAGTCTAATTTAGAAGGGTTAATTTCAGCTAACAATTCTTGTTTTGATAGCCACTACAGGTCTTGCATTTATACAAGCCTCCCAGGTCAAATCCACTTCTGGACATCCATGTTTCAGTTGTCTTTGGTCAGCAATAGAGAGAAATCTGCACCCTATAAACTTCTGTTCTTATTCTGCCATAGAGCACTGGAATATTGATTTTAATCTTTGCTTCTCGTTTATTCAATTAGTGTAATTGCATATGAATGTTTCTTCTTTGTCTTCCTTTTTCTTTTTCTTGTAATGTTCTCACAGCTCAGTCAGTAACACTGGCCTTCAATAGGAGCGCTGGGAAGGTATCTGAGCCTGAGCATCATGAAAGCACAACTGTAGATGGGTCGAGGCAATCAGTGGGTTGAATCGCTGGTGGCACGTTCCCACTGAAGCAGGCATTCCTCAGTCTTAGACTGTCATCCCAGAAAAATGCTATCAAGAGAGATAAGATTCTATTTTTAAGAATTGGTTATCAGTCTTGTGCCTAGTTTGAATATATCTTTGCACTTCTATTTCAAGCACACATGATCTGTGGATTTAAGATATGTTAGAAACTAGATTAGGACTTGCAGATTGTAAGTGTATATACACAAGATGCATCTTTATAGCTTGTAGTAGCAAATCATTTTGATGTTCACCGAATTAATGTGTTCATTGGATTAACATCTTCCTTTTATTTCTTTAAAAAGCATACCTACCCCTCATTGATTAGATCTTCCAGTTTGCATGCATGCAATGTCCAAATCTTTGTTTTCTATGTTCCCATGGGAAAAGGAGCAATTACTTATAAAAGTTCAGTTTGTAACAAAAACTTACTATGTCAAATAAGAAAGGCAAATACTTGAATGAAGACATTTATGCTACACTTATGTGAGGTACAGTAGAAAAGAAATAATTTTCTATTCATTATTGTTTAAAATACCATCATTTATGTGTTATCAGAGGGTTTCAGAATCCTATTTATACAAACAAAATAATAAAAGCACTCACACGCTATAATTGCTGTGTGATAAAATCATGTATTTAAGCTACATGCTACATTGGCTGAACGCATGTAAGAAATTTGTCCTTGTTTCAGCTGGGATAGAGTTGATTTTCTTCCTAGAAGCTGGTATAGTGCTGTGTTTTGGATTTAGGATGGCAATAAATTTGATAACACACTGATAGTTTGGTTGTTGCTAGACAATGTTTACACCAAGTCACGGACTTTTCAGCTTCTCGTACTGCCCTGCCAGTGAGGAGGATGGGGTTGCAGAAGAATCTGGGAGGGGACACGACCAGGACAGCTGACCCCAACTGACCAAAGGGATATTCCATACCATATGACATCATGCTCAGTATATAACTTGGGGAAAGCTGGCCAGGGGTGTGATCGCGGCTTGGTAACTAGCTGGGCATCAGTCAGTGGGTGGTGAGCAATTGTGCTGTGCATCACTTCTTTTGTATATTCTTCTTCTATTATTATTGTTATTCATTATTATTATCCTTTTCTGGCCTATTAAACTGTCTGTATCTTAACTCACAAGTTTTTTCTTTTTTTTCCCGATTCTCTCCCCTACCCTGCTGGGCAGCGAGAGAGCGAACAGTTGTGTGGTTGTTTTAGCTGCCTGCTGGGTTAAACCACAACAAACTTACAGCACTTCAACTGCAGGTTGAAATATATTATTGAAAAGCTGATTTTATGTTTTTTATAAAAAGTAGCAGAATTATAAAAGTAATGCTAACTTTTAAATACTATTAATGGCTAGCGCTACTATTCCAATAAATAAGAGGTCTGGTTCTTTTAAAATAATTTCTCAAGCTATTGGCATGATTATTTTCATTTTAAGAAAATGTATTATAAGTATTATATTCTAAATTAGCCTGCACAAGATTAGCTGTAATTCAGGAGTCAGTTCTCCATTCGTCAGACAATAAGAACTTTATGACAAGAACTTTGCCTACAGATATGTGTGTATAATGAACAAATTAATAATTCTTACCAGATAACAATATTATGTTCTTTATTGTGCTGGGACTTTCACTTACAAAACAGCCTAGAAATGCCAAACATTTTGATATATAAGCTTTTACTGAACTTTAGGTCTCTCAAATCCTACATACATTGATAAGAATAAGTCCTTATGAGATATAATGTGGATTATGCATCAGGCAGATGTTAAAGAAGAAATGCATGGATAAGAAAAGACTGGAAAAAGTATTAACCAGTTTCATGCTAATTGATCAGTTGACAGTGTTGAGATTGTTCTACAGACACCCAGACACCCAGACATATCAGCTGCCTGCTGATACAGACAGAAATCAGTATAATGAATGTGGTAGGAGAATTATTTCAGGCACTTTGTTTAATAGTAAGTCCTGAAGTTATAATGTATTCCAGAAGAAATTATGCTTCAAAGATGAATAAGCAATTGATTATTTTTACGTAAGTTGTTTTAAGGAAAGCTATCTCCTACTAAAACGGAAAAATCCCATCTTCCAGCATTGCAGGCTAATAATGATCTTGGAATTTCCTCAATCACACCTTATTAATAACAATAGCTTGTGGTGATTTTAAGAACTAGATTTTCCAAGGCCAAATTCCTTATAAAGCATTTCAACTTCACAGCCTGGAAGAAAAGCCCAAGTTTTGGAAAAACACAGTAAATACCAGGGATTCTACCAGCAAGTTAGGACTCTAGCTTCTCAAGAGAGTACAGATCCATCCAAGGGGCCTTATGTTAAAATATAAACATACGTACATTTCTAAACAGATCTAATGGTGTGGTCCAAGTGATTCCTATTAGACATCTTTTCTTGGAATTTATTGGTCTTCTGTGAGATCTGGAAGTTAGACTAACAGATTTCTCCATCTTTGGTAGAAACTGACAGCATGTCCCACTGCAACTGGCTTTCCAGTTGTGAGGCTGAAGATTATTTTGCCTTTTTTCCAATCTTTTTCTAGAATGGTCCTTTTTGACTCATGGAAACCCTTAGCGATCTATTTTGCAGGTTTTGCTTTGAGGTAAATGGATCCACTATTTCCATCCTTTTAAAATTTTCTGAGACAGGTGTCAGCAATAACCATAATACTTCTCTGAATCTTATTACCTTTTTCTTCTTTTCTCTCCAAATTAATCAAGATGAAATAGTTTTAGAAGGTGTGCAGAACATCCAGAAATATCTGTAGCATAATAAAAGGGAGAAGGGGATACTGTCTTGAAGAATCTGTCATAGTTCTTTTACCCATGTTTGCAAATATAACTAAATTTCATGCATCTAGCCAGGTGGTTCTTTGCACTTGAAATATGTGAATGACTATCGTGTGACAACTGACCATCTAAAGACCTGAAAGCAACAAACACCCTGAGTTGCTGAACACATCCATTTTATTGTACGAGGCTTAGAGCCCAAAATATTCCAGGTACTTTCCAAACACAGAGATGACTCCTGTCTTTGACTTTGTGTCATTAGTAACAAAAAATCTCTGACATTTTGTTGGTGAGTTCGTCTCACTTCACAGAACCAGGTATTATGGTGCTCAATATAAATCCATGTAACTGAAATTCTGTATTTGCTGAAATCCCCACAAAGCTCTTTTTTCACCTTCAATGTGTTGTTCTGGCATAAAATTTTTTGCATGTGGACATGAAAACTTGCTGAATGTTCTTTTTTTCCCCCAGAATGTTAATGAAATAAAAAGTGAAATTGTGATGTTTAAATTTAATTTCTTAATGATTATGCTTCAGATAATTAATTCATAAGTCATTTCTAGGCCCTAGAGATTTCTGTGACACATCACAGGTAACGTTGTAAAGAGAATGGAATTAAGTGGTATGTAGGGGGCATAGATTCTGAAATGCTGGCACTGTGCATTCATGAAGCCTTCTGTGGGTTGCAGAATGATGGAGCTCCTAAATATGTCTTCCCTTCTTTGCCTAGGTAAGCAAACAGATGAAAAAAACAAAGCATATAGAGCTAATGAATACTGTAAGAGCTCCCTGCCCTAATACTAGCAGTAGGATCGTCTGGTGTAGATTGTAGTAGGAACAAATGCTTAACCTCTTAGTTTTAATAACAAAAGTTACATTCTATCCTCAGAAATGCTTGTAAAGCTTTCAGTTTCAACAGATAAATATTTATCTCCCAAAGGAAGAGTTTAGACCCAAAATTGAATTGACTACATGTTTTCCATTTATCTGTGGCTTTTTTCTACTTTCAGTCCATAGCTGTGTGTTCTTTGAAAGCAGTCAGAAAACATTTAAAACCAGATCATCACTGTTCAGAAGATGGCTACAAGGAGAGCAGGAGGGCACCTATAGTTTGAGCATCTCCAGAAGAGTAGGGAGATGACTGTCACAATTCAGTCCCAACCAGAGTCGTGTCTGGTTAATGGGTAAATGTAGATACTGGTTGTTAATGTGCTCTTGGGGTGGTCTTGCAGGGCTTACCACTTTGGCTTCTTCCTGGACCTGCTCCTTCAGAGTTCAGTGGTGTAGGAGGACGAGGGTTGCAAACTGCTCCTAGAAAAATGATCTCAACTATTTGTTACATATTTTTCAGCCACCAAACTAATTTCTAGTACTGAATAAATAAGGACCAGATTCAAAGTAATGTTAAGACCCCCACGGCAACTACTTTGTTGTTATTTGCTCATTAGCCTAAAACATCTGCTCCTTCCCTTTCTCCCCTCCTCTCTGTTCTTTTGAAGATGATTGCTGCAAGGAACAGAAAAAGACTTTCAGAAGGATAAAGGTAACTGGGGAAAAAAAAAGAAAAAACATCACACCTCACTATGAAGTTAGCCTTGCACTGCACTGGTTTCTTTTTGGGGTTGGGTTGTTGGTTTTTTTGCAAATACATAGAATCAGAAGGAATTGTGGGCCACGGTTATTATTTTGGCTACTTTTCAATTCCACATATCCTGTACAAAAATATAATTACAAAAATGTGCAGTTCCCTGCGCTTCATTCAGCCAGATTAATAGTGGCCAGTAGTATAGAAATTGAGAGCAATTACCTGGTCTGAAACCAGTGGACATGTTTATCATTTGTCGTCATAATGATTCAGTGTAAAGAAAGTGCATCAAATATTTGATAAGATTACAGAAATATTTTTCATATCCGATGCTTCATATATGTGTCAAAGAAACAATGTATATCCTGTATTCCCAGGACATTTTTTCAAGACATATTGGTTAAAAATCAATTCAACAGAACATGTATAAACTTGTACCTTCCACATTCATGAATGTTTTCTTGCTGAACATTTCCATTGCAGAGAGTATATTTTTGCAATGGATTGTGATGGTTTTGTTTTACTGATTATAATCTCTCCCTGGAGAAATACCACCTTACCTATACGCTCAATTTTGTCCCAGATACAGCGTAAATGTACTCCTGCAGACAACAGAAATTACATACACATATCAGAGGACAAAAATGGGCCTTCTACTAGGATCAAATCCCTAGTCTTTAATTTTGGTGAGCATTGGATTCGGAACCTGTCTCTGCAGCTGAAATAGAAAACTGGTAAAAGAGTCTCTCAGGCATTTGGAAGAGAGACAGAAATAATCGTATCTTTGTACTGTCCCTGCTGGTCTTTTTATCAGGAATCTCCCAAGAATTCTCAGCTAGAACATACTTCAAGTAAATGACCCCCTTTAACATCATGCTAAAATGTAAAAGATTTGGGAAATGTGGCAATATTTTCATCAAGAATGTTATTGTAGGAAATTCTTTTGTTAAGGAATTGCGAATTAACTTGTTTTCCTTGCTCAAATGCTGAGGTTTCATTTATTTTAACACTGCCTTTAAAGCAGCTGTTAAGAAAACAATAGGACCACTCATCTAAAATAAAATAATTTAATTAAAAAGTAAATCACTGCTGACACCGAAGTGTATTTAAAAGCAGCTGCAGTCAATAAGATGGTTGGATTTTAGTTCACAAAAATGAAAGGCATGCAGCCACATGGGACCAATAATGCTGGATGATTTATTGTAGAAGAAATGTGCAGAACAAATCAGTAGAAATGTGGACCTGAAAGCAGAAAAAAGAAACTGTGAATGATTAAGTCTTTTTGTAAGTTCTCATGGAGCTGTAGGAAGTAGTGATTAAGACAACAGACTTTGAGAAAGGCCGATACAATCAGGACTGTATTCCTGATCAGCAAGAGAGAGGTATTCAGAACAGTTTAGAAGTCTCTGTATCTGGGTAAGGTGCAAAAACTGTATGTAGAACAGGTGAAAAGGAAAAAAAAAAATAAATAAAAAACCCCACCTTAATTACTTCAGTAGTCTGATCATATCTTATAAAGTGTTAAATTCAGATTCACCTGGCCATGCTTATGGTAAGTAGTACCTTCCTTCAAAAACAGTCATAACTTTTGTATAATTCAGTTATGTCGTCCCGCCCTTCCTTCTTCTTCCCCCAGCTTTATATGCTGAGCGTGACGTCATATGTGTTTTCAGCACAAACCCAAACCATAGCCCCATACCAGCTGCTATGAAGAAAATTAACTCTACCCCAGCCAAAACCAGCACAAGTTATTTGAGAATAAACTAACATTATTCGTGAATAATATCTGCACTTGCAAATGTTCTTGCCTGTTGTATAGGGCAACTCTGACTCAGAAAATGAATAATTGATAAGGTGCAAGCCTATGAGCAATTGGGATCTTTTCTGATCTTTATGTGAGAAAGAGGCTTGTTTTCATCTATAGAATGAGCAGAATGTTTTGGAGAAATTGAAGCTGAATGGTTAAGAGCATTAAACCTTGGCTCAGTACTCTGGGGTTTTGTTCCCAGAGTTTTCACAAATGTTTGTCTGAAAGAAGGAAAGTTTACAGGAAGAGATAATGCTCAAAATTTAAGGTAATTTTAAAGTTTGAAAGTTGACTGGGTTTAAATAATTATACAGCTGCATGATGGGGAGGAGGTAGAACATGTGAGACAGCGGTAACTGTTCCTAAGCAGAGAGTACTGGATCTTAGTTCCCAGGCTTTGAAAATATTTTGTAGGTTTTCCTGACCTTCAGAATATATCTTACTGGAGATCGGATTTCCCTTTTCCTTGACTGTGTGATTTCTTTCTAGGGCATAATATATTTTCATTTTTATTTCATTTCCATAGTTCCTGTGAAATGTTGTGACTTCTGTTTGGGTTTTGGCACAGCAAGTAGCACTGTACAAAGTCTGTTGGTGCACAGAAAACTTACTTTTGACATTACAATATTTAAGACTGGATGGAGTGGCAAAAGGTCATTTGCTTTCTGACTGGGGTAGAGATGGATGAGGCTGAATTAGTAGTTCGAGAGAATTTTTTCTGAGGGGTGATATACTTTTTTTTTAAGCATAGATTATAATGCAATGATACTAGAACGGGTTGAGATCTAACAAGCTTCCAGCTTTGTAGATGATACTGGGGGAAAGGAATTGTTCAAAATTCCCATCTGTCTTCCTTAGACAAGTGTCCTCATTTATAAACCCATCATAGTCAGGTGCATATTGGAAAGACACACAATTGTTCTTCAAAGCCAACTGCATGCCTGGTTTATAGCATGCCTTTTAGGGTGGTTTTACATGGTTTTGGTTTTGTGAAAGATGTGGTTTGAGCCATAGATTGTCTTTATCTGTTTGTTAGTTAATACAAAGTTAATGTAGTTAACGTATTTCACAGAGAGCTTGATCATGCTTGCTGGATTAATTAATGTTTTAACCACAAATTCAAATTGACAGTCCACATTGTAGATGGTGCCATGTTTGTATGTAATTAGATTATCAGAGGGTGGGTCATTCAGTATTGTAGAGAAAGCTTGGTGTCCCCACCTTTACTTGTGGATTAGCAGGTGTCACTTCTTCAGAGTTAGGGGTAAGACCAGTGGCGGTATGATTGTCAGTCTTTGGTCTTGCAAGGAATGTTATTGTATCATCATAGTGCTGGAATTCAGTGAACATGCTTGGGAAAAAACTTTTTGATCTGTAAGTGGTTTATTTGGTCTGCTAACTTTGCCGTAGTTTCTGTGTCTGTACAATGGTGCAAATGATTTACAGGAGAGGTCTAGAACTTAATTATTGTTTAAAAGCATTTTTTAAGTTCCTTGAGGCAAGATGCCATGAAAATACAAAGTGCTATTAATTGGCTCATCAGACTTTAGAGAATGCCGCAGTAATTACATATCTAATAGTCTTTCAGTAGTTACTGTGGTGCAACAACTCGGCAATTCTGTTGTAAGCGAACGTTTCCATCAGTTTCTTTCAGTGTGCAACTGCAGTGTCAGGAGAAGACGGGATGGAACCAGCCTGTGAATTTTGCATGCTTTTGCATTAGAAGCATGAATGGTAAAAACATTCATCCTGATTAGCCAAAGGATGACGTATCTTTAAAGTTACTCCAGTGAATAGAGTCCGAGCACTGGCTTCGTAATGAGAAGTGGCATTTACCATGCTTTGCTGCTCTGATTATTAACCACTTTGGAAGTTTGCCCTGCAATAATGGAACAGTTCTAATCTCTTTAGAGATTAGTAAAAAGAAAACAACCTAATTTTATTTTAAGGGATAGTAAATGATTTTAATAAAGTGGCTTAACACTTGGAATTAGGACTTCAGTGGGGACCAGTCTGCCCTGCTACTTTTGTACAAATGAAGAAGGGACTGATGGTTGTGTTCAGTGTTCTGCCGTAAATCCCCCAGCAGGAGTCTGGTATGAGAGAGGACTCGAGGGAGAGGAAAAAAAAGATAAAGGAAAATAAATATCTGTACACGGTATCCCTGATTTAAAAGCACAATTCTAATACTGTACAATTCTGATTACAGAGTTGCTAGAAAAGAAAGAGTTTATTAGAGGCCTAAAGGAATAGAAATGAGATGATCACAACAGAAATATGTGCTTTACTACTGGAATGAGAAGTGTGCTTTTTTTGGCCCTGAACATGTCATGGAATATTCAAAACGCCAGTTTCATGATATAATAATGCATCGTGTCATTTCATGATAACATGACTAACAGCTAAACTCTAAAATTTAAACCTAACTTCAGCACATAAGCTTTAGAGATAAGCATATAAATAGGTCAGTGTACAAAACAGCCATGGGAAATAGCAAGGGAGGTACATCACGATAAGCATTTTTAGCGGTACACTTAGGTACACAGCCTTAAGGTGTATCCTGACCAATTAGCGGCATTTTACAGCTAAAATTAACATGCTTACATTTATCCTGACCTCACTGCAGTGTTTGTTTCTCACTATTTTCTTACTTTTAGAATTAATATTGTGGCAAGCAAGTACAGTGCAATATGGTGAATACCTTCTTTTAGAGTGCAAGCTTCTGTTTATGTTCCTTAATTTAGAACTATTCTGATCATAAAATAACTACATGAAGACTACACTCAGCAATTTCATGTCCTAGAAATTTTGCAGAGTACTTTAGAGATGCTCCTTAAGACATTTCTTCATGTCTGGCTTATTAGAGAGACAACATCACCCATTTATCTCTGATTACTACAGGATGACATACAGCATTGTGGCTACAGGGTTTAATTCTTATTTCTCTGTTCTGTTTTTGCTGTTCTAAGTAAGCAACTAGAAACCAAAACAGTACTTTCTACAGTGGAATTAATAGCTCTTCCCTGGTATGTTAATTACATCAATTGCAGATGTCACTCTAATAGCAGCTCCTACTGTTTTTAAAACTGTAAGTCTTATATAATTCCTCTTCTAATATTAATTCTGCTCAATGGTGCATCTAAAGTATAGCCATATTAACTGATCTAAAGATACCTGAAGCTCTTTAAGCAACAAGTAGTGTGGGCACCAGGTGGGGAGATAACCTTCATCTGACCTCCCACACTGTTCTGAGGGAACAGTTAGTGCTAAATAGCTTACATTAAAAAAAAAATTAAAAATCATAATACCATTTCCCAGCTGTTTAACTGCTGGAGAGCCAGAGCAAACCATCAGAGATGGGAGACAACGTTACCCAGCTCAGGCCTCTGAAATTTCTAAGTAGCAAGGAAACTTTTCTGGGTCAGTCTCAGTTTCTGGATTTGCCTCTACGTAACGTCTACCTAAACAAGACCTTTCTATAAACGCATACAAATCCTCGCTGGCGATCAGGAAGGGAGAGTTCCTTGCCTGAGAAAAACAAAAGCTATCCATTCCCCTAAAAGCTAATCCTGCCCTCAGGTAGTGCAGTTTGCTTCTCTGGCCGTCTGCCCTGACTTACAGGAGTGCAGAAGCAAAGATGAGGCAAAATTAAACTACACAAGCAGAATCAGGGGCCTCTGGGTGGACCTGCTGTCCATGGAGGACTATGTAGATAGACCTTTGAGTCACACAGTGTACACTGAGTTGTTTTTCAGAGGGGAGGAAAGGAGGTGGTAAAGGCAGCCCCTGACGGGAAAAATGGCAACGTCTCTGACATTCCTCTTAAGACCCTGCTCTCGTAAGTCCTGTCAGAGATTGAGAGGACTTTATCCAAAATCTGAGACAAGTGTGTTTTGGTCATTAAATTCTGAGACAGGTTAATGTCAAAGCATAAACCATGAGACTACAGAGTGCCGGAGAAATGGTCCATGAGGGCAGCAACCTGTTTGTCACGGCAACGGCAGAAAGTGTGTGAGGGGGAGGAAGGGATGTGAAATTGCTTTCTCTAAAAGAATACTACTTTAGAGATTACCAAAAATATCATTCATGATAGGATCCTCATTTCCTTAATTTGTTTAAAGGCTACATTTTTGATGGCTTGTTGGATTGGTTTTGGGGGTTTTTTGAAGGAATGGTAAAGGACGGCTTAAACACATCTTCACTGAAGGGAAATGAAGCTGTTGTGATTGCCTCTACACAGCAGTTAAGGCACATTTAGAATATTTATATTGTACATTCTGAATAGAAAAAAACCCCAACCCTGCCATTGTTTTGTCAAAATGCTATCGTGGGTCAAGAAAGCTCACCTCTTGAGCTAATTTGCTGGTCTTACTTAAAATCACTTGCTATTATCCAAAAAATTATTTCTCCTCTGCTCAGGCTACTACATTTGGTTAATGTCTGAGAGAAGCAGCAAGATGAATAATCGTGATACCTGGAGCCTTACTGCCAGCATTTACCGGAAGACAGAATTGTTCTCCGTCCCCATTCTCTGGGCTGTTTCTCAGAGCAGACCCAGTCTTCTCCGGAGGTTTCCTCCTGATATTTAAGCAGTTGAAACTCACTTATTCGTAGCATACGCAAGAACCTGTCTCGGTACTTTCACCCCTGACTGTTTTGAAACTATTTGAAGGAGTTTGAGCAAAAAATGCTGTAGTTACCCAAATAGGAATCTGATGAGTGAACCTAGTGCTTTAAAACACTTTTATCGTTATCTTCAGTGAATGCAGTTTTTGTCTTGCTGCTTGCAGGTTGCCATTCACTTGCATACATCTGCTTGATTATACAAAGAATGCCTGGGGGTGTTGGATTGGTTTTTGGTTTTTGGATTTTGGGTTTTTTTCCCCTCTTTCTCTTCTGGTGTGCTCACTGTTTCCAGATCATTTATGAATTTAAAATAACAAAAGCTTTATAGCACTTAGATATAGGTTTAAAGGCTAGTTTAGTCTAAAGGATTGGTGAAATCGGGAAAGTTAAGACAGAAGGAGGATAAAAGTGTACGTATTGGATAAGCCTATTAAGCAGAGGGTGCGAATTACACCACTTATGGCCAGCTACAAAAATTAGTTTAATCCCCTACTTTAAAAAGTGGCCATTTGTAAGCGTAGTCCCTTGTTTTTGGCAAAGTAATGTAGGATCCCAAAATGTTTCTGTAGTCCTAAAGACAGCAAAGCATTCTATGTAGAATGAGAGCAAAATGTGCGGTAGAAAATCAAGAAGTGGATTCACAAGGGAGATCCATTTCCTACAGAATCTGCTCAGCCACAGAAAATGAGAGCTCAAATACTCAGAGCGTACCTAGGGCTCATTAACACACACTGCTAAGCTTTATACTATGCAAAAATGAATTATTGCTTTATTGGGACACCCTCGATTATGTAACTGCACCTTAATGGAAATAAAATAGAGCATACGATTTTCACTGTTGCCACTAGCAACAGTTCTGTTATTAATTTCAGCCTACATTCCCCTCCTGAAACAAGCACTTCATTGAAAGAAAACCCTGTGGGACAGGTAATGCAGAAGGTTGTTAATGCAAAGTGAATCAGTGCTTTTGGGATATGTACTAAGAGTAACAATGAACATACTTCTTTTTGCATCCCATCCTCGTAATTTTTAAGAAAATCAGGAATTATAATTCCTATAATTCCCTTCCAAAAGCTTTTTTTAAATGTGCACTGTCAGCTAGCATCTGTGCAGTCATAATCCTGAAATTGTAGCTTTAACATATATTTCCATATTTTCTGGAAAATATCCACATTTGGGGAAAATTCTCAGCCTGATTATCTAACAGAGAAGTTTTTCTTTGTAAAAGTGAATATAAAATTGCTAAGTATCCAATTTAGGAAAGCTTTCCTGTACAGCACAGTAGTTAAGCTGGGACTGTCTGAAGCACTGGGTTACTTGCTCTCCCGAAATGGGACCTATTCAGACAGTAACAATTCAGGATTGGATTTAAACGCTCATCTTTCCTTCCATTTTTCTTCAGTTCCACCCCAACGGTATTTCTTTATCTATCGCAGCCCCAAAATTGTGCTTTTGTGATTGAGTAGATTTTATTAAAAGCCTGAAAATTCCCCCAGACTTTGGTGAACTGAAAAAACCAGACTTTATATTCCCTGAAATGTCATTACCTATTTTTTGAAGAAAATAAATAAGGCTTTTTAATTAAAGAAATATCTCTTTGTACAGGGAAATATTGAATTTGTATGTACTATGATGAAATAATGAATTCCATTCAGGCAAATTTATATATCATATAATATGTGTGGGTTTGTTAGGTGCCATAAAACCGCTATCGTAAACATAGAGAAGTCAAAGTAAAATGGGCAAACACAATCCTGGTATAATTCCACGGACTGAAATGTATTTTTGCTGTTGCTTAAAGTAACCCCAAATCTGTGTTACTGGTTTTAAGTATAATCTGCCTGAATGTCAGTCAGTTATAGAATTAAACAGAATTTAATTGTCATCAAATGGTAGAAATAAGTCTTTGTCTTTAATGATGAGCTATTTTTTTCCTTCCATATAAAGTAATTTGTGAGTAAAAGCTTAACCTTTTCAAAAATGCTCTTTTTTATGAACTGGAAAAAAACAGCTTTTGCACATTCTTTCATCAAAAAATCTCTGCATGTTAAAAAGATCTGCATCCCAGTGCTGACGCTTAGGGCAACTTCAGCAACCTCTTTGGCTGCACCCACAGGAAAATAGATGTGTTGTGTGATGTATTACCTGCTCACCATAGTTGCCTTGAAAGTAAGATTATGTAATGACCATGCTAATAGCTATGGGAAACTTGTGACATGCTCCATATAAACAAGAAATCCTCAGAAACCCAGGCAGACTCAAAGCACACTGATTGCTTATGCAGTTAATAAAACATGCCCGTTCAGGGTGCGTTACAGGAGATCCCATTCACAGTTACTATAAAGCAAATGTGCATGTTAAGTATATTTATGTGAAGATGAACTCCAGAGCAAATAAAGCTGTATGTAGCTGCTTTTATCCCAGAAATATTTTATTACCACAAAGCAGACGGCTACTTCCTTTTTCTTTTAAAGTTTTTATGAATTTCAGTAATGTGCCTATATGTCCCCTTTTTATTCAGATACATCTGTAAAAATGAGGTAGGCAAGATGTCTACAGGTTTTATTAACCAGGAGAAAACATGCCAGATTTCAGCTAATATCCATGGAAGTGCGTAATGTGTTGAGCATTAATTAACTAGATATTTTGTGTTAGTTACTACTTTAAAGACAAGATTGGTCTTTATTTTTCTCTCAACCTGGAAAGAAAGTGTGCACTTGTATTGGGGTAAAATAGTACTTTTTTCTTTTCTTCTGGTCTTGTAATGTACCTTCTGGCACATCTGTTGCTGCAGTTGAATTTTTCATAAATGAATATCATATGCTATTGAATTGTAACAGTCCTATGACATCAAAGAAGCTACAGCTCACTCATAACTTAAGTAGAATTCAAGTACATGTACTTAAAATTACAGTCACTTCCCTCTTACCTCCACCTTACTCACCCTCATACCAAGCATTAAGTGGTTATCAGATGAAAAATCGTAGTTCAGAGCTCAGAACTCCTCCTTCTCCAGTCAGTTGCCTAACCATGAGTCTGGCACTCTGCCCCAAACCTGAGGCCTTTTTTCAGGCTGTGGTAGTTTGATCAGTAGAATAGATTGCAATGTCATCTAGATAGTCTTTCACTCAACAGCAGGGAGCTGCAAGACAGTTGTAAACATAAACCCCTTGGTAGAAATTTGTACCTATATAAACACTAGTAGAGCATTACAGCAAACACTATCACCTTTCCTAGTTTAGAAGAAAGGTGTCTGCTTTCCGAAGGGAGCTTCATGCTCCCAAGTAAGCATGTCCTTTTAGTAATGGGTGAGGTACCTAAGCCCACAGGAGGAATGACTATAACAGCCTCTCGTCTTCAGTCCTGGGTCTTCAGGCTTCCTTCTAGACTACCTGGCTGCTCAGACCGTGCAGGCAGATGTTTGTTTCTTCTCTTGAATGTTTCCTCCTAACACCACTCTGTAACTTTACAGTGTATATAGCAACAAGGAGCCAAAATTTGAAAGTTTGAAGCCTTCTGCTAACCTGAAACTATTTTCATGAACTGAAGAAGTCTTAGGGATACTGAATACACGCTTTTCACATTCTAAAGTAATTTCTGTGTGTCTGCATAGGGTGGAGGTGGAATAAGGTTTGTTTATACTCATCATAGAAGACTGATCAGCTTTTAAGAGCATCCAACTATCCCTCCAAAGCACTATATCATTCTCATTTTCATAGCATTTTGTTCCCCACAGGAGACATACTGTGCATTACCTTGTTTCATTCTCACCTTATCTCTTTCTCCTTCAATAACAAATTCTTTTTTTGAGGGAAAGGATGATCCTGTGGTGGAGATGCTATCTTAAAACTCAGATATGTAGGTTTGTTTCCAGAAGACATTCGATTCATCATCTGTGAATTGAGGATAATGTTGCTTTTTCCACTTTCTAAGAATCTTATGAAAATGAGTCCACTGTGGATAGAAAGGCATTCAGATACTATGAGGATGAGTGTTGTGGAAGGAACTAAATGTTCTCTGTTCTAAAACAATCGAATGAATGCCAAGCAGTGGCGGTGTGAAATGAGTGAAATTAAGCTCTGGCTCAAAACAGGTGTTTTTCATTCCCACAGTTCATTGAATCTGACTCTGGTTTTGATGCCATATAATAAATACACTGTCATTTGTTTAGCTGAACTGAATAAAATCATTATTACAAAGTGCTAAGTGATCTGCACAGTAACATTTTTTAATGTTATTTGGCACACATAAAATAAAAATAGTAATAAAAATTACTCATATAGTAATAAAAATAACTTCCAGTACAGAAAAGATACTAATCACATCGGTTACCAAAAAGCAGCAGGAGCACATGAAATAGTTTACATGGTTTTCCAGATCCAACTAATCTCTCTTTTATTCTAAAGGTATTCAGATGATACTTAAAACTTTTCCTGAAAGCTTTCATTACATTTTAATGGATGTTACCCTTTAAACAAGTTGGTTTAAATCCCCTTGGTTTAGAAAGACTTCAAATCAAATTCTATCTTCAATGCTGCTTTTTAAGTTATGTCCCACTTGCTGTTCTTGCAGATGAGGAAATGTTTTTAATCTTTTGTAAAGTGCACAGCTGAATGATCTAATTTAGCAGTGGTTTCATACCACTGGGTTCTATTTGTTGCCATTTAATGACTTTATTCTGCCTGTGCCTTCATTTGTACATTGCAGGAACAAATGGATGTAAAGTAAATGATTAATTTTTACCAACTTCAGAATGTCAGTGAGGCTGTCTGTATTAGAATGATATTATCAACTTTTTAAAAATCATGCTATTAGGACTTTCTGGAGGACAGTCCTTTCATAGGAACCACTAATGAGTCAACCACCCACCTCCAGCTTGAAACACAAATGTAGCAGATCTGGAGAAAAGGATAATTGTTTGCTATTTTTGCATGTTTTACTTTAAGCCACAATCCAAAAAATATTTAAGTCAATCTAGAAACTACTTTGGCTCCACTGGGCTTTTTGAGCAAGCTTTAAGCGTATAGAGAAGGGATCATTGTATTTAAACTGGAAACTGAAATGGTGTATTTGTACTAATAACTGAAAGTGAAGAAGAGGCTTCAGTAGGCTCTACAAAGATTTTACACCAAGTTGTGTAAGTGATTATGCCTAACCACACTTTTCAGAGGGATTTACCGTGAAGACTCCTGAGAGGTTCTACTAATTTAGTTATTAAATTGTGACTTCCTACTCATAGGAGTAGCAGAGATGCTGCATCAGCAGTAGCACGTTCCTGCAGCACATGGAGGCACAGACACACCAGTGCAGGCAAGTCGCCCAGGAGCAGGGCGCGTTGTTCCCACGAGAAGCTGCCTGCACGCGACTGCGGTGTGCCGGGGCAGGCCGGCGGTACAGCACGGTGGTGCAGCACGGCACCACGCACCCTTGCTCCCCTCACGGGAGAATTGCATACCTGTACTCCATCGTGTGGTACCGATATGCCCAAAAGAAGCTGAGCAAAAACTCAGTTGCAAATTCCCAAGTATCATTGTGTGATTTGTACTCAAGAAGGAACCCCCCTGAACTGGGAAAAGGAAAGAGGGTAGCAACTTTCCTCCTGTATATCTCTGTAACAACTGACAGGTAGTGCCAAATTCACTCCTTGAAAACTTCCACGTGCACAGAGGTGTAACATAGGCTTGACAGGGGTTTTTTTCCTTTTTTTTTCCCCTCTTCCCTTTTATTGTTGGAAGAGGCTTATATCAGACTTTACCTAAAGGATTTTCAGCAGCTGCAAGCAAGAGCATTGGTACCCTTCCCTTTAACTTGTTCTGACATTGTAACGTTTTGACACTCCTTCATTTTGCAAATGATCCAGGTTTCTTTTTCAAAATCTAACAGTTTCATTACCTGGGAACCATTGCTTCCCAGCCAAATACATAAATGGTGACAAGACAACTTGCAACATACAATAGTGAAACATTCTAGTTCTTTTTGCCATATTTTGACATGAATTCGAGAGTTTCTTTACTTCAGAAATCAAAATAAAACTTTGGGACTATGAAGAGGAGAGAAAAATGAGTATTAATGTTATACAGGAAGTCCTAAGAAAATGTTAACTAAAATTCATAAAATTTATGTGATGTTTCATGCCTCCGCTGTGAAGTCTGTGCAAGTGGGTTATTTAAGGCAGTTGGATTATATCAACTAGTTGTATATTATTAATTTGTGGGTTTCTCATCAGGCATTTCACATCCTTTCAATTTCTACCATCTGCCAATAAATTATTGCTAAAGAGATTGGGCAGCAAACCCAACCACTGTGCCTTTTCTGTAGATTGCTCTCTATCTATAGATTGTTCACAAGGCTGTGAACTTGCGTGGTGGATAGCATCTGTTTGCCTGGGCTGTTCAAGTTTATCATGTTCCCTTAAAAATGTGGAGGTCAGCTGGAGAGGCTGGAGGCAGAGGAAGGTGGCTGCTTTTCTGGAGCAACTCCTGATATCTGTCTATCAGTGCATGTAGAAGTAAGTATACACTGGCATTAATAACAGTGTACATGTTACGTTTTTTAATTAAATTAAAATTACAAATCTGCATGATGGAGATGACTGCATAATTAGAATATCAGTCTGGTATAACAATGATTTCATTCAAGTTGCAGCTTAATCCTGTGTAATTGTCAAGGAACTCTAGGTACCAAAAATGTGTATTTTCATTCCAGGCCCAACAGAATGCTGGATTCTGCATCTTTTGATTTTGGTTACTGTTCAGGAAGTGGTCATGAATTCAGCTCTTGCATCTGAATTTTCACATCCCTTAAAAATGCAGAGATGTCTGAATGCCCGATGCTCTGTTCCTTATTCCCTTCCCTCTGCACTTCCTACCAAACTATTAATCATGGTTCATCCACTCTTGGTGTGCATTTTTCATTTGTATAGCACACATTAAAATACTTTCAGACACAGGCGATTGGGATGTTACTGACATAATTATTGGCTTTTATTAGATCAGCAGTGTATTATTTTAATAAACATAACCTTCTATGCTCACAACAGACTTTCTTTGGGCTGTACAATACATAGTTAATAATTTTGAATGCAAATGGCAAGTAAATGAAGATATGCCTGGCTGGAGAGTCTTAGGATGTTGAAACAAGAATTAAAAATTTAGGCAAATTCTATCAACAGATAAAGACAAATAATGTCTTTTTAACTTCAGATTTTTATCTTCATTCATCTGATCAGTTTCCTTTTAAATCACTTTGAGGGAAAAGCTGTCTCTTCCACTTTTGAAGGCATGGAGGTAAGAAGAAGGTTGCCATAGTTGAACCTGGACGTGATGCATCTCTCCTGCATGGAGCACACCTCTGCTCAGTGCTGCCCAGCGCAGCGGGGAGCCTGGGAGAGGGTTGTGCTGGCGGCTCAGCCTGCTGCTACTCACCCAGGGCTTGCCCCGGTGACTCTGCCCGCTGGCGTAACTCTGCTGCGTGCTGTTTGATTGCTCACTTTCATCTTAAAATGCTTTTTATTCAAACTATACTAGTAGTATGGGAGTTTGATTAAATCTTTTTATACTTACCTGCATTTATAGAGTCAGACTTTCAGGTATGTTAGCTAAGGACATTTAATGTAGTATAGGCTTTGGCCAAGCATCTGTATTTTTAAAAAGGATTTTCAAGAAATGGCTTATCCATCCACTCAGGCTGAGGGAGAGGTCATGTCACATATGTATTCCCAAGGCTGAAAACCTTGTGTGTTACAGAGAGGGCCCATCAGCGCTGTAATTACCTCGCTTTGGTAAAAAGAGGGAGTCAGAAAATATTGAGAGTGGTGGAAACAACCAGTGAATATTATTTTCTTTAAACAGGGGTGCATATGGACTAGAGCTAGTCTAGAACTATTGCTGTCAAGCAGGAAATTGCACGATTATCATAAACTGAAAGGTCAGCTCAGTTGGAAGTGCCAATTACTGGTAATGTATGAGGCGGGTTTCTTAGTCTAATTGGGAAATATTTTTAAAAGACAGTAGAAATCATGTGAGTGACTTGTGAACTTTGTGTTCCTCTAGGCGAATTACTGGGGTGGATTCCTACGGGAGATGGGGAAAATGCTTCTAAAAAAGTGTGATAGATGTCTTTTGGGCATCAGAGCCTTGTTAGCGGACTCCTGCCTTTGTCCTGTGTTGATTGTACCGATATAAAGTTCAACACTGCTGATGCAGGAATTCCTGCAGACTTAGGAAATAATCTTTGTTCAATGCCTTGCCACACTGTGGGCTTCCACAGGTGGGTGCTGTATTTCACCCTGTAATTTTTATGTGAGTAAATGGAGAGCAGAAACAAAGTGCTATCAATGACTTGACTTGGAGGAGATTGCAGTGCATCCACCGTGGACTCTTCACATCCTTACATATATGAGGATAAATAAATAATATATCATACATGCTCACAGGGTGTGTTAGAGTGCCTAGAGCAGGAGCCTCTAGCTTTTGCCTGCCTCTTGGCCCATGGAGCTATAATGCATTAAGAGCAATTTTTCTGTCTTTGCTTGCTTTAACCTGGTAAGTCCCTCTGACCACAAGGATTGTCAGAGTCACAGAATCAACAGCCCAAGACACACTTTTTGCTAATAAACTACTACATGCAGACTAACAGCCCAGTATACAGCATGGTTATCATCTTGTGATAGTGTTACCAGAACAAACTCAGTTTGGTCATATTGGTTTGGGGTATTTCCCCAATGCAAAGGCCATCTTATTTATACCTGTCATCACAGTGAACCGCTCTGAAAGCTTTCCCTTCAGCTCGTAATGCAGAATTAACATGGTCTGTGAACTGCTATTGGTGTTTTAAGCTCACTTCAGTTCCTGCAGAAGGGAAGGAGACTGTGCCCAAGGTCTGACTGCCTTTGCTTGCTGCTCTTGCCTCCTGCATTCATATAGGCTCCTTGATGAACCCTGTGCACCTGAGGACACGAGGTGCTTGGATAACAAAAACGACAAAGAATATTTCTCATAGTCAGAATTTGGAGGCACAGTTTGATCTAGTACCTCTTTTTGCTGTAAAACATATTACTTTCATTGTAAAATTGTCCCAATCACTCTTGTTTTGTGTCTCTTCACAGAGCGATGAGGTTTTAACAGTCATCAAGGCAAAAGCACAGTGGCCTGCCTGGCAACCTCTGAATGTGTAAGTAAGTAGGGACTAGTATGTCTCAATAGCCTTGTGTTCAGTGTTGGCTAATGGACTGCTCTAAACTCATTGCCTCCTATAATCATTCACTCTTCTACAGAAAGAGTCTAAAAATATTTTCATAGATGAGTTCTTAATCTTTCCCCGCCCCCCAACAATTGCTTCTCTCATTCTTTCCTCCTTAGCATCTCTCCATTTTTTACATGCTTTGGTTCACTGTTACAGGAGAAGGATTATCCCGTGGAGTTTGTGCCTTCATTGAATGATGATGTTTATTTAGTGCTTGCTCGAAAATGTATTGTACCATTCTACATGTAGTATTTTTATAACATCCTGTGTCATGCACTGTGGCAAGGCGCTGTGTCAATACAGCAAATCCTCAATCCACAAACAAAAAACTCCTAAAGGACTAATTCTTTAAAATGCTTGTCTGAAACACTCTATGATAGCATTATGATCCTGATGGTAGTATAACCATGGTTGTTTCACCAAGTTAGACAGCTAACTAGCTTCCCAGGATTCTTGCTTTGGGCTGTCTGGCACTCAGCAGAAAAGAGGACAAAACTCTTCTTTCAGAATATCTTGAATTTAGTGATTGTCTGGGAGCTGTGGGGGAAGGTTGAGGTGGTGGTTCCTACATAACTTATCTGTGCTTGGCCCAAAGTTCATACTAATTATCCAGACTGAAATGACTGAGACTTCCAAGAAGTGACTAAAGATGAGAACCCATTATAACGGGTCACCCCATTAACTGAGAGTCAAATTAAGTCCTTGGAGAAGCAGGGCAATTAGTCTACTGCAGGACTGTAGGGACCAAGTAGTCCTGTTTCCTCTGTAAAAGGTATAAGGGAAGTGTTAGTGGAATACTGTGTCTGGTTTTGTCATCTGTATTTCAGAAACTATGTGAAAATTTGGAGGTTAGTCAGAAAAAAGCTGCAAGAGTTCAGTTTTTAGAAAACTTCCCCTACCATAAGAGGCTTAGAAACTCTTAAGCAGCTTAGGACTTAAGCTATTCAGTTTATTCCCTCCCCCTCTGGAAAAAAAAAAAAAAAAAAAAAAAAGGTTAGGAGGTGAGCACAGCTTAAATAGTGAAAAGCTTTCTGATAGCTGATCCTTCTTTAATCTAGAAAAAAACCCGTATGAAATCCCTCGTAGCATGGAAGCTAAGGAAATTCATGACAAGGAAAAGGTATGGGAAAAGGCTTTGACAGTGTGACTAACCTTCAGAGCAGCTTACCTGAACATGAGATGGATTTTCCATCACTTGAATATATTTTAATCCTCAGACAGAGTTGTAGGCTCTGCACAGGAATTGTGGGTTAGACTTTTTGTGGCTGGCGTTAATGCAAGTGGTCAGTCAAGGTGATAGTAATGGCATTCTTTACTTATGGTTTTACTCTCCTGAAATTCTCAGTGTATGGATTTGGTAGTGTTTGCCAGGTAGTGGTTGTGGATAGCATTTTTTTTCCCCTGCTGCCTTCTTTCTATTCACTCCAAACTAACACTTTAAAATGGAAACTTCCTTCCACTTCTCTGTTCTACTGCAGTGAGGTCTCTGACTGAAACAAGCCATTTATATTTTCCTTCCAATTTCAGTTACTTTCCTGAAGCAACATTATGTATGGTGTTTCTGTATCAAAGAGAACAATACTGTTAGGAATTCACTGTTCTGGGTGCTTGGAAGGCTCTGGCATTGACAGGAAAGCAGCTTTGTGCTTTGTTCACGGAAAGATGGAGAGAGGATCTCCCGCTCCAGAGTCTCAATCCATCATCTTTCAAACACACTGACTACATTACATAAGAAGAATCAAAGCTAAGTAAAGTACGTTACCCCTGGTCATAATAGCTAGTTTAACATAGCACTAAGAAACTTCACAAAAAGTTTGAGTGAAGGACTTCGGAGGCTTTCTAGGCATAGTCTTTCACAGACATGCCTGCAAATGCTTCTGCAACGTCCTCCAGATGTTCTTCCAGTCAATTCTTACCTTTTCTATATGGTGATTCTCACGTTTCAATAACATCAAAAGGAATAACTTTTGGTACTTGTGCTTTCAAATGCTGTATAAAGGTTCCCCTAACAAATGTCCCTTCAGTTTACAGGTAGTGTTGGATATTTTGCTTTTAAAATAATTTTTTATTGTTTTTTGCCATGATGTCCTTATTTTTGATTCCATTTTAACATATGATCTGAGCTTCAAAAGAAGACAAACTTTTCAATAGCCATTAAATTCTGGTGTTAATTTCCCATTTGCTGTTATAGATGGTCCTTCCTGGAATTCAGATTGGAGCTGTGCAAGTATTGGATAATGACTGCTCAGAATAAACATTTGGTCTATTATTATGCATAACACAGCCACTTTACTAATCAAGAATTGACTAAAAGTCACGAATAACCTTCTTTTGCATAATAATGAGTTAGGTATCTAATATAGAATACAGCATGATAGTGGTGCCAAAGTGGTGTTACAATGTGTCACAATAGCACAGCCTAAAAACCTTCCTGAGTGTGTTTTACAACAATTATGAAATGCATAACACTAGTGAGCCAATTTACGGAGGCCTAAAGTGCCAAAAGTTGGCAAATTCAGCCTGCTCACACTACAAAGTTTACCTCCTGAGTCCAGATAGTAATTTTTATTGCTAACCCTATCCAAGTTATAGTACCAAGTTAGTTATGGCGATTACGCTTAACATCAGAGGGAGGAGGGGAACAGTTACCTCCAAAACTTGTGAGAGGGCTGTAAGAGTATTGATGTATTTTCACGCTGCTGTGGAGAACCCGGGATGAGGCACCATGGAGGCCAGGCTGCCACCCCGGGTGAACGCGCTATCTGAGAGTAACAACCCACAGTTAATAGGGCTGGAGTGCAGCGACATTCACAGGGGTGGTGGCAGACACTCTCTCCGCATGCAGAGGAGACTTACGGGCTCGATAGTTGCTCATCGCAGGCACCAGCTCACTCAGACCCATCCTTTTCAGTGGAAACCCACCAGCCAGCCGGGACGGGCACTGCACCTGCCCCTGGGGCTGCTGCTCCCCTCCCGTCTTCCCAAAACAGTGAAGGAGACAGCAGCATATCCTCCTTTCCCTGCAGAGGCTGTAGCAAGGCAAACTGCTAATTCTTGCCCACATCTTGAGCAGTTGGTGAGCCCTTGTGTTTCCATTCTGGTCACCTGTAATAATGTGTGAGAGGATGGTTTTGGCGGGGCACCACTCACAGATTCGTCACGGAGTTAAATGGCTTTTCTTCTACTCTGTCGATGCCGGTCAATGAGGCTGTGACCCCTGAGGCCAGTCGTACCTCATTAAGTAATGTTTCAAGCTCTGTAGGGATTGAGGGCATAAGGTGTATAAGTCTGTGTCTAAATCTGACAGTGATGCCAAAACACATGACACCAGAAATAAGGGAAATATAACTGGGAGCTTTTCTTCTGCTTAAGGAGGAGAAAACAGAATTCTCAGTGCAGATCCAGTGGGCACAAAGTGCGTCCCCAGGGAGAGGTCTTTGGCTTCAGACATGAGTTCAGATGCAAGAAATTATAGAAGGGGCTGAGACAAGTTGCCAGCTGTAAGCAGGGAAGGATATAATGACACTAAGTAATTTTCTCAAGTGCTTTCTGTTAATTACAATTAAGGCTAATACTTTTTAACATAGTCATCTCCCAGTACAATATAATGCTGTGGAAACTATATCCTGCCATAGACTTAACAGTTCACTGTCTTTTATCATTGCTCTCCTCAGTTCCTCTATATGCCTGTTCTTTGTCACTGTTTTTCTTTTTCTTTTTCCTTCCTATCACTCATCTTCATTATCCTCCATTCAGTTTCTTATCCAGGAAACCAGCATGCAAAAAACTCTCCTGCATGCAGGAGACAGTTTTGGGTGATCCTTGTGAACTAGCTTTATGGTTGCCCAACCGAGAGCACAGTATTGGTAACACAAGGAGTGCCAGACCAAGTAATAAAACACTTTGCTGTTTTGCTTATGTTTGTATTACCAAGTTGTGTGTCTGAAACTCTGACTTTAAAGTACTTGCAGGGAATGCATTCTTCCTTGAGTGTAATGCTATCAGTATACAGCGTGCTGTCAAATGAAAGTAGTTTTTCTTATCTTACTTGTATAAACAAGAGCACAGCTCATTGCTTCCTTCCTCTCAGCTCTGTTTCAGGCAGAATGAAATTTCACTTTCATATTCAGCTGCAAATCATTGGCCTTTGGCAACACGGAGGATAAAATACAGCAAATACAGATAGTACAACTGGTACCCAAATCTGCATATCTGGCACCTGTAAAATAATCAAGCCACAACAGAAGAATTTGGGGATAAAGAAGGCAAGACTTTTCAAGATAGTATACATCAAGTTCCACAGGAGTTAATACCTTTAAAAATCTTGCCTTGAATTCCCTTCCCCCAAATGGATGCTTTTGTTGTTGTTGTTGGCTGTATTCGTTATGCCTTTATTTCCAATCCAGAGATCTCTATTGTGACAACCCCCTTTTTCGTTCCACAAGCACTTTTATCTAAGTAAGAGCTTCCCAGGATAATCCACCAGAAGAAAATAAGCACAAATCCTGATCAATTAGTCCCACTCTACACTGTGAATTATAGAGTCAGTTACAAGAAGAAAAATGGGACCCTTTGGGGAGGCGTGGGGGAGAGTCGGTTGTGGGGCATGGAAGAAGCTGTCAATTCCACATCTTGGCATGAGCTGGATTGTCTTTAACGTGGTGAAAACTGAGCCACACAGTGTTGTCAGGGCACTTGCTGCTTTTACAGCTGCCTGTTTTTTCACGGTCACTATGTCCTCCGTGATTCCTCACCACCAGGGAAAGGCATTATTGTACAGGTGTCAAACATAGCAGCATGTTTGTTGTGGTGGTTGGGGAGTGAAAGAAAGCAGATTCTTCAGATGGATCTCTGATTTTCCAAAATGGCAGGACCTCCAAGACAAGATACCACATCAGAACAAGGAATATCAGTTCACCATACAGTTCTTAGGTCTTGAACGAAAAAAAAGAGTGGAATTGAAAATGGGTAGTTGGACAGGAGTCACACATTAATAGACATTTGTCTGGGTAGTTTGACATTTCAAAAATATGTCCACTATAACTATATGGCTCTTTCTTAATATAGGCAAAGGGAGAAGTATTTGAATGGTAATTCAATGTGTCTAATCACTTATTTGTAGTTCCTGTAAACCAGGAAAGTGTTCAGCCCTATGCAATACTGTGGAATACGGACTTCCATGCACATATAGCCTAAGATTGACAAATACAAACACGGATCAGACATAGGATGGAACTTACTCTCCAGTATGTCACATATTCCATTATTTAACATTCAGTATCTTATAAATTATTAAATACTGCTACAGATAGTGTGCCTTTCCGAGTATTTTCATGTGTTCATTCTGGCTTTCCCTGAAATATTCACAAGCTTTACTTTTCATACTCATGTATCTCTTTACTTTTTTCTTTTATGCAAGAACACCACTGCTTTCCAATCTTTTTATGTCCTCAGTCCATTCTTGATTTCAACCAATGCACGTCAAAGTGATAGGCATTTTTCTGAACTTTTTGAAGGTTGGAAATAGTTCTGAAGTATTTGAAGTTTGGAAAATTATCCTCTCCTTTATGTCTCTCCTGTTTCCATTTCATCTCTCCATGCTGTTTGTGTGAGTAGCCATGGTCCTTTGGTTTTCCCTCAGCCACTTGACTGTGTGCAGAGTTTACTCTTTTTCTCATCCATTTAAGCAGCTCTTCCCCATTTATTTGGAGATTACCTGAAAACACTCCAGTAAGCACTTGAAAGTGAAGTTTAATGGAAAAGGAGGCCTATTCCTGTATACTACAGATGGGTAGAGCTATTTAGTCCAAACAGTTTATAAGTTAGTATGGTTACCTCATCATCCCCTACAAATTATGCCCTCAGTCCACTTCCATTTCAACTTTTACATATCCTTGATATTTTTTTTTTGACTACAAAGATACTAGGGCTGTTTTTCCTGGCTTGCAAGGAGGATATCAGAAAATGATAGGACAGGATACTCCCAAGTATGGTTTTCCGCATCGAGTTAGATAACACGACTAAACATGGCAACAAAGTAAACTGTTCCAGAAATCAAATGAAGAGTATTCTATAGAAAGGGCATGGGAAATGCAAAAGTGCTCTGATCCAAAACATGTTTGAGTTCTTGGATCAAACTAGCTGGGGGAAAAAAATGCTGACATACTCTTTTTCATTTTCCTTCCTTTGTTCTTGAATGAAAGCTCTTTCAATCTTTACTTTCTTCCAGAGTTGTTCTGCCACAATTTGAGTAAAGAATGTTTGTTGTATGTTTTGATCCTGCAGTGAATTTGCTATGCTCAATGAGTCTTCATTACACCATTTGGGAATCGAAAACTAAGCCACAGATGAGTAGGGAATTTCATCTGTCTGGGGTTTCAGCAGTTGTTTGTTTCTGGGTTTACCTCTTTTTTACTTATGTTTTTTACTTTTTGCTTTTTTTTACTTTACTGTAATCTTCTGCTATTCTTATGCCCACGAAACTTCTCTTCCTTAAAGTAGCCTCCATATCTAGGTCACTGAATGATTACTTAGATGTTGTTAGACAGAGAACCACTGCAGTCAGAAATGGAACTCTTTGCTGTCTTCCGAATTGTAATGAGAGAACTGCCTCTCCTCATCTTATGCTTCATTGTAAAAGATCTCAATTTATTGTGTCTGATATTCTACGCTTTACAACTTATACAGCCTTAATGTGGTTTTGTCTCACTGATAAATATCCTTGTATAAAACTGCCCAAGATTATGTATACAGTTGCATACTCCAAAGAAGTCTTCAGCAGTGAAAATGGCTTTAATAAAAACAATTTGTGACTACATTAATGTTACCAATATTATCTAATCAGTTCCATCAGATGGCAGAGAGCTGAAATGTAAACGTTATCCATGTAAACATGATGTGTTGCTGAACCTCTCTGTTGACCTCACATGTTGCAAGTTTTGTGAGGTTCAGAGAGAGGGACTAATTTATGAAAGAACACTGGAAGACATTTAGGCATCAATTTGCTGTAAACACCTAATTCTGAAACTTTCAGTTCCTGAAGTGTTTGCATACCTAAATAGCTATTAATAACATTACTAAATGCATAACAATACAACCAACTGTCAGTGTTCCCAAAGCAAACTACATTTTCATAAGGGTGAGGGGACCTCTGTTAGACAATAGATCACAACTAAATCATATTAACTTCCATTATCTAGTTGTTGGCCTGCCTATTCCATCAGTGATGACCTGACCTGACAGAAATCTTCAAGTATACCTTCTAAGTTAGCCACACCCCCACACGGTCAGCGAAATAGAGGGTATCCCCCAATATGGAGAAGACTCTCCTGATACTAGGAAGGTCTAAGTTTAATTCTCCTTTCTTCCTGATGGGATTTGAACGGTAACTATCTCTGCATGGAAAATTCAAACCAGCAACCTACACAGTGAGAGCCCTTTACTACCTCATATCATGTTCTTCTAGCTCGAGCCTTGCTATTTTGCATGGAATAATCAAACGTTTATTAACCAGAGAAAGCAAGCAATCACTAGGATTTTCCCCTCAAGAAAAAGGAGGAGAGACAGAAGAGTTCTCTAAAGGACATTAATTTCAAAAATGTTTGGTAAACAGTGAGTAAAGCAGCTTTGTGAGATGGGGAAGGGGCCTGTGTGGAATAAGTACAGATCAATTGCATGTTCTCATTAATTAGAAATCACTCTGTCTTTATTTTGTGGTACTTATGCAAGGATGATAGCTTTTTCAGTTCCCTGGCTGCCTTGGAAGAGAGACTGTTTCTGGCCAACAAAAATATTTTGTTCTATTTCCAGGTTTTTAGCCTTTTTTTTTTTTTTTTAACACCTTCACATTACTTAAAATAGAATGCATGAATTAGGTAATTTTTGACAGATATTTACTGAATTCAGCTTAAGAAACAATGTTTCTGTTCACCCAAAAATGCATTTTTAAAGTAAATGATAATTTGCTTAGATTTAGTTGAAACTGATTTTCCACTACTTGCTTAATTTCTCTGTGCTGGAAATAGAACAAAATTACATACATTTGCATTACAGCCATAATAAATGGAGTAGTTTTTTAGAATGAAGATTTCAAGAAGACATTTGCCTTTGTGTTGTCCTATAAAATTAATATGTTATTTGAGGAATCTTTTCAAGATGTTCTGAAAATCTTTCAGAAGTAATCTTTTTTTAGGATTTATGTAATTGATCTTTATAACTATCTGGACAATTTGAGAAATTAATTTACTTATTCATCTATGTGAATTATCTATTTCTTCCTAAACTGCATATGTGGATAAAATGTACGTGCACACACGGCACAACTTAAAGCTGGCATATCTCCTTTTATAAGATCTATATTAAAACAATATTTATAAGCTATATTCAAAATCCGTACCTTGTTGCACTGCCTACATTTGGAGTAATTTGTTTGGGAGAGCTTAATGTGGAGATGGAGTACAGAGTAGTTTCATGGCCTCAATCAGTGATCTTACTGCAGAAAAAAAAAAAAGATTTCTGTTTCTCCCTGTTTACTTGTTGCCTCTGATTTTGATAAAACCAAGCTAGTGTCAGCAACTTGCATATTCCCTTGTATCATGTTTTAATTTTGACATGGTTAACTGCAGTTAATTATTATAAATATTAAGGTTAAAATATTCAAGCAGTTTTTGCCAGCTACATTTTTTTAAGGCATTTCAGATAGGGTTGCAACGTGCTGAAATCACGTGTGACAGCAGCACAGGTCTGAGCCAGCTGAGCCAGTCTGAACAAAAAGAGCAGAGACGGTGCAGTTCTGCAGCCTTCAGCCCTGGTTGCCCCCAACGTGCATCCAGAGTCCTTGGCACAAACCCACACTGACACCTCTGCTGCCAAGTCTTGCATCAGGTGCTGCTTGAACACACCAAAATAAAACCACCTGGTATATTCCTATATGCTATAATTGCACCTTAAGTGACCTTTTTAGAAATGCTTTCACTTTCTGTAGGGAATGCTGCACTTTCTGTAGGGACAGAAGGTACATGACTTGTTCAGAGCCCATACTGTTTAACTGTTTAGCAAATCCACATGACCAAAATATGGTCCATTTAGTTGTGTCATCATAAAATCAGCCCACCTGTTTGCACAGCCATTACCCGGGGATGCTCTGGGCCAGCAAGGGGACGTGCTGCGTCTCCTCAGCTTCCTGCCGCCGCCAGGTCCAGGGCGGACGCAGGAACCGTCAGAAATCCTCTCACCGTCTTCCTCCGGAGCCAGACGTTTTGCATTGTCTAACTCAGAATCTCAACACCAGTGCCAAATGCTGTTCTCTGCTAGATCTGTATTAATCAGCATTGCCAGGGGAAGATTCAAATCAATGCACCTTTCAGCTTTGATAACAGAGAGGCTTTCGATAAAAAATAATGAAATGCCCAGAGCCCTACAGACCAGAGACCTGACGACGTCTGTAAGTTAATTCTGTGAATTAGTCTTCCTGGAGCATCTTATTAAGGGTTGATAGAATTATTCACTAAAATCCTTATAGCATACAAACTAAAATTCATTGAAAAGTACCTGCTAATTTTCTTTAATCAACCTCAATAGGGAAGATGGAGTTTTGAATTTTGCAGTTGTTCCAGTTCCTATCCATCCACTTAAAATATTTCACACGAAATGAAATTGCACCTTCAGTTCTTTTAAAATGTGATGTAGTCACAGAAGTCTTGTTTTGTGTGATGTTTAGGTGAACAAATTCTGAAATTAGTTGCTCACTTTTAGTTATGCGTCTCTGCCTATCCCATTAAGAATGCTGAAATGATCTCCTGTCCTGCCATGCAATGCACTGTCCATAAATAGCTGATATTGGTATCAGAATGCAACTTATAAAAATATACATCAGAAATGAGTAAATTATTCAGTTGCTTAATTAATCAAGTCCTCAGAGTACCCATCTGAGAATTAAAAAAAAGACATGTTTGAACACACATACTTGTATTTGGGTTTAACTGGCATTCCAAATGGCAAAATACAGACTGAACTGCAATTAACCAGCTGTAATGGGCATAGTTTAAATTGTATTTGTTGTTTTCTCCAAAGTGATAAGAAAAGCTCACATCATAGTCCTTTAATGATCTATCCACTGTATATCATTAACATTTGATTACACAAAGTGCTTATAAACACTGTTCTACCTAATGATTTGAGAAATAAATCATGCATGTATAATTTCACCTAGTGTGAAAGAGTCAGCAGAGGGTTATATAAAAATAAGGAACCTTAGTATTTATTGCTACTTCTTATATTCCTTATAATGCTCATTTTTCTTACATACTTGTTAGACATTTTCACCTAATTCGTTGAATGCTGCATTTATCTTCTGCTTCCTCTGTACTTTTGAGAAAGTAAGGTTCAGATATTTTCTTGCTCTCCCAGTTTAGCTATCTTCCCAAAGCTGCATTTAACCCATTGAACACCTTAGGATGTGCAAGTGGTTGCATTACCTTGAAGTTTCTTTTAACAGAGAAAAGTCAGTGTAGTTAACTCTTTTGTTAGAAAAGTGCACTGTGAAGCCAAGCAGCTGTTAAATCTTTTGGTGAGGAAAGGGTGAAGACATATGAAGGGCTGCGACATTATTGTAATTAAAAGAAAATAGTGTAGGTCACGTGGGCAGCTCTTTGTTATACTGTGGGTGTAACCTGGTGACCGGTTGTGATACGGTGGCACGTGGGCAGCTCTGCGGTTAGGGAGTTGGGTGTGAAAGACACACACAGAGGAGCCCATGGTCCTGTTCTAAAAAAACCCATGCTATGTTTTGATGTTACAATAGATTTTTGAAAGACATTTTCTTTTCTTTCACACAGTAGCAGAACTGTGAATAGTATAGCTCTTGCAGGATATATTACGTATTGGATCATTATATAGACTGCCTTATAAAATGAATCGCAGTACTACTGCAGAAGCAAAACAGTTCTGTAAGGCTCCATGGAGACATGATCTTTACTCACAAAGTTCAATATTCAATTTGAGATTATTTTCTTTAAAAAGGATTAATTAATATCTACACTACAGATAAATTCTTCTGTCACTGTGCATGGTAATGCCATTAATGTTAGCTGATTTACTACATAGCCTAAGGTGCAAATCATTTCATCGGTGGGTAACTATTCATTTAGCATATGGGACAATTTCATACATTTGACTTTCCTGATGTGAGCAGTTATATAAATATGATTTGTGAGAGTAGTCTCTCTCCGTACAGTAAAGTGGATAGCACAAACAGTTCAAGGAGAGTAACTGTTTAAAAATGAAACTTAAATGACCAGCATGCTAAGACACTGTCAAATTGTTGCCTGAAGCAAACCTTAATGGCTATTTTAGGGATTCTTGGGAGGAAAAATAGCTTATGGTGTTAACTGCAGCTAATAGCTTACAATATCAACAGATCTTTGACCGTAGTAATGTGAACATGAGTTGGCTAACACATGGTTGGGAAGTCAGCCATAAAACCCACACCAGTCATTGCCATTACAACAGCGACATTACCGTACTCATAGTGCACGGAATTCACATCAACATGATTTTCAATCAGTAACAGCTGCATCCAGGAAAATAAAACTTCCAGCAAAGAAATAATTAAATTTGTACAAGCCTGTCTCATTGATAACAAGTCATCATGAACAACTGAAAATAAAAGGATATAAAATTGCTAGTAGCTAAAGCATGAAGAATTGAAACAAGGACTAGGCTGATGAACTGTCTGAGTTACAAATTTATTCTCAGTGACTTGCCATTGTAATGAAGTGGGATGAGTGAAATGTGGTTATATTTGACATCTCACTGGATCTATGTTATCCTAAAAGAAAATACACGAGTTTTTTACTGAAGAGTTATGATGTGCTTCTCTCTTGACAGATAAGTTGATTTAAATTTTGAGATGCTTAAAAGTATTTTTTAAATCCCTAAGTGGCTCTCTCCAAGTACAGATACGCTTTTATAAGAATAAAAACTGTAATGCTGCATTGTATGGCCCATATTTTGCCTTAAATAGGCACTCTGGGTATATTTTAAAATGATTTTGTGTGAGATATGTCTTGTCTAAACCTAAACCTCTGCTTTCTCTGGTGAAAGCATTACAATCTCTATAGTGTACGTACTAATAACCGTGAACAGTCTTCGTAACGAATAGCTACCTAAGCTGCCTACATCCGTAAGAAATATATTGCAACAGAAGCAGATCCGTGGAGTGAAACATTGCTGAGGAACGGACACATTTTGGGGATGGGAGATTGCTTTGGGGGGCCGCCACACTGGGCGCATGGAGCGCGGCTGCCTGCCGGCAGCAGGAGCGTAGGGGAGAAGCTCCAGGCGACACTGATCGGAAAGAAATCAGGTCTGTGCTCTGAGATGGCTCCGGGATATGAACCAAAACACAACGGGAAATTCACCTCAGAAGTGCACCTCTGAGCTCTAAAATAAACATATACTTGTCCCTCTCTGCTCGTATGGGATGCTGTGCAGTGTCATTCACACATCACAATTCAGTGCTGTCATGGAATAGTAGAAAATGATTTTAGGATTTCCCTGACCAGAGGAAAATAGCGTGCTCAATGATTTTCTTGTCTGAGTGGATTTGGCCAATGGATTCATTATTTAACAAGTGCAAAATGTGGGAAACGTTATGTATCAATTATAGTTCACCTTGTAGGATACTGATTACAATACCTTGTTTTCCATTGGTGTAATTTTGCTGCATGGTAAGTGTTCAGATTGAAATTTTCATGCCAAGTTAGAGGAAAATCCAATGTTTTACTTCTGTTTCAAATGTTATAATGGCTGCTTAACTATGAAGGTCTTGTATTGCCATCTCTTGGAAAAAAGACTTGATAATCAATGAGTTGAAAAACTCATTCACATCTGACCAAGTTTAATGAATGTACAGAGATCTCAGTATTCCTATCTTCACTTGTTAACATCTGGTAGCTCATTAATTCTTCAGAAATTGACCCTATTTGAGATGCCATGTAAAGCATAAACGGATGAAAAAAATTTTGCGAAAGCCGTAGTGGAAGCCAGTGAAATGCAGTGAGAAAAAAATCAGAATGAAGAGCTCAGACTTGGGGGAAACATTTTCAGATTGAAGCCTTTTGGAATGCAAAACAATTTGTAATAGTTAGAGGTGAGATATTCTGGTGAGACTACAGGAAGAAGTGGAGGAAAGCAGTACATATGAATTGGCATTTGCTCACTATATCACAGCCAACGGTATTACTCTTGCAAGAACTAATTGGGACCTGAGTTAGATGTAGATGTGAAACACTCATTCGTTAGTGATTCCATAAGTGATATTTTCCTTATATTGATTACAAGTAAAAAAATTATCTTGAAGTCCTAAAACTAAAAAATGGTCAAATTCCAACCTATTTTCTTAGAAACTAACATTTTTAAAGTAAAAACTTTCATAGGAAATATGACAAAGGTAAAAAGAAGCCAGTTTCAGAGGAAAAATACATTAACTGTAGAAGAAATGCAAGCACGTCAATTAAAATAAATATCTTGTTCAGATTTATGTACACAATTTTTTGGATGAGATTTCTTGTCATAGTCCTCTATGGAAAAAAATGCTTTCTCACATAGTATTTGTTGAAGATGAAAATGCTTTGTCTTTAAAAAACTCAGGTTTCATAGTCAACTGCTCACAAGAGAAAAGGAATGTAATTTTAATAATTAATATTTCTGGGTTTAGACTTTAAAAAAATCCAGTTAGTTACAAGTTGCGGTAGTAACAATAAATTCTTGCAGAACTTTCTAGGCATTCTATGGTATCTCCTACTGCAAAGAGATGTCACCATAAAAAAAAAAAATGAAAATACCATGTTCTGGTAGCTCTGTGCTTTTAAAGTATGATCTTTACTGGCATGGATGTACTATTTGAGCCTTATATTTAAAGGTCATATTAACTTAAGTAGTTTGATGATATGCATCCCAGGAATAGAATATGATGATAGCCTGCAAAAATTTCTGTTGCTTTCCCCTACCCCCAAACACAGTGTTCTATAAAGTGTAGATATTTATTCTTGCATGGCAACATTTTATTTCGATAGTGCCACTACAGCATGTGTGTCTTTACTTTTCATTTCTGAAAATCTCTGGAGTTTCCCCCCACCCCCCACAAAGCCTTATCTTTCTTATCTCCCACTGTCACACTGCGCTGACTATTGTAAAATGGGGTAAAAGCCAATATCTGTCAATCCAGATGTAAATGAAGTTTCCTTACACAAAATGACAGTATAGTACTAGGAGACATTTTCAGTTTGGAGATTTTGTGTACAAACTGGGAGGAATGAGAAGGCCAGACAGAGCCGCTTATTTCTATGGCAACACAATGGTGTGTCTAGCTCACTATTTTTCTCCTTTTATGATTTTATAGATCCAGTGAAGTTTAATATTGTCAAAACCACAAGAATTCTAACCCCCAGTCTAATCAGAAATGGTAATGCATAAAGGACAATCTGATATACAAAAACATATATAGGGAAAACGTCAGCTGTGGCTTTTGGTAACATGAAGGCAAATTCATAACTCACTCTGGAGCTGCAAAACAATTCTGAGTGCTCCAGCTTTGCATTTGACTAATGGTTAAACTATAGTTTAGGTCAGAAAACTTCCATCCTTCCTTCCTGCGGTATATCGCTCCCCCACACTGTTGATGTGCTGTCTTAAGGACCACCATTTTCCCTAAACCATGAGGCGATCCCCGCTCGTAGGACTTGAAGTACTTTGGAAGTTTCATAGAAGTGTCAATAAACTCCTGACAGCTGTATGCAGGAGTAATTTATGTTGAATGAGCAGTTTATGCATCAGTGGAGCTAATTAAAACACTTTTCTTAAACAGCTTTGACTTCAGAATGAAAGCTTTCACATAAGAATCAGATCTAAACGGTAAATTTAAGGTTTCCCATTGACAACAGAAAATCTTCTTAGTGTGTTCAGGTTTTTTTTTTTAAATATAAATTCTAAATTTTATCCAAAAAGCAGGATTTTTTTTTCACCTAACCCAAAAGAACTACTTGAAGTAGACAAAGCACATTTTAAAAATCTACATAATTGGCATTTTTACAAGTTTCGATAATTCAGCTAAATTTGAGATTGGGTGTGGTTGAGCTCAAAATGTATGTGTCTATATGGATAATTAACATAAAAGCTTTAATCATATGAATTTCCATTTTATTAATATTTTAGGAACTTACTTAAGAAGAATGAGTAAACTCAACACCATATGCTGCCCTCGCAACTTGGTTACTCTATTTTAACGGCTCTACAGAACTCCATTTAAATGAGAAAAGAACATAGTCTCTTGTTTTTCACAGAAACAGGACTAAATAATGCTGGGCTGTATACTAGCAGCAGAAGGCTGCAAATTTCTACCTCTCCTAGCATGAAGTCACATGCTATTGTGAAGGACTATGTTTACCTGAGTCTTTGCATTACTAGTCATATACATTTTTAACGTGTTGATTAAAAAAAAAAAAAACCCTAATCACAAACTACATCCTGCTTACAAAAAGAATTAATGGCTTAAATGTTATGTGTGTTATTGAGACGTAGGAAAACTTCATTGTCTGACAGATGGTCTGACACCCACATTAAGAAATTCATAATTCAATCTCAAAAAAAAAAAAAATAAGGAAGAACATATGTGTTTGTTGGAAAAGAAAAAAAAAAATTTATCGATCATTTTTTTTGTCAGTGCAAGCACATATGGCAGTTCCATTTTCTATCACTTACCAATTACTTTCTATTTAAAATTTAAATGTCACTAAGCAAGGAAAAAAGTTGGTTATTAAAACATAGAAAAGATTTAACTAAGAACAATCACTGCAAGAACTTTACACTAATTGTTCATGGAAATTAATGGCCATCCAATTAAATCAAACTTACTCATTCCATTCTATCCTTGCTTTTGTTTTCTTTACATGTTCCTCCCATTGGTAGTTACTGTTTTATGATTATTTCCCAACCATCTGTTGTCTTTCCTTGAGCCAAAATAATTTCCCTTTATAATTTTAGTGAGTAATCGTGTATACATTATTTTCACGCAATTATATGTCTACTTACTAATCCTAGCTCCTCATTCTTGTGTAAATACTCACTAACTGGAATGATTTGCCATTTAAATTTCTAGTGAACTGAAATCTATATGCAAAATTTAAAACTTCCAATTGTTATCTCTTTGCATTGTTATGAATGTAATGATAATTAAACATTTAATTCAAATCTCCAGACACCAAAAGGTATATGTAGGTTAGATGGATATAGATGCAGAATGAAATGGAATTGTGTATCGTAAAGGTGGTGAGATGTTGGACATCTTCAGAGATTACACTGGGACAGGGAAATGTAAAATGCAATTCTGCGCTTTTGACACCAGCAAAATAAATGGTTAGGAAATGCATGACAATACAACAATACTACTTTAAACTCTTCGAAAGGAATTTGAAGGAGTAGCTACATTTTGTAGATATTCCAATAAATAGCTTATAGTATTTTTTTGTTAAATGGAGATATTTGCTGTAACCTAATATTCAGAACAAATTAAACTGATAGCAAAACAGAGAGTTCTTTGCTAAAACAGCTCATAAATAAATCTGTGCTGTTTATCGGATATTATTGCTGGGAGAGGAAATGATCAGCAATCTGGCTGTCAGGGTTCTTATGCTGGGTTGAAGAACTGACCTCTCATCACTGTTTCTCAGGACAAACAGGGCATGGTCAGGACTTTTTGTAGATTACCCAGGTGAAAAGGAGATACAAAGCAACAGTGCTCTTACAACATCCCATAGGATTTCCTTTGTAAATATAGCTGTAATTACTCTGGGTGATTTGTAGCCCTAAAGCTGCTAGGAAGTGAAGAAGAGAGAAGTTTTATGAATTCATACAGTTAGAGTCCTTTGGCTTTATAGTCAGCCTGGCCTGGATAAAACACAGTAATGTCATCTATTGCAAAAGGATTGCTGAAACATGGTTTGATTGTAAATGCACAGTAAGTGATCTAAGTCGTGACATGAAATTATTCTAAACAGGAGCAAATGTTCCCAGCGCCGTGTGGGATAACCACACCTACCTGCTTTGTGACAATCTGCAAAGAACACACACACACACATTCAGCAGTTTTCAGAAATTGCAATCCTAACTTGAGATATCTGAGCATTTTTTTCAGTGAGGGAAGCCTGTTCACATTTGTTAATATCATTAAGGTGTTCTTGTTGCAAATCAAATAGCTGGTGTCATTATTATCTGAAGTAGCATTCCAGGCACATTTAGATAGCAATATGGAAATGTCTGATAGATGCACTGCACAAAGTCCCTTTCTTTTCTAATGCTTTTTAAAAATACTCAGATTAATGATATTTTAGAACAGCATTTGTTCTGATTAGTGGTTTTAATGTCAGAGATAATGACCTAATTCCTTAGTTGTGTATGCAAGTACATGTCCAGCTCTTTTAGCTGGTTAGCAGCAATAGTCTCATATTAAGAGTTTGAATACAACAAAGTAAGAGATTGTTAGGTAGACCTTTTTTGGTAGTCCAAAAGGTAAATGTATAAGAATTTGTTGTGGCTTGCTTCATTCTTTCTCAGACACAATAGCAGCTTGGCATTAAAGTACTTTTCAAATTTTTTTTATATGGACGTCAGTCAAATTTCATTGACTCAGTGTTCATTTTGTTGTAGTTTTCTTTTCCCTTGCTCTTTTGGGACATGCATGTGTTTAAATTATTCATTAGGTTAAATGCTTACCTGCCCTGAATTTAAGCAGAATTTGATTTCCCCTCCTTCTGTGCAACTCTGAAATTCTGTTTCTATGGTCAGTGTTGATACCTGTGCAAAAAACATTGTTCATGTAATGGTCCTAATTTGTTTGCGTCACTTCATAAATGGTTTTCCTAACAATATATCATCTAAATATGCCATCTAATTTGTTCTGTTACGTGCCGACTTCTAGGAGAGTAGTATTTCCCCTTCAATTTTACATCATTTTCTTCATTTCTTTTCTTTGAAGCTAGTGTACTGTTCAGGATGTTATTATTTAAAGTTTATTCAATAAAACAGATGTTGTGTAGGTGCTGCTGGTAGGCAGGAGGTGCAGAGTTGGAAGTTCAAGGGTGTGAAGTATGTTTCCATGTTCATAATGTTATTGGTAGCAACAGCAAAAAGTTCTAAAGATGAATAAACACAAGTGCTCATCCTGGAAAGTGTAAATGTGATGTCACATAAGCCTCTAAAAAAGGATGCCACTTTTGCTGACTAGAGGTATGATAGGCAATCCATTTATTATTTCCCTAAAATACAGGGTTTTATAGTCTATGTAATCAGCTAAACTCTCAGCTTAAAAAAAATAGTGTTTTAACATCATCAGCACCACCTGGAACTACACCAGTGGCAATGTGCTCCACAGTGCTCTCGACTACCTACTGCTGGTGGCCATCAGACTTGGACTGGCTTCTCTTGGTTTACACTTTTTTCTTCCTAGCTGAAAAGGCTACTACTTTATCCTTAGCATGAGTGAGATCATCCTGGTCTACACAAATGAATGTAGTATCCAGACTCTAACAACAGGCTTAGGAGGATTATACCCTACTACAGCTCTGTGAAGAAACCTGGAGAGGTATAAGCTATTTCAAACTACCATACACTCCATATAGTTATGAAATCCATGGAATCAAACAGATGTTTGTTTTGGTTTTTTTTTTCCAAGCATAAAATATATGACTACTTGAACTAGAGTTTTATTTTAAACAGCTGTCATAACTAGTATTTTACAGTCTCCTGTTCTCTCTAATATGCCCACTTCATCACAACATTACTTTTTACCCACAACTGAAGTCAGAACTTGGGTAACTGTGATGCACTGCCCAAATAAAATATTTCTGAAGTTGTTTCAGGCTGTTGGCTTTTCTTCCACTGCTGCATAACAAGCATCTAATACCTTGTTTTAAGTTATTTGAAAAAATTATTTGCGCTTGTGCTGCCACAGCTAGAGTCACTCCTAGTAGCCAACCTGGTGAGTTTAACAACGAGCAAGAGATTCTCTGCACTACACTGCGCTTTGCAGTGGAAATACAGATGCTCTTAATGTTCAAATCTGTCCTTTTCTGTTGCTGGAAAATTCTTTATGCATGGGTGAGGCACATGGCTTTCTTATACAAATAATAATAGAAATGCACATAGCATCCAGTAGTAAAATTCACATTGATTCCAATGGTACAAACTCAACTCTATCAATGGTCTTATTTGTTGAGCTGGTTAGTGTCACAGAGACAAAGAGTACATGCTCAGGCTGCCTTTTTCTACTTCTTTATTGTATACTAATTAAATATTAAACCAAAAGTAACCTCAAAGTTTGAGTCTGCAAAATATTATTTTCACTATTTCCAGTCACTCTCTACAACAACCTTTCTTATGTGTGCTCTATTACTTTTAACGAGAATATCAGCAGAACACAACAGTATTGATTCAATGCTCAAAAATATGTCTGGCAGCAAGGTGAGTTTTCTGTTGGCTTGTCAAAGGCTTTCTTAAATGCCTCCTCTCCACCCCAGCAGTGATAGTAACTAGATTGTCATTTGCGGGGGGGGGGGGGGAGGAATTGTAAAGCAAAATCACATTTGTCCTCTTTTAGCCTAAAAAAACCCCAAACCAAACCAAAAAACTCCACACACACAAAAAGTGGGGCGGGGAAGACCATTCTCTTATGCTGTTCAGTATACGGCATCCCTATAGCTGGAGATCCAAATCATGCTAACAAAAAGAAAATAGAATAAAAATAAAGCAAATGGAAAACATTAGGATGCAGGACACTGTCTAGTACTTTGCTTCACTCTGTACTACATGACAGGAATGGTCAGCCTGCTGATCAGGCTGACGGTGGAACAGTTCTGTCTGCTTCAGCCAAGGAAATCAGGATTCCCCAGCCCTGTGGGGCCCTCACTGTTGTCACCTTCAACTTAACTGATGTTTAGGATTTGCTTTGCAACTCATATTCACCATTGTTTTTATGCATGTATGTGTGTAGGAGAAGGAAAAGGGACGTATTTGTCTCTTACAGCAAAGTCACATCAGTTACAAACTTTAGGCTTTTCCTGCGAGCCTTTCCAACATCTTTACCTGTTGCAGAAGAACATGTTCTTGAAATTTAAAAGCCTTAAAATGGCAATATATACTTGTATTGAAAGCAGAGATAAATATGATGAGCTACATTCCTATTTCATCAGGTGTGTGACAATACAGAAATGAAAAAGGTCAGGTTTAGGGTGCACTTGAGTACATTTTTACACTAGTTTCCTTCGGGGAGATCCACAGGCCAGCCTTAGGACGCTTGAGCCAGATGTGTTGTTGAGGTATGTGTGGAAGGATTTAGGCTCCTGCTAGTTTCATAAATTCGTCATTCCTGTGGATACTGGAAATGTGAACTTTGTAATTTTATTAAAAAACAAAACAAACTAACTCACCAAAACCCACCAAAGACCTCTAGTGTATAAGCCAAATCAGTGTCTCTCCCTACGCTGAGGTTGTAGTTGTCTACAGTGCCTTAGATCAGCCCATTTCTCTTCCTTAATTACAACAATTCAAGAAGGACTGTGAATGTTGGGCAACATTATACAATTGTGGTTCAAATTTGAATGCATACTGTTTACAAGCATCCACGTAGAAATTAGTTAATAAAGTAGCAAGTGCAACAAATATATTTTATGATAACATATATTTCAACTACCACATTCTTAAACCTGCATATCAAAAATTTTAAAAATGTCCACCCTAGCATGTTGTGCTGCACTGCAGACAAAGTGTACGTGCATTGGGTACGTGTCTGCACAAAAATGGAGGAAGGAAGAGGAGAAAATTTGCTTCCATTCATCCCCTATTAATCTTTATATTTCTGTGTTAAACACTTATGGGACAAAACACAGTAAAAATGGCCATGAAACTAGCTATCTGTCTTAAAGGAGCAGAAGATCAGGAATTTTTGTGAAGTGCTCTGAAATTGGAAAATTATGGGAGGCTCAAGTTTACTGATATAATTCAACACATGCAAAGGCTTTTAGGCAAAGAGTATCTCCTACTGAAGTGTTTCTTTACACAGTTTCAATATTGATATAGTTATAATTTAAATACACAATTAATTTAGATTTATATTAATAACACGATTAGTATTTACTTTCCTAACAAAGCATCCAGACCCTTAATTGTACGTGCCTATCACAAGAATAACAGGTGCCAAAAGATTTCCATCGCAATGTGCCTGAAGTAGTCAAGTGATTTCCAACTCTCTGCGTTTAAATGGTATGCATGCGTCTGCCCCTCATCTTTCCTGAGAGCATGTGTGCACGGAGCAGTGAAATGTAACGTCACGCAATACATACCAACCAGCTGCACATCAGCTCAGGTGCCAGGCACCGTAGCGGGTGGCTCCACGCTGCCCTTGCTTTTCCCGGCGTCTCTATTCTGCAATGTCCATATTAGACATATGCTTAAGCTAAAGAGCGGGTATACAAACACACGTCTCTGTTATTTTTACTGTACACTCTTTAGACTTCTGCTATGTAGTGTTTTAAATATAAAATTCCTATAGGGAATTCTTAGAAACCCTTATAATGCTGTAAATCCTTTAGTTAACAGAAGTCAGGCTGTTTAAACCTAATCACTACTGTGTACTTGACAAATACATCAGGATACTGTATTCACAGAGCGAAGTTGATACTGTCATTCATTATTTTATTACTGTACATTAGACAAATTGTTCCACTGAAATCAGAGTTCTATCTGTCATGAAAAAAAAAAAGTCATTTGCATCTTTCTGGGAAAGGCAGGATTAATGTCATCAAATACTTAGAAACTCTTCTACTCAGAGGCTATAATTCAATTTAAGATAACTTACACAGTAAGAAACAACTTCTAAAGACTCTGGAACAGAAGTGGCCAGAACATTTTACCCATTAGCAAATGCCTACTTCTGCAACTTGCTTCCTGAAGGGGAACTAGATACTCTAACTCAGCCATCTTAAGTTTGAAAATGCATGATAACCACTCAAAAATCATTGTCTTTGGGCTGTTCTGGATTTTTTTCTAATGTGCTGAGAATGCTATGAGCCAGTAAAAATACACAAATGAAATGCCACATTTTTACAGAGATGCAAGCATGTATAGGAAGAACAAACTCCTAATGACTAAGAACAGTGTATGTGCATTTTATATATATATATATAGCTATATATATATATAGCTACCAAACGCAAAAAGGGAAGATAAATAACATTGTAAAAAAAAAACCACAAACCCCTTACATTAAAAATAAACATGGTCTTTAGATGTTCATAAAGCAGTGTGTTTTGGCATAAAACTGAAAGAAAAACCCAACTTGACTCTGCATTGATCCAAGTCCTGTAACTGAAGAAAACTTGGGTTGACATCAGACCAGTATTTCGTAGAGCAGAATTGACAAAATTATATTTTAAATAACGCCACATTTGTTGTTGATCATGAGAAAGATGCCATGAAGAGGTCCAGCTTTTCCTCTGTGACCAAAACCCTCCAGTTCTGGCCTGATTTTGTTTTCCCTTTGCATAGGAAGATGATGGCTGCTCGTCAGCATCGCAGAGCACGCCGTGATTCAGCACGATTTCTTCCTAAGGGCACGGCTGACAAAGGCTGGATGAATAGAGGTGGTTTCACATACACTGGCGGAACCCTGCAGAAGTCTTGGCTGAACTCTCTAGGGTTGGCAATGGCCATTAATCTCTCACATGAGCACTAAAACTCTACTAATGAGTGCTTTTTTCACACACATACAGTAGCACTTCCAAGCACTTTTGGCATTGGAATTAGTATGATCTTTTGGGGGCATCAAAAGTATCCCAGCAACCAAAACCTCAGGGTATTGCCCTGCTATTGTGCTTCAAATTTTTGTAAGTGTCATGACAGATTTTTTATTATTATTATACAACTAAGACATAAGCCTGCTGCTGCAGCTTTGTATTGCTACATCTCTCTCACCCATTAAACTGTAAATCTCCTTGAACAATGTCAAAGCCGTTCCGCATATGGTACATGGAGCCTGAAACTAGAGAGTGCTGAGCAGGAGTCCTCTCCGTCCTGCTTCTCCATCCGTTCGTACCGGACACAGCATCATGCCGCTGTTCAGTATTGCCCAGTTTGAAGCACCGGTTTCATTGCCCTCTAACAGCAAACTTGAACTCAGTTAATAGTTTTTCCTCTGCCCAATTTGCAGGAGAGCTGCTCCCTCTGCTGAGTTTTCTGTCGATCGTCACCGGCACCTGATGTCCTTCCTCACCATGCTCGGCCCCAGCCCGGACTGGAACGTGGGTCTGTCAGCTGAAGACCTTTGTACCAAGGACTGCGGCTGGGTTCAGAAAGTCGTTCAGGATTTAATACCCTGGGATGCTGGCACAGACAGCGGCGTTACCTATGAGGTATGCGGCCTATTTGTAATGTATTCAAAACATAACGTCTACCTTAAAGCAGTGAAGAATGAAAGCTATTGGATCTATGGTAACACCATAAATGCCTTTATACTACTCTAGTAAGAATTTTGCTTATAATTAATTAAAAGTCATTTAGACAGATGCTAGCTACAGTTACTGTCAGTCGTTGTGTCTGAATTCCCTGAGTGTTATTATTAATGGGATAATATTAAATTCACTTGGGATATTATTATATTCGCCTATTGAATAAATGGAGGTCTGTTTGCTCAAAACTAAGCATTAAGGTGTCCAAGCCCTTTGAAACAAATCTGTGTGCCATCAGCAGCCACATCAACTTGAGTTTTCTACTGTTTCAACCCAATGCCAACTATTCTGCTTGGCACAGAAAACTTAACTGTTCCTTACAGCAGGGATTGAAACTCTGGACTTCTCATCACTACAAGACTCTAAAATCATCCATTTTCTCTGTCTCCATCCCTCTCTCAGTCTAGGAAGAGATTCACATCATCCTCAGGTAAAGTCCTGTTTTTGACCAAATGAGTTATGTCAAATTACTGAATTGGTTAGGTCTCCATAGGTGACAAGTGTACCTACCCTATGTGTCTATGCAGACTGTATAGACAGCTGAAATTAGGCAAGATTAGTCACAGCCTCAAATACCATACATATTCCACATACCCCACATATTTTCAGATGAAAAAAATTGTGGGGGTTTTTTTCATTCAGACCTAGTCTGTTTAGAACCTAAGGAATTTCTCCAGTTATAATGCAGCTCTGGAGGCATACTGGACTTTTTTTTTTTTTTTAATTAATGTAGTTACCTAACCACACAACAAGGCACACATCTTATTATGAACCCAGCTTCAGGATCGAATCCTAAAATATTAGTGAAGTGCTTCCCAATAGAGAAAAAAACCCAATACCTTACCATTAAGTATGAATATACCAAGCTCATCTTATATTGGAATTTTCCAGTTTAACAATCTGGAGAAATTTCAATTTCTGCAGATGAATTCTATTATTAGGAAAAAAATAATAGTTTCTTTTTTAACTTGTTTTTTTTCTTTCTGATTGCAGTCTCCTAACAAACCTACAGTGCCTCAAGAGAAGATCAGACCACTTACAAGCTTAGATCATCCTCAAAGTCCATTTTATGATCCAGAAGGAGGATCTATCAAGCTGGTAGCCAGAGTTGTCATTGAGAGAATTGCACGCAAGGTATAATATATACATAAAATTCTCAAGCAAGCAAAAAACCCCACTTCATAAACAAAAAAAACCCCAATCCTTCCTCTCCCCTCCCCCCCAAATCTATACTCCTTAACCTACCCGCAGCAAAGATAATGGCAGAAAAGAACTAAAACTGTTTTGTACATTTATAAACTGTCTTAAGGTATTATTTCTCCTACTTCTGGTAATTACTGCATCTGTTTAATTGAGGATTTATTTTTTTTTAAGTATGCATAGGAAGTAGAAGAGAAAAAAGTGCTGCAGATGCAGCAGTGCCTCACAGTACGCTGGTTTAGCCCCTCTCACTGTGTACACCTATGAGTTTCCTGTATTCAATCTCCACAATAATTTCTTTGCAGGGGGAGCAATGCAATATCGTACCTGACAACATAGACGATATTGTGGCAGATCTAGCACCAGAGGAAAAAGAAGAAGGTATTTTTTAAATTAGTTTGTGCTGCACTAATTTATATTTTGTTCCATTCTCCACTATCATTTCTAGATAAAGTACAAAACTGACTTAGGATTCAAAGTCCCACTCAGCGTCAAAAAGTGATTTAGGTTTTCATCTTTTCTGATATCCACTATTAGCCTTCCCTTATACAGCAAAGAAATTGCATGCATATCTGGAAGCTAACAATAAAAGCAATAGAAGAGAGAAGCCTTTTGGGGTTCAAATAAAAATATTATTTTTTTTAATGAAAGTTGGTAATTGGTGTTTGTTTTTTTTTTTTTTCTTTTGGGCTAAAATGGAGAAGATGGAATGCAGAGGGAAAGAATGTATTCTATTAGCATCTAAAGTAATCACCAGCCAAGTCAGGAGAAGCGAGTGGAAGACAATCTATTTTTAACATTTACTGCCTTTTCTTACTTTTTAGATGATACCCCTGAGACCTGCATATATTCAAACTGGTCCCCATGGTCAGCCTGTAGCTCTTCTACCTGTGAAAAGGGCAAGAGGATGAGGCAGAGAATGCTTAAAGCTCAGCTGGACCTCAGTGTGCCCTGCCCAGATACCCAAGATTTTCAGCCATGCATGGGTCCAGGCTGCAGTGATGAAGGTAATCAAGAGGAAAGGCTGCAGGAGAACACCACCTTCTAGGGTTTGCTTTTCTTTTAAAGTTCTTAAAGCTGTTGGTTGCCGTGTGACTTGGTTATGGCAAACAGAGGAATAATTGCTGAAGAATACAAATTGAAGCTGGCTGTGGTGAATTCTGCAGTTCATCTGAGTTGGTGCATGAAGTCCACAAAAGTATAAAGGAAAGGAGTAAAGTAAGCGATGGAGAGGACAGGATGTGAGAGGCAGCATAAAAGTGATACTGCGCCCAAGTGGGCACCTACAGATTTATCAGCAATTGTGTTAATATTAGCAATTGAAATGGTTCTCTGTATTCTAGATGGTTCCACTTGCATGATGTCTGACTGGATTACATGGTCCCCCTGTAGCGTATCTTGTGGGATGGGAACACGATCTAGAGAGAGATATGTAAAACAATTCCCTGAAGATGGCTCTATGTGCAAAGTGCCTACCGAGGAAACTGAGAAATGTATTGTAAATGAGGAATGTTGTAAGTATTTTATTTAGCTTTGTAAAACCCAGCCAATAGCAGGAGCACTGCCCAAAACATTTTTTTATATGAGCTCTGCTGCTGAATGATTTTCTCTGTCCATTTTGAATAGCCCCTAGCAGCTGCCTTGTCACCGAGTGGGGAGAGTGGGATGAATGCAGTGCTAGCTGTGGCACGGGGATGAAGAGACGACACAGAATGATCAAGATGACTCCCGCTGATGGATCCATGTGCAAGGCAGAAACTACAGAGGCAGAGAAATGCATGATGCCTGAATGCCGTAAGTGTCCATGAGTTTACCTCCTCTGCTGTAAAGAGAGGCATAATTTCTGACACGTAGCTCCATCACACAAAGAATATAGTTAACCCAGAAGCAATGTTTTTTTCTTGTTCTCCTTAAAATTAGATCCCTTAGGGAATGCGCACTAAGTAGCATGTTCACCAACAGAATGAGGGTATCAGTAAAAAAATATTCAGTGGTATGCTATTACTGTATTACCCATACAGTGATCTCTATATTGGCAAGCCATACAAAAGCAATTCTAATTTATGGTGTATGAAGTATATTTAATACAGTTAGAATAAAACAGAGCCCTCTCCTTTTAGCCCATGAAGAGTTCAAAAATTGAGGTCCTTCTTTCGTGCAGTCAGCCAGTCTCTTCCTTACTATGACTATTAATATTGGTTTTAATTTCTTATGAAATGTCAAGATTTTCCTCAAAGACAGAAAGAATTAAGAGGATTTTTGGTAGATAAATTGAGGAAGTATCACATTTAGACTATATCAATTTGGCTTCTAATTCTGTCAACCAACAATCCACGAGTTATTATTGAAACATTCCTTCTTCAACTATTTATTCCCTGGAAGCACTGAGACTCTGCAGATATGAATAAGATATAGAAAAATATAGCAAAGAAAAGGTATTAAAACCAAGGAAACCTTGCAAACTTTTCAATTTAATATAGTGTTTTCTGAGCTTCTTCAGAAGCATCATTCAGCAGGTGATTCATTTTGTCCAAAGAGACAACAAAGTATAATTGGGTGATGACAGATAAACCAGTACCTTTTCCACCTGTATTATTTTCAAAATACATACCTTTGTAATTTATGCATAACAGGAATTCATTACCTTTTTATTTCCATATTAGATACTATCCCCTGTCTACTCTCTCCTTGGTCTGAATGGAGCGACTGCAGCGTAACATGTGGGAAAGGAATGCGAACCCGGCAAAGGATGCTGAAATCCGCTGCCGAGCTCGGAGACTGCAACGAGGAGCTGGAACAAGCAGAAAAATGCATGCTGCCTGAATGCCGTAAGTGTGGGAAACTCTCTGGAAAAAGGAGGCTCATTATGAGTGTTACAGTCTGTGGGTCAAAACTCTACCACCATTTTTTAGCATTGTTTCTTAGATGTCTACAATAGTTCTTTTTTTCTAAGAAAAGTTATGAATATGGACAATTATTTCCTGCTTGCCTTTGGTTATGAAACATCATTTGAAAATTTTAGTTAAAAGCTCTCTGACAGCAGGAATGCTATAGACTGCTTTCTGCTTCTGTTTTGGAGAGGGGTCTACAATTGGCAAAAGTAGTCTCTGCCTCCTTAAACTCTGTAAACAAATGACCCAGTACTCTCTTGCTCTGATTCTTGCTTTCCATCCATGTATTACTCCTAAGTCTAACCACAGGGAATTCAGTACTATGGGAGTTTTATCATCTGTAGTTTTTGGGGGTTTTTTAACTATTAGTATTGTGCACTTTTGGCTGTTGAGAGCTGGAATATGATCAAATCCTATTTTCAGCTCGCCTTACTCAACTCTATACTGATGACCAATATTGCTTTGGGTATATGGTTTCTCCATATTTAACACAATACCGTAACTTTAGGCAACAGTTTGCACACTTCTCAATAGTAAATAAGTCAGAATTATAAACTCTATTTTTTCCTTAAATGCAGAATGGGTGCTAGGAAGGAAAGGAAGGATTAAAATCACCTGTGTGATTCTTCGAGCTCACAAAAAGAGCACAAAAGAGGCTCCACCTTTGATACATCTCTGAGGTGTATCACAGCATTTTTTCTGATCTACAACCCTTTGCAACTTGGAATGTCATATGAGCCAGCAGATGGCATGGAGAAAGCTGCACTGATTTTTTACCTTTCTCCACTAAAATCCCCCACTTCTTGGGTGGTGCAAATTTCTAGTTGCTTTGCAGTCTTTGTGAAGCGTGATGGTCTAAGGCACTGCTGAATGAATCAGATATGATTGCTTTTAGTGTCCTGTTACCAGCTGGTTTATGAAGCTTTATAACTAATTACATTATTTTTCACAGTAAGTATTGGCTAGAGAAGGCTTTTACACTGTAACTTGCTAATTCAGCGTTTCTTAAATAACGTGAAATATCATTTTGATTATTATTCACTGGGGCTATGAGTTTTAAGCAGTGCTGAAAAGATGAAAAATTTTAAGCCACAATGGTATTAGTGACTCTTGCTTATTGCATAACACTTACCAGTAAAGCAAGGCTTAGAGCTCAGAGGTATCAGATTCTTTGTAAATATAACTCATTTTTTAACAGCTTTTCATTATAAAACAGACATATGGGTGTACAGAATGGAAAACTGAAGAAGGCACGGGAGAATTATTTATGTTTTTTTGTAATCTTAGTGATCTGCCAGCAGCACTCTTGAAAAAGAAATTGAAGAAAGTGTCAAATAATAGTTCTGCTAGAAATGGACTCAAAGTTTTAATGGACTCAAAGTTTTAACGTGTAGCCTCAAAATCTGCTGAAAAGACTGGAGGCTTAAGTTGCATTCATATATTTAGGATCTAAAAACTCATTAGGCAGATCTGTGTGTTTCTTCTTGACCTTATGTTTAGATCTCACAGCTTTTGTGTAATATTTCTCATTCTTTGCAGCCATCGACTGCGAACTAACAGAGTGGTCCCAGTGGTCCGAATGCAATACCTCATGTGGAAAGGGCCATATGATCAGGACAAGAATGATTAAAATAGAACCACAGTTTGGAGGAATAGCATGCCCAGAAACAGTCCAACGTACAAAATGTCGAGTAAGGAAATGCCTGAGAGGCCCAGGTATGGAAAAAAGGCGCTGGAAAGAGGCCCGGGAAAAAAGGAGAAGTGAACAAGCAAAAAAAAATATAGATAGCGAGCAGTATCCAGGTGAGTGTGAAACCATTATTTAGTATGCTGATGTCTGTTTGTCTTTCCTGCATAACAGGAGTTTGTGACCAGCTCCACTTCATGCTGCAAGATCATTTTCAGCACTTCAGTCTAGGGAAAGTTTTAGCAAAAAGCAAAGCATAGCCACTTTCGGTGTTTGCCTGTCACCAAAAATGTGCAGCCTAAGTTTAGGGCACAATGGAGAAAGGCTCACATCTGTCCATGTCCCATCACTGCACATATTTTAGCTTCTTCACTACAAAGCATGGAATGAGAAAAAAAATCTAGAATTGACACTTGGCAAAGGACTGATTGCAGTTTCTGCAGACCTGGGTGATTATCTTTCCATACAGTTACTTTTGAACTTTGAAAGTATTTGTTCCTGGATCCAATGCTGAACTTTTACAGTGAATTGATTTCCACCTCAATAATCTGACTCAGACTGCTCTGAGAGATCTGCTTGGGCTGTATTATCAAGCACTGATGCCTCCAGTCAATAAAACATAATATCTTGTGGTATAGTTTACATTATCTGGATATGAATTACTGCTAAGTTGTGCTTCACGCTTGTCCGACATTTAACAGTTTCTTAATTTTATCTGTGTTTTATAATGTAGACAGTAAATTTCTTTTTTAATACATATTTTCAATGTTTGAGAAATGCACCTTCCTTGATTATACTTAACTGGGCTTTCTTAATTTCTACTGTAATAAATAGGCAATACGCTATCTTAGACATTTAGATAGATGTAAGTGTGCGGACATGCATAGCAGTACACATATTGAGATACGTAGGTTAGACTGAAATACCAAAAACTTAATCAAATTACTTATTTTTTTCAGTTTGTAGGCTGAAACCATGGACTGCTTGGACAGAATGTTCTACACTCTGTGGAGGTGGAATTCAGGAACGCTACATGATGGTAAAGAAGAGGTCCAAAAGTACTCAGTTTACCAGCTGCAAAGACAAAAAGGAGCTGAGAGCATGTAATGTTCATCCTTGTTAACAAAACACAAGGCTTCCAAGTGATGCACTCTGAGCTAAATGGAAAGTCAACCTTGGTTTGGTTTTTAAAACAAAAAAAATATAAAGTGTATATTAGTTTTCATTTTTGCAGTGTGGTTTGCTTTTTAGTCTTGCTGGTGCAAGAAATATATTTTATAAATATTTCCTCACGGATTTATGCTGAGAGTAAATCTTTGGTACTCCAGCCAGCCCTTAATGCATAAAAATAGTAGGTCATTATGAGTCATTTAACTAAAATACAGACATATCTGTGGACATGGAATAGCCATATAGAAATACTACTTGTAAAGACATGGGATGCATGCATATTAACGTAACTAAGTTAAAAAGTGACATGTTTCATGTGTGGGAGGATTTCTCTCTCGATTTGATTTTGAAAATCCAAAGCAGTGCCTATGTGATTACACAACTATGCCAAGGAGTAATTTCAGCAATGCTGGTTCAATAATATTAAAAGCGCATGTTTATCTTTGTAGACTATTGGGTTAACCTGGTAGTTATAATAATTATCCTATATACTTGTCTTCATATGGATGCTATGGTCCATGCAAAATGGTCTTTGCTTCTTTAAAACTGAAAAAGGAAAGAATTTGTGCAGCTCAATAGTGATACCTGCCCACTACATAGTCAACAGTCAGAATAGCACACAAAGAAAACCTGTGAATGTCGCAGTATACGTAGATGCCATATTCTTATATTGGGTCTATCCACTGCCTCTCGGAATGGATACAGAACTAACAGAAATTGGGCCAAACACAGAGAGTCGCAACAGCTGTGTCACAGAAAGACTTCCACATGAGAGACACTAAAAAATTAGATTCAGTTTCATGTAGATGTTAATTCCAGGTGAAGAGAGAAAGAGGTTTATAATATAATAAAAATGGTAGAGAAAATGTGAGCCAGGTTCTCATGCATCCCTTATAACAAAGGGAATGGAGCCTCTGAAATGACACAATGACAGCCTCTTAAAATATTAATTACAGATTGACACAAGAATACGTTTACAGCAGTGTCATTCATGGGTTTTTACTGAGAGTATAGGAGGATCTAAAAATTACTAAATTTGTGAGAATTACTCATTTGTAGATGTACTAGCCAGGATAAATATCTCCCCTGACCACTTGAGCGATCAACAGACTGCCTGATATTAGGAAATAGCTCCTCACCGTTTTAATTGTTTTTGCTATTTTACACCGTCTCCTGCAGAGTTTAGCTCTCAGCCCTACGTGTAGGACCAGCGAGACCTTGGGCTTCACTTGCTATTGGAATATACTACTGTCCTGTAAGTTTAACAAGTTAACAATAAAGATGAAAGTTGAAGGTGATAGGTTCTATTTTGGTCCCGGAAAGGCAGCATACACCTATGTCTCTACAGGAGTAATAACAATGCACTGAAAATAAAGACTGTTGACTCTTAAAACAAGCTTGAGAGAAATGAATGGAGAAAAATTTATTTTATAGTCTCTTTAAACCAGCCTTAAGTAATTTAGTCACTTCCTTAAGACCTGGTCACAATCCTGAGAACCTGACACCCAGGTTTGATGTGAACCACAACCCACTGAGGCTGTTCAACGTCACTGTCGCTGCCCTGGGAATCCTCTCATTATCTCCCTGTACCTCAGCGGGCTAGACAGGTGGTTGCATTACACTGTAGGGCTTTTCATCACCATTTCTCCACTGAATGCTCCAAGGGCTGCTCAGGACCTCCACAGCTGTCACATCCCACCCCCTCACAGTATCTTCCTGCCTTTTTTTCAGACCTGGAATGAAGGGAGGGCCAGGGAAATAATGGGACCAACCACAGTGATAAGCCTCTCCCACTGCTGCTAAAGGAAATGGGTGCAAGCCCATAATGAACCAAACCAGGAGAAAAAAAATGAACAAGGTTTGATGCTAAAACCAAACATTTTACATTTTGCACAGCTTGGCTCATTTAATAATATTAATTCAGATAGTTTGCCTCCTTGTGCTTGTTGGAAAATTCTTCAGTTTACATCTCTATAGCACTGTCATTACAGTGTAGCAGCAACTGTCCCTAAGTAACATATTTATGATCTTGCCTTGCACATTTCCCTTTTATGACCAAAAAATCCCCAACAATAAAACAGTGGAATGATATAGATACTGGAGGAGCAGCCAGCTGAGCACATTTCAGGTGAAGAAACAGATGGTTGCAGAGAAGGGCTCCAGCGATTAACGCCAGGCGCTCAGCCAGGGCAGAGCTACGTGTGCAATGGAGACCCACGCACCACCTACCTTTGCGAGCCGCTCTTGCTGAGCCTGACAGAGGATATCCCAGCAGGGGCTAATCACTCAAAAACCAACCTTTGACTATGAAATGTGTGGCAGAGTGGTTTTTGTAGGCTTGGATCTGTGAGAGCTTGGGGCAGAGGGAGCAGAAGAAGAAAGTTTCTCCTGAATGGAAAAAAAAAAAAATAATGCTATGAGTTTATGAACTATATTTTATCTCATCAACCCTTCCCACTTCCTTCAAGCTAATCTTGCAAATCCATGCCCATTTCTGCAAATAATAAATTAAAACCAATGTTAAGTTATTTTCATTTTCATGTTTGTTCCAGTTCATCAAGCTGTTTTGTCTTTTAATTACTCCCTTTGCCAAAGGCTACATAGTCCAAATACACCTTCAGGTGTGTAGGAAATACACACCATCTTTCTGACCGTGCCCACAAAATTGTCCATTAAAACAATCTGGCATTCCTTTCACTGTGGCCCTTACTAATTTGATTCTCCATATACTTTTTTTTTTTCTCTTAGGAGGCTGTTCAGTGTGATTTCCAGTCATTTCTCTTAGGCTTATTAAAGTTATGAATGTTGGAAAAAAATTTTTCCCCACCGTGTTAACACATGCAATGACAATGTAGATTGCACTGGGTCAGAAATACGTGATCATTCCTGCTTAGGTTCAGCTTTTCACACTGTTTTTCTGTTGAAACATTTTAAAAGTCGCTTGTCTTTGTTCTAACTTGATACAAGAGAAATATTTAAGCTTGTTACATTTTGTAAAAAAAAAAAACCACAAACAAAAACAAATGAAGAAAAAAGAGGTTGATTTTCTATTCAGAAAAAAAATAAAGCTCTGATATACAATATGTACAAGTATTGCATTGTTACTGTAAACTTTCTAGTAGTGTGATAGCCACTGATTATCAGTCAATAAAAATGAGAACTGTTCTCTCTCTCATCTCCTGAAGAATACTGCTGAACTGAAAGCACAGATATCACTCCAGTTTTGTAGACCTCAACTATCAGATTTTAGCATTGTGTGTATGGGGGTTTTTTTTCCTAACATACAAACTGTAGAAGCTTTACACATAATAAAAAAGAAAAGTTAGGGGCTTAACAAATGTACAGTAGGACTCTGTGTGTGCAGCATACAATTTAAACAAAATTTTGTCTGATTGCATTTTTAGATTTCCTTTGTTGTTTTTGTTTGCTGTGGAATTATGAAAAAGCTACCATGAATATTTCTTACCAAAGTCTTGTGTAGATGTTTTGTAGCTGTCTGGCTAACACATTATTATTATTTTGGAATAAAGACATCTTTACTATGAATTTTACACTTGTTTGAGATTCTGTTCAACTAATATGATTATGTACACCAAAACCCCCCCCACACTTATCAATATAAGGAGGCAAGTCACACTGTCATTTACATTTTACTCCTGTTCCAGCTAATGGGATATCTGGAGTGAGCTGAATTTTACCAAAGCCAGTCATTCTTTCCACTTATAAGTTATTTGCATCAAGGTTTTCCTCAAATAGTTTGTTGTTCTTTGGAAATCACAGGGTAACTTGGGATTGTTACTCAGATTACCCTGTCTTACGCTCATGCAGGTTTTGTTGGTTTTTAATAAAAGAGACTATTTAAAACAACACATTTTTAAAGCCTGGTGATATATAAATGGAAAAATAAAAATGTTTAAAATGAGCTTTCAAAAAAGTCTGAGATTTTGTGAAACTTTCAACTGATATTTTGTGCAACTGGAAGACTGTTAAGGTAGGTAGTGAGAGTACCTCACTGATAATTACACAGAAAAGTGGAGCAGTTAGGGGGAGCCCTACAGCAAAGCTGCTGCTGCTGTAGAAATAAGACTTCAAGTACCATCTTGCAGCCAGCTAGAAGCAACCAGTGTGTTCATGAAAAAGCTCCATTCTAAAACTACACCATAACAAAGCTGAGGTGGACCTCCAGGTAGTTGCCTGGAGATGATAAGCTAGGAGTTGCTTACCGATAATTGAAGGCAGAGTCTGGTCCAATAAAACTCCATTGGCATTTAGCTGTTTGCTCTTACTAGAAAAATGCTCAGCGTTTCCAAGCAGCTGTTTCGCGGGAGGTTTGTCAGCGTGTACGGCAGCAGCATGAGGCACCCCATGCGTGCTGCTCTCCTGCAAAGGGCTGCCTACCGACTGAGTACCTCTGTTCCAGCGACGCTGGGAAAAGGACATGCCTACTGCCAAGCCGCTCCTGCAGATGCTCTGCTGTAGCATCACGCAATCTTTGTAGCCACTTCTAGAAGCACAAAGACAGATTAACTCAACTTCTTGTGAGCCCTGCTTTAAGTTGTTGGTGAATGGTGGGGTTTCCACAAAAATTGCTAATCCTTTTGTCTTCAAGTAAGACCAACAGCACTGAGCCTGCCTAGCTTGAGCAGTCACTGCGATGCCAGTAACAGCAGTCTGGCTTAGCGGGACAAGTCAGCTGGGCGCCTTGACGTCATGTATAACCAATGGACAGAGACAAACTTTTCCAAAGGACAATTTACTGATCCAAGTGAAACACTAACTCTTTCTCCACTGGCAATGTGAAGCTAAGTGAATTTATGGAGCAATTTAATGTTCTGGCGTACCAAATGGCGAGACATCTGGAACAGCAATCACGATTGTTTGGCCCATAAAGCTGTATCAGAACAGCTTTTCCTCAGAAGGGGTCACAGAGCACGTAAGTCAGCACAGTGAACATATGGCCTCTTTAAATCCTGGCTCTCCGAGTGACTGCTTGGGACCTGCGTGTCAGTATGCCTGCCCCAGCTTTGGATGCTCTTCTTTGCATGGCCAGCACACCTAAACCATAACCAGCACGGCAGAAAGATGATGGGTAGAGCAGGTCCTCAACCATGATTTGTAATATGAGTAAATCAATTAACTCTCCTTCTAGAGGTATCTGCCATCCTCAGGGCCACAGATACTGAGTTTCTGGGGTGGGAAAAAACTAGCAAAACCCTGAAATTATGCACGGTTCTTAGCTAAAATCTGAACCCTATCATTGCAGACTATTTGACAACTACCATTTCCATTTCTTATATAGTTACTAATGCCGCAACATATAGTCACGTGGCTATAGTCTAAACTGCAAATCAACCTAGTGTGTGTGTATATATATACATATGGTATACAGTGCATATATACTCATACAATTTTTTCCATGCTTTTTTCCACTTAGGAAGCAGCATACTAACTACTAGCAGGAAAAAACCTTTACCAGTAAATTGAAACGTGCTTAAAAATCTCTTGCTACCAAGCTTCGGGCACTTAGTGTCCTTTGCTCCACATGCAAACCCATTTAAGATCTTTATTGTAAAGCTTTCAAATTTGGGACTCAGTCACTTCACACAGTGTTGTGCAAAACAAAGCAATTACAGGCCACCTGAATGATACTGACTTCTGTCTCCTCTGGTTTCCTAAAGACAGAGCAGTTTGTGCCATAACTGATGGGCACATTAACTGCTCAGTAGGCAATGACATTTTTCACATGTGGTCTAGATGGTGTAATGCATCTAAAATGCTAACGCTTGGAGCTCTGCATTCTTCTCATCTTCTTCATAAAAGTCGTAGGGAACATCATTTACTCCGCCATCAGTAATAACCTTGCAAACACTGAGACAGGAAAGTCCTCCCGTTCTGCTTACTTGTCACATTTGCACAAGTGGAGAAAACGCAGCCTCTCATGACTTCCAATTTGCTTCCTTTTCATTAGCAAACAGCAGGGTATTTTGAAATAGGTCTTAATATTAAAATATACATTTGATACAATTTTCAAAGAAAGATCAAAGCTTGTTTCTGAGCAGAGTAAGCATTTCTCACCACCCCTCTCACCGCTCCATTTGAACCGGTGGCACTGCAGGCACAGTCCTAAGCCCAGCTCAGGCAGACGTCTCTTAGGGACTCAATCAGGAGCATTTGGAAAAGTGCCCGTTGCCGTTGAAAGGCCAAAACAGCCTGTGTGTCCCCTCCGTTCTGGCAACTACCACCTTAGCACACTCCGTGGGCTCAGCCTCAAGGCTGCCCCAATCAGGACAGTCATGACAGCGCCAACTCAACAGCTTTTCTGTGGAGCTTGGACATGCCACGAGACGATGCTCTGCAGGGAAAGGCCACGGGCATGGTACACCACCTGCTTTTTAGGGCATATCAGAAGTTCTTGGGTTTTAGGCACAACAGGCTGGACTGTGAAGCCCCAGACACGGTGGACAATCATACTCTTGGTGCTCACCCATTCACACTGGAAGTAACCAAGGGCCTGAAACACTCACCCACTCAAGGCCCAAATGCTAAAAGGACTCTGAAGCAGCACGGTGCACACCAAACCAACTTTACCTAAACTGCCTTTTACCTGAAAAAAGAGAGTGAGTGCACATGCATATAAAGAAAATGACAGCAAACGGGACGTGTAAGTGAATCACAGAATCTTTCCAAGCAATGCTCTCTTACACCGAAAGACCTGGATGATGCTGCAAAAAAATCGTCCCCTGCCTGTGCCCATAGTGGCTGGGGACAGCACAGAGAAGGTCGTACGACTGAGTCTATACAGAAAGCACCACTGCCTCAACCACAGTTCCTTGGCCAATATTGCCCGTAAACCTAGACTGGACAGGACTAGCACCAGGGTTAGTAGAATAAAAAAAGTCCCAAAGCTGACTTTCTTGCAGGACCATCCAGCTTTGGGAAGGTGGTGAGCATCACCTGGGGAGAGCCAGGGACTCATCCCTGCATCTGAACAGATTAGGGCTCACGCCAGCAGAATGAGGGGTCCCAAAAGCATCACCCAGCTCCTGAGGAGCTAGAGTGAGGACAATGTATAAGAGTAACCAGGGGCACATCCACAGAGCCTCCTTCAGTAACCCCCCAGACAGGGCTAATGAGGCCAGGGGTAGGATTTATGCTTTTGTTGTATCGATATAAGCACCAAGCCAAAGGATTTGGGCCAACAGTTGAAAACAACACAGAGAATAGATCCCGCACTTCACCCATAAACCTTGAGCTATTACATATTATTTGCTCACGATACTTTATCAACACAAGTCAGAAGTTTTAAAACAACAAAAAAGAAGGCTTTTACTTACAGAAGCCTTAAGCCCACTTGAGCAGTGAGGGAACCACACCAGTGTCTAGAAAATAAAAGAAGGGCCCTAGATTGTAATTTTAAAAAGTGTTCTGAAAGTGGTCTACATCATGAGATCAAAATGCATAAAATGTTATTAATGGGAAAATACAATTTTTATACCACTTGAATAAAAAAGACATGGAGAACAAGATTTGCAATACAGGAACAGTACTTCCAAGTGCAACCAAGCAGCTACACTATTTAGAAAGATTAATACATTTACATTCTATCTAAGAAGTCTCCATTAAAGGAAAACACAGGTATTTGTCATACCATCTACTTGCAAACATACAGTTCTGTTTACTTTTCTATGACATGTTTCAACTTGTAGTTTATATCTACCTTAAATATCAGGAATGAGCATAAATATCTGGAAATGGATCACTCCGGAAGGACACAGCGGTGTACAGAAAGGAATATTGATATTGACCTATGCACATATACAGGCTTGAAATGTCTTTACTGGAACCCTACCTACTGGAGAAATAAAATCCCAACCCACTAGATGGCACTGGAAGCCAACACAGACCGCTCCGTGTTTACAAAAAATAATAAAATCCCCACTAAGCAGGAGTCTGTACGCAGAGCATCACTGATTGCAAGGATCTGCAGAGGGTGTAAGTTGGGTGTAAGTCCACGCACCATTAACCAATGGCAAAGTATTCTTTACCATTTAACATAAATAATGAAAAAAAAAAAATCAGTAATACCTATTTCGTACAAGTTTTGAGTCATGTCCAAAGCCATGTCCAGCTTCATGCTGCCAGGCAGGATCCCTTGCTGTCCTCCTCTAAGCACGACCTGCAGCAGCAAAGCTTTATGCTGCATCACCTAAGAGAGACTGATGACAGAAGAACACCTTTAAGGTTTTGGGTTTGATGGGTTTCAGGAACAAGGAAGCCTAGGTTCAAAATCCTTTATGTCTATCTTGGAAAAACAAATAAAAACATTAGCTTATGCCACCAGCTGGGTATAATGCATAAAGGGTTTCTGGCTCAGAATCAGAAAAGGGAAAACAAATCTGAAAAATTAATCTTTTGGGGGTTAAACAGAACTTTAAAAGCTTCATACCCAAGTACCAATTTAGGAACATTTTTACTTCAGTTGAAATTAAACATTTTCAATGTATTGTTCAATTTCATCAACTAGCTATTTTAAAACAGCTTTTTCTCCTTTTTCACATTAAAGTACATTCTCAAATTAAAACAGTCTGACAAGTGAAGAAAACAGTGGCCTTGTCTATTTTGTACGTATTTTGGGGGAAAAAAGTGGTTTAGTGCGAGTCATCTAACAAATCAGAACATTTCAAACTCTTTATAAAAAAAGATAAGTTATGTAATATTATTTTTTCTATTTTTGCCAATTAGAAAAAAAATTCAAAATTTCAGTTATAAAAACAAGAGTAATGCAAGTAACAGTTACCAAATTAATTCTCATTTACAGTAGACACAGCTCTACTAATTAAGGCATGAATTTTACATTGGCGATTGGAATAGACAGCACACAAAGAATACTCCTAACATTTTTACTTTCTGAACTACAAAAAAAGCTTATTTACTCATTTTAGAATTTAAAATGTAAAATCTAACTGCCAGACAACTTAATATTCCTTTAAAATGTTAGATTTCTCACTGAGGTTTCTCTTTTCACTCTATACTTGGACCATGAGGTGAAAGCGTAAGGCGTGCACTGGCTTACAGAGCATCCAGCCTGCAACGTTGCAAGAAGGGAAAAGTTGTTGAAGGAGTAATTCGTGAGCAGAGCCGTACTTTCACACACTCTTCGACCAGAGGGCTAACAGGACACATGGGTTTACCCTTTTTTGTATTGCTAGAAGCTGAAGTGTAGCATTTTATTCTAAAGTAGTATAAAAAGCCATGTCTGGAGCTTCTCTGTGTCCGTTTAAAATGCTCTAAATACATTCACAATCAATAGTTTGACTTCCTGAAATACTTTGCTCCCAGATGCGTTTTTTAGAGCTTTTAATTTCTATGGTGACCAAAACTGGACTAGCTTCTCTTACTGGGGACAACTAGGTTATTTCTGTCCTGGTGCAGTGATCTTTTTGTTTTCTATTTATAATTAAAAAGAAAACTTACAGAAAAAAGAAAACAGAGCTGATTGGACAGACCACACCCCTAACTGAAATAAAGGGTGTTTAATTTTGGTTTTCATTAATTCCAGAAAAATTCATTTCAATTAATTCCTTGAGTTCCTTCAATTAATTCCTTGAAGCTATTTCCAAAAGAAAGAAACACGCAGAAAGAAACCCCCCTCTGCATCCAGACCAGGCTGGAGTCCCCATCCGAGGCTCCTCCGCCGCGTCTGCAGGCGGCAGCATGGGAGCAGGTTTCAGACACGGTGGCTTTGCTCTTCCCGAGCCACCCAAGCTCCACCGCAAGCTCAGGCACAGAGCTGGGCCAGGGAGCAGGGCGATGAACAGCAGCAAGCAGAGCGTCCCATAAATCAGATAAGTCCCGTAAACCAGAGCGCTTCTGACTTGAAGAGAGGTACGAAGCCAGACCTGCTGCGAAATGCTATCAGGGTCAGCAGCACAAAACCAGACCCGCCAAGCACCAACTGAGAAGAGCGAACGGGTCGGTCGGTGCCTGTCAGAGACAGCGGGGTGCTGCAACCCGACGGGGCTCTGGGACGTCAGGTCAGTTCTTCAGGCACCGACTGAACACGGATCCAACTCCAAACAGACTTTGTGTGCTCCCTAAAAAAAATATAACACTGTCTCTCGAGAGCAAGATTTCTCTTTTAATTAAGACAGTACTTTGGAACAAAATCCCTTTGGTGTAGACCTGAAAAAGAACTTTTAATTGTAAAAATCATCAGCATTGTTGTGCTTAAGCTTTAAGTACGTGGCCCACGGAACACACCTACAACCACAATTTAGACATCTGAAAACTCCTACTGAATGTTTTGAAGAGTCAGACCCCTCAGAATTGATCCCATAAATAACAGCAGGGAACTAATTTTTCGACCCCAAATTTTTAAACTGTGCCTTTAGGTCTATTGTCTTCCCTGAGCTATGCCTGCTGGCATGAAGTGATTATGTTAAGGTAACTGGATGCTGGCTGACATGACTACAGAAAAGCTAGGACAAAGCACAATCTTAGCTGAGCAAACTTTGCTCATGAAACAATAAAACCTCTCCTCTCTTCCCTCCCTTCAAGTCCCAAAAGACCAGAATGTTACAAAACCAAGAGCTACGTTGCTATGACTACTACAAACCAACATCTTCTCCTTAACACTTTCCTTCTTAAAAATCTAGGTTTTAATCATATGAAATATTTTTAATCTCAACCTAAAATTTTCCATTTCATGTTTCTTATTTAACATATGCTAAAGTTGTTCAGATATTTCAATAATTCATTTAAGAGAACACGCACTGCTTTGCCCACAGTTAATTTTTACAACCCACCATGCATTGCAGCAGGGACTTACAATTTGACAAGGAGGATGTCCTCTTATAGTTAGTGAGAGGTAGACCCTCATCTTTCCGTCTTCACAAAGAACCGTGGATAAACTAGACAGCTTATTAACGAACCTCGGTGTACACCAACAGGTTCTAGTTGCCCTGATGAACGTCCCCTGGGGAGGTGTTCCCACCCTCGCAAGCACCCGAGGGTTCGCTGGCCAGGGAGCTGCAAGCAAGCCCAGCCCTTGCCCTGGGTCCAGGCCTGAGCTTTGCTGTGGCTGCCCTTGCGCCATGCTGGCCTTGGTGACAGGCTCGTGAGGTCATCTGTAGTGGTGGCTCACCCTTGCTGCTGTCACCAGACCCGCTCTGCCCCCTCTTGTTCGGGCAGCTCTGTGGTAACTGCGAAAACGCTATGCCCTGAGCACGCAACGCCCGCGAAGCAGCACGGCTGTGAAGAGGTGCGCAGCTGCCCGTGGGCTGGCGGGTGTGACACACAGCAGGCAGGTCAGCAGAGAAACGCAATGCCACCGCACGGCATGGCATGTCCCGGAGAGTCCCTCACTTCAAACTACACTGCTTTGATGCCCACCTTTCTCCTGGGAGGACACACAACAGACAAAAGTTGGGCTGCAGAGCCAAGATTGCTTTGTGGTACCAGGTCTATGCCTCCATGCTTCGTTTGTAAAGAAGGATTAATAAAAACATTCTCCTTTCACTTTTTTGCCTATTCAGATTGGGCAGTGGGGTGGATCAGGCATAGTTCCACAGTCTGTTATTTGGTGTCGTGGGTCTTTACACCTTTCTCATTCACTGTGTATTTCTTCAGTGTAGTAATAATAATAATGTCTGAAAACCTGATCTCCGCAAAAACGATTCTTCCCTGTAGAAAACAGGACTGACAAAGTGAAATGATCATACTTTCTTTCCAAAATAGGGTTAAGGTTGTGCATGTTTTGAATTCTATTAGTAAATTGCATTACACAAGGCAACATCTCTATTTGCTACAGTGAAATTGCAAATTAACCCCCTTTAAAAGTAGGTCAGTTCACATCACCTAAAAGATCAGTACCGTGTGATCAATCTTAATATTGTTATCAAGTAATCTGTAGAAAACTGTTTGGCAGACAGTGCACTTTGACTCCATGCCCAGGGCTTCTGCTTTGTGATTAATGGTTGTGCCACTCCCCATTTGTCCCCTGATAAGTTACACCTGTCCACCACTTAAGCAGACTTCATCTGAAATTCATGGAAGGATTAAAAATCACCAAAAGGAAAGAAGAACAAAAGAAGAGAAATGCTCTCAGTATTTAATGGAAAAGTTGCTGGAAGTTCACATTTGACTCACTCTTTGACAATCAGATACTTTCAGAGTACTTCTGATTTAATGTTTTCCAGATATATACAATGCTTTTTACATGTACAACTCTGAATACATGCTTTCCATTAAAGGAGGTTCTTCCCATTATATTATTATCCAACCCATCAAAAGAACAGAATCTATTGTCTACAGGTCAGACTAAATTAGGCTGCAGTCCTCCAAGTACCAGCTGGTAAACCTGTGTAATGTATGGATAGTGGATATCTGTGTGATGCCATTTACTGAAACTATATATTTTTGTCCCACAGTATTTTCTCAAAAGGTTATTGACTGCGCCGTTGTTGATTTACTGCCGTATGTGAACCACCTCTTTTGGCTGCTGCCAGCACTGCAGTTCCTCTGGACGTAGGGGGCCAGCAGAAGCCTTTGAGCTGCTCAAGATCTGTGTCTGTCCTTCAAGTAGGATTTATACATGGCGTGGACTTCATTCTGGATTAAATGCAACTGTGAATATCATTAATGATTGACAGAATTATGAGAGAGTTCCCTCAGGTTGTTGTTTCATACCACGAAATGTTGGGGAGCTAAAAAGGCTTAATGGCCTAAAAATCCTGCTTGTTTTTCATTAACTACCAGTCCACACCACGAGTTGTATTGGTGTAACTACTCATGAGATCGAACTGTGCTCAGGGTACCACTCTGGCTTAAAACAAAAGCAAAAACTGAGGGGCTGCATGCTGTGGCACTGGGACAGAGACAAACCGCGGGCATTACAAACAGCCTTAAGCTGAGATTGTCGTGGGACACTGTTAGGGCTTCAACAGACACATGGTAGAGAGCAGGCAACATGCAGAAGAAGTGTTATATAAATGCCAAATATAACTTACATATTGACAAACACCCCTAGCTGTCTGCTTCATCTACCCCAGCATCTGTAATAACAACAGCATTTGAACAATGCAAGGACAGGAACAGGGCCCATTTTGATCTCACATTTAAATTCTGAGGCATTACGATGTTGTGTGCAGCTGCATTTTGCTTCATTTGTTTTTTCCTGACAGAGAGTATTTCTGTCAATTTTTTCCAAACGGCTTTACTGGCAAGAGGTGGTGCCACGTATTGGCGTTTTGTAACGGCTGTGACTGAGTAGCTCAGCCACGCAGTGAGCAGAAGAGCCTACACCTACCCCACCCTTCAAAAAACCCTGTTAAAATAAAGAACTCAACTGTTCAGAACTGGAAAAACAGTTCCTCCAAAATCTTACCAAGAAAAATAATGGGTGGGTGCTTTCAAGGTAATTTCGATGTTTTCTCAGGCAAAATTTGGGAATATGCTCATAACCTAGTTTAGTACGTTTCCTGAATGAGTCTAAGGAAAGTCAAACCACTCGGTGACTTCAACAAGATTTCAGTGTGCCAAAGAGGAAATAAATTTGAAGAGCATTTCTTGGAGCTTCTTTGCTCTTTTAGAAACTCCTCAGTACCCTCTTGCATTCTTTGTTTTTTAATATTTAAAGAAATATTAATCGATCTCTTTGGGAGCCCTATAAAACTGAGTGCATCTCTGGCTGCAATAAAGTCAGCAGAAATTGTATAATAACATAACATTCACATGGCTGATACTTATCTCTTCAACAAATTCATAACTCTTTATATCTGCAAGTTACACATTTCCTGCAGCCAAGAGATGACTAAAATGATTTAACAGAATTTCACAACTTTGCAGATAATAACTGAGAACAGCAGGCAAAATTGCAGCAAAAAAAGCAAAAATCTTTCCTCCCCTGCTCAACAGGACTCTATTACTGTGGCTTGATTCACAAAATAAACAGCCTTCCTAGTACAAAAAGCAATTTAAAATCACAGGATTCCTGCTAAGGTATGTGAGGGGGTTTTGGTGTGTTTTTAAAATTCACATCATAAACCACAATTTTTATGAAACACAAGTGCCCCATGTAAAAAGTCCTCCTTGCAGCCTTGAACGGACCTTGCCTTGTATGTGCTAGAAAAGGTGGTATCTAAATGCACAGGTACTTCCTCTGCCAGAAGGCTGCACCTGCAAACATTATTCACAAGCATTTGGTAGTAAAACCTACGGAAATGCAGTCCCCATCCCTTCCCCTGACACTAAGAGGTTCTTCTGATCAGAACCGACGACGTTCCCTTGCAGAATGGTGGGAAAGATGTTGCACATCGTACTGGCATAAGCAAAAAGGCAGCATACCCGAGAAGGGAAAAACACAGCCGAGGAGGCTCGGCTTCCCATCCTGCTCTCCCCAGCACGGAGGAAAAGGGCTGGGACTACATACGGCCAGATGGAAGAAGAAGCTTCCACAGAGCAGCTTAGCAAATGCTCCGTCGCCTGGGAGCGAGACTTCCTCGTCTCAGCCCTCTCTGCATGCCTTCCAGCCATGTGCTGAGCCCAGGTTTTGAACCATCTGTGCTAGATCTCCACAGTAATAATCTAATGTTTTTGTTGGCCATACAGTTGGAAAGAAACAATAAAAGAGATAAAATGTTACAAAACCCAAAGAAGTGACAAAACAAATTAAACGGCTGGAGAAAATAGAGCAAATGCATAATAAATATAATCATTAATATCCTCCACATGCCAGTAATTTGACAGTAAATACCAAGGATGACTCAGATATTTTCAAAAGTTTTTAAAACCCGAGCTGTTACTCACAAATCTGACTTGATTTTATGTTTCTAGAGATCCTTTGTTTTGTTCTGTTGGGTACACACTTTATACAGTGACGGTTTGGGGGGGGGGGGGGGGGGTTAACACACAAACAGAAAAACAAAAGTCCCAAGTCTTGCTGATCTCTCAGAGACCTAACAGTTTTAAAGGCGACAATATGATTTCCTATAAACTGCTTCTCTACCAGGAATAGTTTTAGTGGCTACAAAAAAGATATGGGAAGGGAAAAAAAAGGGAAGGGAGGGGTGTGGAATTAGGTCCCATTCAAATGACCTATGTTAACAGGGATTTGGAAACCCTTTCAACAGACGGCTAGAGGACATGAAAGCCAGTAATATTCCATGCAAATACGAGAGGGGTTGGTCTATTCCACCTTCTATCCCCAGGCGCCATTATTGGTTTTGTACGTATTATTAATGCTACTTGTCTTTCCTAGGCTCATTATTTTATGGAACAGCTGAAAAACTAACAGCCTTATGATGCTTAGCACTAGCTCTGTGTTTCTACAGTAGGCAGGTTCACAGGAAAACCTTCAGATCAATAAGCATTATACTTATTAATAAGTATTTGTGAATCAGGCCTTCTGCTTTTTTACACGCTCGATTGTTTTTTGTTTGATTGTTTAAAGGCTTCTTACCTTTAACATCTCAATGAGTTAAAAGAAAGTTTTGGCCTCAGTTTATTCCTGGCATAACTCCACTGACTCCAGAGGAAAGACAGCAAGGATCAACCTGTTCTACAGCATTCTTTAAGAAAAAAGTTATTAAAATATCACAGAACTTTTTCAGGACATTTAAATCCAAACTATTGCTCACAAAAAAAAAAAAACATGTAACCAAAATATAAAAGGAGGAATCATGTCAAACCTTATGAATCCTAATAAAGGCTCTAATTCCTAGGTGGATCAAGTACAGGTTTTTTGCCTGCAATTTCAGAAATCCTATTTTCATTTGGATCACTCCAAGGCAACAGATATAATTTTTTCTTCTTCTCTGGTTAAAGCTCACTTCCCAGAGCCATAAAGTACATGGCAAAACCTGAACTTCTTCATTAAAAATAAACAGGAAGTCTCTACAACAATATTCTGCTTTTCTCACACAAGACGACCAGAAAAGGGTTGCTCCTTCATGTTAGCTGATACTAAGAATTTTATAACTGATGCACCCTGTCCATTTCTGGCTTTTGCCAGCTCTGTTCAGTCTATATTTTGGCCCTGCATATATTACAATCATGTTAAACCATGAGAAAACATGAATAACTTAATGGTAGAATACTACCAAATCAATCATTCCAGAGCAAAGGCGAGGCGGAAGGAACTCATCCATCATAGGAAGCACTGGAGAGGCAAGAGGCTGTGGAAGGAGGGGGTGGAGGTGTCCTGCTGTTAGACGACAGAACCACAACAAAAGGCAGTGCTTCAGGCGTGCTGCCTGCTCCTGGCGACTGACCTGCCACACCTAACATCAACCTACATCTACATTAGGATCAATTTTTAAGCTGTCCTAAAGTGATGTCATTCCATAATCAAACCACTGTGAATATGATGCTTGTCGTCATCGATGACACAAAATTAGTTTTTATAAAGACAAGAGCTTTTATCCCACCTAGTGATGCGCTCAGAGGGGAAAGGACTTTAAACGAGGAGAGAATAATCTTGTACTCTTCAAATGCAACACAGGTTTAAGTGCCTTAAAAACAGAACCACAACTTACACTTCTCTAGAAAAAGAGCCAGCAGAAGGGAGAATCATTTTCACAGAACAGTATCAGTATGAGGACAGCATAATCCTAAAAAAGATACCGGGAAGCACTGAAGAAAAAACTCGTAGCTCTCTCCCATAAGAGGACATGATCAGGTGTGACAGGTTAGAGATTATTCTGATGTCTTAAATCTCAGATAAAATCTGGTTCTATACGTATGACTCCTGGCACATTCAGGCAGAAGTGGGTCCATGTACTTTGCTTTCCATTGCCCACAGCAAAATTGTCTACTATTGCAAAGAAGTCAGATGCTGCAAAGGCAGGGGAAAAGAAGGGAAGGATTATGTTAAAGGGCATACACGAACCTAGAAAGATTTTATTTTCATATCAATATAAAACCATATCAAAAACATTGGAAAATAACAGAAACTGAACTACAGCTTCTTTATATACATTCTGGTGCTGTTTCTCCTGTAAGAGTGGTCCTGATGTATCCCTCCTCCTGTTCCACAGATAATATTAATCTATCAATGCATTAATAGATTATAGACCGTCAAAGCCATAATATCTATATAAAGCCTCTGCCAAAGTATGTATCTTCACATATACTCCCATATGTTTTGTTCAGTCTGTTATTAAACTAACCAAACATGGCAGCTTCTACTAATGGCTTGCTTTACTAATCTGCATCCATCACCACGCAGACAGGGTTTGCGTACGCTGCCACGGTTACATACGCTGAGGTCAGCTGTGGGCATGTTCATACTGCCCTGCTATACAGCTCGTATTTATTCTCTGCTGCCACAAGTCAACATCTCCTATTTATCACCAACGGGACATGCAGATGCAGGCAGTGCTAGACTGACGGACTGACTTGCCAGATGCGGTGCAAAAATAATGGCAGAAATTTCACATTTGCTAAGTCCAAAAAGGGAATTTTGCAGCTTTCAAAAAAAGCCCAAGTACTCTGTCATGTTTTTCCAACTGTTCAAAAGAAGTTACGTTTTCTAACACTGAAACAGTTCTTACAGTGCTACAGAAAAGCATGCTCATAAGATTATTTTCATATTTTCAAGTGCACAGTAATTCTCACATTCTACACATTTCCCCTGTTTCCAGTGCAATTTGATTTTGGTAGGTGATTCATATAACAGTGCCTTCAGCTTAACCCTTTTGAGTGCATCCATCATTCTGGTCAGGACCATAAGTAACGGTGCCCTCTCAAAAACTAAATGACATACTTGACTGAAATATTCATCTGATGTGTACATATTTTCCACTCAAATAGCTTCACCTAATGACTCGTGAAAGCCTTTAGTACATGAAAATGATGAGATTAAACATGATGCCTTTCGATACACTTGTTCCCTTCCATCTCAGAAGAACAGTATTAGCTACAGCCATTCATTTTATCTAAAAGGATCTCTCTAATGCTTCATCTGCTAAACAATTTCATTAAATTCTCCATCTCTAGTAGAAAAAAGGTGCAATTTGAAACAGCCAGGGATTTTAGCTGCCTTTATCACTACTGAGATGCAGTGAATCCATATTTATTCAGTCTAACATAAATCAGATGATCTCTATGTTAGAAGACCTCCCGGGACGTGACTAGCCGCACATGAGGTTCAACTCGTGAAGAACAAAATGGCCTTCTCTCACCACTGAAATGTGTCACAGCATTTGTGAAACACTGGGTACCAGAGAAATACTGACCAATATAACAATAATTACAGTTGCACAAATGGAAAATAATTTCAAAACAACAGGCCCATATCATCACCAAATCTGAAGCCCCAGAACATGCTTTGCAGTCTTTAACAGACGTTGGTTTCAGAAGACTGAAAAAGAGATGAAGCAGCTTTCATGGCACCGAGCAAATTAGGGAACACTTCTCCTGCCAAACTGAAAAAGCGGAGGTGGAAATCTCTCTCTGCTGTGGTATGAACATCCATAATTCTGGCATCACCTAAATTCTCAGAAGTTGATTGGCTTTGAAAACATGTGCTATAATGTTGTGTAAGGAACGTTCAGAAGGTACTAGCTGATGGTTTTGAAGACAGACAGTGTTAAATATTATGCCTTGTAGAGAAAACATGGGAGGCAGAAATAATTCTACCTGCTCTCCAACATTTTAAAATCATAAGCTGTGCATTCATCAGAAGTAAAATTTTACTTGACCGTGAAGATACTGCATCCTTCAACTCATAAACTAGTGAAAAATAATCTGTTCTGGAAAAAAAATTTGTTGAAAATCCAACCATCCGTTTTTCATAAAATGGGTTCAGCACACATACATATTGGCCTTATGAGTACCACAGGCAAGATTACATATAACAGAGGTATTTTTAGAATCAAGAAAGACAGTTCACACTCCGTGGCCCCTTGTAGAACACAATCATTCATGCAGCCCTTTTATCCAGCTTATTCTCGTGGTGCTTTGCGTGCACGACCTTGGGAGGCAGACTGGGGCTGAAGACCGAGCTCCGGCTTCCCGCAAAGGAGGTTATCTCTCAAGGAGACCTCATGCACGCAGAGCGGCTATTGATCAGAGGAGGGAAAAAAGGACTATGACTCCTAGTTATAATCTCCTGCAGGGTCTAGGGCTGTTATAGTATTCTCATATCACTGCCTCAGGGCCTGGAATAGGGTTTTGGGTTTGGGTTTTTTTTACTTTTGGGGTTTTTTTTTTCTTTCTTTCTGTAAATCAAACACATGATTTTATTTCTGCTACCAGTCTGATGTACGCAGAAAGTTTTCATGATGCTCACACAAGTGTTTTCATACTGAATATTTAAATGCAGTGACAGTACTTGCACCAGTTATTACAGCAAATCTTGCACTCATGAGGATTCACAACACTTTTTAGGATCTAGCAAACAAAGTTTCAGTCAAGTGAAGTTATATAAAGAAAGTAAATAGCACCCTCAGAGCAAGTTGTGGTTTTATTCTAACGAGTGCTTTTAGCAGTAGGATTTAACCAACTTCTCTATCAGTCAGCAAGGAAAGCATCCACATCCTCAGCAGCACACCGACTGAAGCAACCCTTTCCCATCCACCCATAGACAAAAAGCTCATTGATTTGAAATGCAGTGTGGCTACCCAACCAAGCATTAATGACCACTGGAAAGCTTTTGAAGGGGCTACAAATAAACAATGTTAAACAGAAAGCAGCAATGGAAGATTCTGTACTTTTCTTGAGTAGTTGAGTAGAGCTGACAAAATGTAGGATTTTTTTTCCCTGAAACAATAGAGCAAGGAAGGCTTTAGAAAAGCTAGTTAGCTGAAGCTACAAAGACTGAAAAATATTTATAATAACTGAGTTCAAGGAAATGAGAACAGCAAGAAAAGCACTATTCATTTGCACACACACTTGTTTTTTTGAAACCCTTAACCTGGAGAGAAAAAAACTACTCTTGAAAAATAGTGTTCACCATGGCTCCTGGGCTGATTTTAAGATGCTGGCTGGAGGTCAGCAGTATGCAGAGCACCCCAGCACCCACAGCTCCAGCTAAAAGACATTCCCACTACAACTTGGAGAAATCAAAGTTATTCTCTTTATGCAACAGGTGTAATATATCATCATATAATTTTCTATCTGAAACATTTCTGAAATATTATTTGACATAATTCTCATGTATTTATTATCTGTCTAGGATCACTCTCTCTTTCCTCATACACATCATCTTGCATAATGAGTTTAAGAATCAAATTCTGACCTCAATATAGGTATATTATTACTCCGAGTAGAACAGAGGCATTGTTTGAGAATAAAAAGGGTAGCTAATACAGTAGTTGTACAAGATCTTTTGAATCCATGCCTTTCAATCAGAAAAATAAAAGCACTTTTATTTTTCAGATGCTCTTCACCTGCTGATATCCTGACAAATGCGAACAGGACATTTGTTGCCCTCGGATCCCCTATTCTGTGAAGTGAACCTGTATCAGAAGTACTACACTGTAAACGCACACCTTTGACACAAGATGAACGCACAATACACGCGGTATGTCAAGCCCAATGTAGGTGTTCCTGGCTCTACGCTAGGGAATAAGGGCCACACAAAGCTCTTCCACTCACCAGTATTTTCTCTCTTGTTGCTGAAAGTACAAAGCTTTCATCCCACCTAACCCCAGGCACCAAAAGTTACCTACCTTAGAAGTCACTGGCTGTATGAACAGTCAACCAGGAAAGACGGGGCCCTCCAGGCTGTCTTTCAGATCTTCCTATTCATTGCAGAGGGCTCTGCAAAAGGTGCCTAAGTTAGCTTTTCTCAATTGAGTATGTAAAGTTATCTGGGATAAATCCAGGCCTCAGTCTTGAGGTAACAGGAGAAAAACAGACCTGCAGCACACCAGTTAATTCCTGTTCTGAAATGCCCAGCTGTAGCTGAAGCTGCCAGGGAAAGAGCAGTGATCTGCCAAAGGTGAGAGAGCCACCAGAGATGCTCTTCTGCACCAGCCTGTTTGCCTGCCTGCATCCCTCTGCCCAGCTCCTTGCTGAATCTCCTCTTCTGCTGCCCTTACATTTAACCTCTCCTTGCCTTTGACCCTTTTCTACATTATTGTATCAGCCGTCCTTTTCAATTCTCATGGTTTCTGTGTCGAACTGGATTCAGCTGAAGGGTAAAAGCCCCTCAAAAAGGTCAGGATCTTGCACCGTAAATCAGGGCAACCCTTGTGTTATTCTGACTTCCAGGTTGTCTGGTATATTTTCCTGTGCCAGATTTAGTTACATATACAATAATGTATTGTTATGTATGTTTAAGGTAATGCAGTAATAAAACTCCTGTCTCCTACATTAATGTCCTTTTCACTCACTCATTCTTCCTGCTTTGCTTCCCACTCTGCATTGCCTCTACGTGGGAATAACATGGTTTGGGGGGGAGGGTTCACCTTATGAAATATAGATTCCATCTGCATAATGTTACCTGCCATGTTTTGACAGATATTTAAGACAGCAGATTTTAGCTCAGTCAAAATTTCATTGTAATTCAAACTTTTGTATGTGAAAGAATACCACAGAAATGGAAAGCCTTTGGTGCAGTAGGATTTCCACATATTAAACACTAAATATTTTCTGAAGGGGAAAAAGCTTTCCTCTTCATGATCAGAACTCAACAGCACTTGTTGAACCTACACCAATGAAGTGCGGAGCCACTAAAACAGTTAATTATGCCTTCCGAGCACTGCTCAAATACCAGTATTTACCTCTGAGGCTGCAACAAAATTGCATGTTTCTGGTCTGGCAGAAAGAGCTTTCCAGAGTCAATATTCATATTGCTGTGGAGAAACTCATCTAATCTCTACATAATCTCTATGTAATTTTTATTATTATTATTATTTAGAAGACAATATTGTGGGTAAATAACAGTAGCTCCATCAGCATGCAGTGTTAATAAGAAGCTGCTTTCAGAGAGCAGCGATTCATTAATCAGCCTCCTTAAAATGAAAGCATGAACACAACAGCCTCCCACTACACCGAGCAGACCAAGAGGTGCAGAGCTGTGAAAAGCACTCTTTCAACATCTTCCCTGCGTTAAACGCACACCTGTGGTCTTAGCACCAAGTTGTTCCTTCTCTCCAGTTCATACACATGATTTTTACTGAATAAAATATTATCCCCAAGCAAGATCAGGAGGTTTTGGGGTTTTTTACTTTAGGTACTGCACAAACACATAGCTGGAAGGAAATTGCGCTCCTCCAAAAGCTTACTATCTAGACCAACGAGCTAGGAAAAGAATTGGAGGGAAGAGCGGCACAATGCAATATATTCACACAAATGTGTAAATGTAAAGTACACTAATAGCTCTAAAGAGACTTCTTAACTCTTAACAGAAAACCAATAATTAATGTTTCTGTAGCTTCAGTAACATTAAAAAATATTATAGCGGTTGTTCATTAAGGAAAAATTTGAACCTGAAAAAATGCACTGACTTAAAATATTTCATGAAGAACATCAAGGTACCAAAGTATCTACAGAAGTCTTTATGATACATTAAAGCCAGACTTATCAAAATTTTAAATATTTTCTACCAATCATTCCAAAAAACCTTTAAGCAGTTGCATCAATTCCATTGAAATCAGTGTCATCATTAAAAGTACACACCGACATGGAGATGGCTTTGGCACCCATGCACGCCCTGGACAAAGAAAATAATGCCATTTAAGCTATGTTTTTTGGGTTTTTGGGGTTTTTTTTTTGGATGAGGTGACCCATCTCTGAGAACTCCGATTGCTCTGTGAATATTAGCAAAACAAAGCTCACATCCCAGCTAATGAAGATTAAAGGTAAAGCAGATTTTTCCAGCTTTGCTGATAGGGGACTTGAGAGACAGAAATATGAAGGTTCTAACCCCACAAAAATTTAATTCCTGTGCAGTGACCTATAAATTGCCCTTTGACTGTTATCAGAACAGCCTGGTGAATGACGCGGTGCATACGTGTCTGTCTTTACAAGGGTTGGACCTCCACACCACGTTAGCAAACGTTCATGCAGTTTGTACAATGGAAAACCAGCTTTCTGTAACGTTCTCAAAAATCCACCACGTTTCTTGTAATAAAAACATGATTTCACCTCACATCTGCCTCCTAGCTCTAATCCGATGACTAGTCCTGATGGTGATATTATATTATTAATATTATTTTTCTCCAATTAAACATTTTATATTTCAATAACATTATTTTTTTTTTTTTAAAGATGGTTAGAAAGTTAAGGCCAGCCTGCTTGGAACGTAAAGGAAGATTAGCATTCATTATAGCAATTTTATATAATGGGAATTATTAATTTGGCAATACAACTGCTTAGTGGCAATATCATTAATAATCAGGTGATTATAATAAAACAAATACTCTCATCGCGATTGTGGAGAGTGACATTAAAACAGCCCTACAGTGAAAAAATAGAACTATAATATTTTTACTTTCCACAAATCTCTGTTATAAAGTCAGTTTATAGACTAAATTTCAGTAGCAATTTCTTCTTTTATATCTGTATGATATGAGCCTGTGTTCTCTTTTTATTATTACTGTTAAAACTACATTATAAAAAGGACAGAGGCGAAATAAAGCTGGCAAATTTGATGCAAATATAAATTATATATTGAAAGCAAAAATATCTTATCCACTTTAAAATTATACCTTCCACATTGAACTAGTGGTGGTCTGTCACCGCTTTGCCTTAGAATAATAAAAATATGCAGTGGGCACCTATCTGCTTAATTATCAGAGTTTCCAAAAACGTGCACAAGCCTGAAGACCAGTAACACTTTGGCAGCATTATTCTCCATACTTAGAGGTAAGCAAGGGATTTTTTTCAGGTGCAGGGTCTCAGAGCATAATCCTCCTATCCTGAGGGCATTTTTGCTTACATACAAGCACATACACACGCGTGCACGCAGACCATAAAGTGTAACATGCAGAATGTGTGTGACTGCAATATTTAGAGCCTCCTACTCCTCCCATGCAAGTATCTTTTTCCACCTTTTAGGTGTTAGCCTATTTGTTTTCGAGACTGTTCTTTCTTTCTTAGATGTGACAAAAAGATAAAAAACCCCACAGCTTCAATACATCTTCCAACTATCCCAGAAGGTATAATAAAATAAACTACCTATCCCTACAGTCCTCCCTGTTCCTGGATCCTTATACGATACCTGCAAGAGATATATACTCATTTCAGATATTCCGCAGTTTTATTCTCTATAGATACATTGAAGGAACAGGAAATACAGTTTTAAATTCCAGTTTACCTACCAGGCACAGTGGTTTTTTGGGGATGACTGCTTACAGAATGGTAAGACACTCCATTAAAGTTAAAACGAAAGAAATCTGAAAGCAACAACTCTTTCTCACGTATACTAGGGATTTCAAAAATACCCAAACCCAAGAAGCTGAAAGAACAAGTGCTCCGAGCAAAAGCCAACAACTGCATGTGGAAGATTGACAGAGAAAGACAGAGCTTGCCAGGGACGGGTATTGTTTCATGGTTCTCTCCTCACCACCTCAGCCACGTTAAAATGTTATAGGGACTCCAAGAGGTTGTCTGCTGGACACAAAAATTAATTTTTCTAGCAGTAGACCAGCAACTTTTATTTAAATTCACTATGTCATTCCACTGCTACATGCCAGGCAACAGAGCACATAGTGTAATAAAAAAAATGGGAGCTTCCTACGGCAATTTGAAATGTTGTATCAATAGTCTATGTGAACATCAGATCATATAATACATGCAAAAAATATTATATTAAAAATTATATATTGTTATAAAAATTATAACCTTAGCCTAGCTAAGATTTGGAACAAAACTAAGTATAAAAAGAAAATACATTTATGATCATTTAAGATCACTACTGTCTGCTTCTTTTCATATTGAATAGGGAAATATTAATCCCATTCTACGAATGGTGAACTTCAAGGAAAAATACTTCATAACCAAAGAGTAGCAGTCCTGACTTTGAATTAAGCCCATGTTTACTGTGAAAAGGGGAGAAAGAGGGAGTCCCTCTGGTAAAATGGCAGTACTAAACTAGCAGCCATCTTTTGGGGGTTGGTACATCTCTTTACGAATAAATATAACATAAATGGTCTTCCAACTGAATAGCTCAGCAGAAATGAAACTTCTGAATGAACAAAAAGGATTTGGATCATACCTCCAGACTTCTGCCAAATGATAAATGAACCAGTTTCCACAGGCTGGAACAAGTGGAGGGAAACATATATGCTGAACGATCGCTGAGGACACAGAAGCTAAACTCAGATCGCTTCAAACAATTTTCTGAAAGGTTTCAGCAAAGGTTATACAGGATTTCAAACACAGAAAGTAAACAGGACAAGAACTGCCATTATTGCTGGCATTTCCAGCATTTACTAATTTGAGTGCCTAAATACTGAGAAATGTCTGCATAATTTCATTATTTAAATCCATTGATGGAAAGTGCGTTGACATTTTAGGTCAGTCAATTTGCTTTTAGTTCAGAAATACATTTTCTCAAGTTCTACTAAGAGAACTGTGAGAAAAAAAATTCGGGAAGAACAGATGATTTGTGATTTTGCCTTCTGTTCAAGCAGGGGTTGGTTTTTTTCCATACTCCATCGAGGAAAAAGAGAAGATGATGATGGTTAGAACACACAGCAGTGACACAGCGCCTAGGTTGTTGGGTTTTTTTGACTTTGAACAGGTCACCATTTCAGTTTAGCTCCAAAATCCAGATGAAATCTCCCCATTATTTGTAAAGATGATAGCTCACAATACATGAAAACAAAATTAAACTAAAATCTGCTTGATGATAAGGGGAAAAAAGGCAATATTCTACTAATTTTTAAAAAAACCCAACTATTACTCATACAGCATCAAGCAAATTTTGTAAAGCTTGGAGATCAGCTCTATCAGTAACGCAGAGCTTATGCTCTTTCCAGCACATAGTTTTAAAAGGCCATTTATATGATTGTCTTTGATCTATGTAGATTGTCAGTCTTATCAAAGTCTATTGGAAATTTTGCTGATGAGATAATTGTAAAATTAATAGATTCAACATGAAACTTGATTAAGAACAGCCCACTTGATTTCAAGAATAGAGACACAATAAATACTCAATTGTCTTGATGGAATTTGTGCAATTTCTTAGGGAATACTTTGTATAAACAGAGTATCAACTGGACCCAGGAAATTCTGTCAGGTTCACACAACGAAATTTCCTTTTAATGAACCCGCGAGGGACTGGACTGGGGGAAAAGCACCAACGAGACAGGGCATCTGGGAAAATATCATTTGCATCCTTTTTGTTACCACCCAGACCACCCTGCATATGTGCATTTACAAAGCACAGAACAGACAGCGCATTTTTGTTTCTGTAAAAAATTTAAGAAAAAAAAAAATCTAAAATTTGAATTCATCTCCAACAGTTTCAGTTCTAATTTGTCAGATTATCCTGGCTCAAAGTAGATAATAGGTCATGGCCCAAAAGTTCTTTTTCACTTAAGAACCCTCTTCTGAAGGGTTCTTTCCTTCTGATTAGAGATTCGAATCTTTAAATTGCCCTGATTACAAACTGCCAAACAACTTGCAGAGCCTAACCAAAGCATTTTCAAGCACTTCGTTAGCACAGCATACAGCACACGTACAAGCCCCACAGTAGACGGAAAGACGTGACAAACGCACGGGGGGCAGGGGAGGCTGCCAGTAGCACGGGCTGAGATAGCCCCTCTTTATCCTGCCCCAGTGGCAACATCTTCAGCTGAGAGAGCGCTTGCAGCCACGGGGTGAGTTCGCTTTGAGCTTTAAATCGTACGACCTTTTCTCTTACGAGGTGAATTCATCCCTATGCCATTGCTCGTACGTGTTGTGCAAGTTGTATTTTGTGAGGATGCCCGTCTGATGCTGATACCAGCAAAGACAATAAATTCGTCTGTCTTCAGATGGCATTTTTGAAGAAATTAAGACAGGCTGTTTCTGCTGGCTGACGACTCCTGTCCCAATGCACCGCCTAAGCTTTTCCCTTCAGCTGGCTGTTGAGCAGCAGGAGTCTTAATGCAAGAGGGAATCACAGTGCGAGCAGACAGTCTGCCTGCTGCAAGTCTACTTTATGTGTTTATATAAAAAATACAAATTAGCATGTGATTCTTCTATATATAATAGAAGCCAATTGCCTGGAAAAAATCCTGCAGTTACCAACTTTACAATTTACTTAAGACAAATATTTATTTCCAGTCAGAAACAACACAGTAAATTTTTGACAGAGGCAACTGTGGAACTGTTTGAGTCTGTATGAGGAAAGGCTGTTCCGCTGGGTACCAATGAAAATAAACACATGTGTACAGAAGGGACTCTGGTGCACGAGGGGTATTTTACCAGTATATAAATTCTGGAGTCTCAGTATCTGGGGTTTAGCTATTATAATGCTTTCGACGTTTCACCACTGTAACACTTGAAAACACCTTCTTTAATTAAGAAATGAACTACAATATTTTTCAGTCCCTGAAACAAATAAAATTAAAATCTGATCCCAAGCAAAGTTTACTTTGAACAAGGAGGAGGACATAAGACTCCATAAAATCCCTCAAAGATTCTGTTTCTGCCAGCCTGATTTATACGAAAGGCGCTCAGACCCATCAGCCAGTCACGCACATCAGAGTGGAAGCAAAACAGAGAGTAAGAAGCTGCTGGTGAGTATGGTCCCAGACCTGCAGCTGAAAAACCACAACATAGTCAGGACTTTGCATATGCACAGACACACACACACCCACCCCCCTTTCCATATCTAGTTTTTTGATCAACTAAATTTACTCTGAGTTTAGAGCATTTGAGCCACACATATAAAATCAAGCAGAAAATAAGTAAAATAAAAAACCTAAAAAGAACCCACTCCAGTGTATTTCATATCTTGAAATATGACAATCTTGCTAATAAATACATTTTTAATGGGACAACTGGAGTAAATACTACCAACCTTCAGCTCTATATATACTGATTTATATACTCCAATTTTACAGTTAAGTTCAGTGTAGAGCTATAAGGGAAAATCAGTAGTAACCATGATTCATTATACAGAAGTGAAGAGGAAAAAAGGATTACAGTTTACTGTCACATTTGCAATCATATGAGCACAAGCACATTAGAATATCTATACTCCATTAGATCCTAAATCTATCTGCCTCGTCTTCTGCCTCCAGCAACAGCCAGCAACGCATAAGCAGGAATGGGAATAATGTTTGGCCAAGCAGGCTGTGCTGCTTTCTCCAGCTTACTCTGCCAGCCTTGCCTGTGCAATCAGGACAATAATCGTGAGATAACTGGGTTTTCTCCAGACCAACAAGTGGCATTTTGGGTTTTAAGATGCTACAGAATATTATCGCCAGGCTATAACGCTCAATGCGTTTTGCATTTCACACGTTTAACTCCCCATACGTGCGCTTAGAGCCAGGACCCAAAGAGATGTGAAATGTGTGTTGTTAAAACAGAATCCAAAACAATCTAATTTTCAGATGGGGGTCAACATCTACTTACAGGTTGTCTCTCAGCTAAAGATGCAAAGGCACTTAAAATAACCAGCTGATCAGCATATCAGGCTAGACTTGTATCCGTCTGTGTTGATCTACACACAATTTAGTACGTTAACAGGGGCCATTGATACCCCAGTAAAGCTAAAATCCCCCTGCAAACAAAACAACATCAGTTTAACTAAACCATGAAAAATGCCACCTTTCCCATTTGCTGAGTTTTGTTTGATTTCTTTTTAGTTTAAGAGACTGCGGTTAAAGTTTATACATCATGTCACATCAGTATCTAAGGGAACGTGAAAGGAAGAGTGAACATTACGAAGTGTATGCATCTACTCATGTATCTATAAAATGTTGAGTATCAGTGCCCAGAAGCAGCTGTACACTGTCAAGATGGGCACAAGCAGAGTGTCTAATTTTTTTCTTTTTTGTGCAATAATCTCGTGGAAAGGTCTCCAACAAATTGCAGGCAGGAACCTGGATACACACGAGAAAGCAAAAGGATGGAACCTCAAAAACCAGTGTAAACCAGCAGCTTCTAAACACGCCTGGTCAGCAACAACAGTCAGCAGTATGGTCCAGCTGTGAACTCACCTCCTACAATGCAGTGGCCTCGACCACAACACAGATCTTTGCACGGACTATGAAAGAGTTTATACGTTTCTGCCTGTCGACTGAACCAACAGCCTACCCAGGGCTGCTGCTGACATTTCTCAGCAGTCAAAGTAGCTGTTAAATCTTGAATTAGTTTGAAGTCAGGCTCATTAAATTTGGAAATGAGCTACAAAGATGTTTTCAAAAAGGATGGGCGAGTTAGTAAATTTTTAATTACTTATCAAGGAGGGCTTTTCAGGAGAGGTCTTCACAACTATGCAAAGCAATAAATATAACACATTTACAGCTGTTTTCATTTTCATGGCAAACACGCAAAATTTGAAGGGAGTAGAGAGATCAAAAAAGGCTTGCTTTGACCAATATTTATGTAATATTCTGTCTTCCAGCATGGAGATAGAACAAAGCACAAATATAACATTCTGTTCTTCTTAAAGGAAATAATCCGTGTATTTACATTCAAGCAAAAATAATGAGACCTTCTGTTCAAGTTATCTTAAAACTTCCTTACACTCCAATCATACAAAATATGTTTTGATCAAAATCTGGCATTTGAACAGCAAGTTCAACTGCTGGAAGATTCTGCAGGTTATTACTTGTAGTTGTCCTCGTTCATTCTCACATTAAATCTGGTTGCATTGATCCAGTGAAAGAAAATCAATAGCAACAAAGTGATTTAGTGAAATTATCATTCATGCCAGTATATTTTATGACACTGAGTGCATTAGGTTCTGGCTTGCTTCGGATCTGGACTGTACCCCGGGTGGCTGCCAGCACCCCGCAGCGGCTGCTCTCGCTGACCTGCCGCGGTTGCCGAGCACAGGGCGCTGCTGCCTGACGAGGCCGTGGAGCAGCGGCAACAGACGGAGCAGGAGCCCACGCCACCAGCAGTGAATTTCAAGAGATGACTTCCTTTCCCTCATCAGCTTTCAGCAATCCCCCCTTTCCTGCCATGGGTAGTCCAGATATCCTTTACCCAGAGCCTAGCACCAGTCGTAACGTGTGCAGAAGCTTCTTTTTTGGTGGTGGTGGTTTTGGGGGCGGGGTGTTTGGTTTGGTTTGTTGGAGTTTTTAAATAGCAAATGTCTGACAAAATATTGCACCATAAGCAAAGGAGTGCCTTATGCCTCATCTCATCACAGGTGTGTGTTCCCTCATCCCACCTGTCTCTGCGATGAGGAGACCTTAATACACCCTGAAATGTAACTAAGGCACAGCACCACAAACTCTCCAAAACTTGTCTTTGGCTTTATCAAGGGTTCCCCCTACACTACAAATTGCTTACTGCATTTTATTCTGACCAGAGGACATCCTTGCACTTGCCAAACCCTTTACGCAGTCATAATCACAGTACCGGATGGCTCTCGAGCTCCACCACATCACCACCACCAAATCTATACCACCACGGGCTAGCACCAGAGTGCCTTGCACAAGGCAGCAGAATAAGTTGTGCCCAACAGGGAGTAGCACTGGCTGGTTGTTTTCAGCAGATAACAGGGGGTCTTTATTTTCAGAATAACAGAAAATTGAGATTTTGATCCTCAGAGAAGGCATGTTAAAATAAGAACCTTTTGCTTCAGAATAATTCTTTTGTCTAAAGTTAGATTAGCTTCAATAAAAAATTACTTGGGGAAAAAAAGACTTCCAGTAAACCTAGGAAAGATGTGATATGACACTCTAGCATAGAGAAAGAAATAAGCTGTGAGAAAATGGAGAAGGAAACATTAAACATTATTACATATTATTATATTACACACATTATATTATACATTATTATACGATTACACAGCTGAGCTCCCCAATCACACCTAACTTGGGAGTTTAACCCTGACTTTCAGCAGATACATTCTATCCTTCCCTCACCTTCTCTCTTCTGAACACAAAAGTAGTTAGTATTCTTCTTCCAGACCTAGAAATCCGGATATATGTGCTAGTACTCAAGAAAGAGATTGCAGAACATACCAGTAGATACAACGTTGTATGCCACATTTGTGAAACATCCCTAGGTATTTTGAAATGCATTTTAATGACAGGTTGCCTTAGCAAAGCCAAAAACAGTTTAGTTGATTATTTTCAGTGTATATTGTCCCAGTACTGGAAGATTTCAAATTCTGACAACCTATTATATGAGAAGTAGATTCTTTCTGATAAGAAGATCCAAGACCTTGAATTTAGAATATTTTCTACGTTACTAAAATTAAAAGTATTGAGAATTAGAAGTTACAATTAACTCAATTTTTTTTAAATTAAGTTTAAGGTTTCATATTTTCAGTGTGAGTTTTCTACCTCAAACCAGAAATGTGACAAAATCATTTTAAAGAACATAAGCAATAGTTAACCGGCAGAACTTCAGCTTTCGACATAGTTCTAAATATCACAATGATCTGCGACACTACTGTTGCTTGGTAAATGTAATCTATTGATAAACTTTTCTTTTATGAAGTCGCCTGTCTGAAAAAAAAATAAATCTTGGAGTAATTCATTAAAAAAGCATATCAATAGATAATTTCAAAAAGATTCTAATGTAAAAACTAAGTACTGACCATACTGCCTCTTTCTACTAGAAATTCTGAAGAAGCTGCCAGAAATCAAATACTCTTAAAGGGTGAGCTCTGCTACAAAGAAATATCATCATGAGCAATCATTTTTAATTTTACTCTAATTAAGCATCAAAGCAGCATTTTTATTATAAAGCCTCAAACTTGGAGACTTTAACATTTCATTCTAAAGGCTTACCAGGAATATGAGATTTTTAGGTTCAACTTTCAAGACCAGCATCAGCTTTTAAAGTTTTTTAAAGCATCAATGCAGCATAAAGCTGCATGATTTAGCTGGGTAAGTGAAGGTCCCAGCAGAAACCCACATTAGGTTCTGTGTAATCCTGGAAGAAATGGCCTCCAGCAATCAACTCCCAGTTTGAATTTCAGATTTTCCAGGTATCTACACTTGTAATGTCCCCGCAACCTCAGCACTACTTTTTCCTCTTCTGGGAAAACCAAACAGTCCCATGCCCACGCGTTGGGATGCGCATAAACAGGCATCAGGAGACCACCGAGGCACAGGACTTCCATAGTCCAGAGGGACGCCCTTAGCAAAACACTACAGGATATGTTTTTCCCCCTTGCGGTCTTTTGACTTTTCCCTGTCATAACGACACAGCATCCACAGCTGTAGTAGAAAGTGCCTTCCCCGGCTGCCTTCCTCCCTCCCTGCACACACTCCTGCAGTGGGTGGTGCATGGGGGATGAATCGTCTCCAGATGAACCCAGTGCTATTTCACTACCTAGACTAAAGCTCAAACCACCAAGCTCATACATCAAAGACGATTCCACTACCTCCACTTTTAGTCAATTTATGAGGAAAAGTGCACTCTGGCCACTTCTTTAAAAGACAGACCAAAGGTACCCACCTTCAGCAGATGGCACAGAAATATCCACTTAAGTGCACAGAGGCAAGCTCCCGTGGCTCTGATTTAAGGACAATGATATAGTTTTCATTCCTGCCCTCTCTCAGCTCATTCAAAGTAGGTGCCCATGGACCAGTCTGCACTCTTGCTATCCTAAAATGCTCTTCAGATGTGCCTAACCTTATTCTGCAGCATCTCATTCACAGACATTTAAGGTCATGCAGTAACTGTCTTATATGTCTGTGTCCTAAACCTGGGTTCTGGATTCCCTGTTTGTACAATCAGTGTCAAAAAGTTAAGTGTTGTAACACTTAAATTCAAGGTATCCTAGATTTTTATTTCATGTCATTTTGCAGCCAATTACTAATCCACGTCATTATTTACACTTTAATATAAAATTCTTCATTCAAAGTACTAAAAAATAACATAGTTAAAAAGAAAAGAGCTTATCTATACGTAGACCTAAAGTTGGGATGTTTTTTCAAAACACCCAAGAATCTGACAATTCAATTTCTAATCCCAAATCCACCAAGATATTTAGGTGCTTAACTATTTATACACTTAAACCAAAATTGGTGGCACTCAATGATATCAGTATGTTCACTGAACAGGCCCTTATTACGATTAAGTTTCTTCGCTTTACATGAATATTCAGCATCTGTCATGTGCAGGGATTGCTGCACATCTCATTATAGCAGAGTTGTATAGATGAAATATTTCTGACCTTTGAACACTCACTACTCATTCATAGCAACTTGTTACGTTCATGAAATTCCTAGCATACCTATACACAGGCTCTATACACCCGTTAGGTATGGAGGTCCACACACACAGTGCACACTTTGCAGCCACTGCACTCCAGTTATACAGAGCACTTTGAATATGATAGCATTTGTGCAGAATATATTCATTAAGTTTTGGCTTGGAAATCTTTCTACAGAGAAAAGCAAAGTCATGCCAGGATGTGGTTGGTTTGATAAATAATGGAAGGAGATTTCGTAATACAGAACCCTATTATCCCTTCAGCATAAAATGCAAGGGAGGAGGAAAGCTAATAACAAAGTGGCATAAGTTTCTACTAATGGAGAAACAGGCAGATTCTTCCCTCAAGGGGAGAGGGGTTAGGGTTTGTACAAAATGAGGCAGGACTAACAGCTATTAGTTACTCCAGGTTTATCAGTCAGTGTAAAACTTGGCACAGCCTGCCCTCGCTCCCCACGACGGTGGAAGTAACAGGCAGGAGAGGTTGCACGGGGACCATGCAACCAGCCAAGCTCCCTGGCACCACAAACTCTCTAACCAGGCTGTGTGACAATCCCCTGGCCAACTCCATGCTGCTAACGTGATGATGTAGTGGACAACTTCTCATGATTTCATTTAAAAACTAAATCAATGCATGAAATTACATTATTCTTCTTGAGGACTGGAAATCTCTCCAAGATTTTGCTGTTTTCAGAACACTGTACTGTCAGGCAAAGACTTGTAGAAAAAACAGGTATTTGTGATGTGAATTAAATGCATTTAAGATTTTTAAAAACCCTACTTCATTCAGTCTGTACTTCGTTTTCGTGACCCACTGGTTAAACTACTGTGTATTTTGTCAATTCTGTATCTTCGGCCACACATTGCTGTCACCAACTTCATTTCTGACCTGGAGGGTGGGAGGGTGTGATACAATCACGCAGTATAGTTGTTGGAATAATTCAGTGTTATCTAGGTATCCCTTTGCCATCTATCATTTAGAATTTTACACTGCTTTCCAGATCCCTCAAAGGAATTAAAGCTTATCAGGACATAGTTTATTTCCCCACAGTTTCTTTCCCTGGCAAAACCAGAAAAATAAGTTAAATCTGTTTTTACTGAAAATCCCAAAAGTATTAGACTACAGAATCATGCTCAGGCAGCTGTACATATGGATATCTGACTCCATATATTTTAATTTGCTTTTCCTGAGATCGAGAGCCATTATTGCGTGGACACTGTATATAAGCATGTTGAAACAGCCTCATCTCGGCTGAAGCAGAGATCATCTCCTTTTGATGCAATACAATACAATCAACATCTCTGGGAAACAAAAGCTTTGCATCAGGGCTTACAGAGCACAAACAAAAGAGCGGCCCCAGGGGCAGGCAATCAGTTTAGGCAGATCTTGCTGCATCCGTGTTATCAAGATGGAGAACAGCAGCAGAAATTAGTCTGAACTGAAATTTCATATTAGTATTGCTCAGTATGTGACCAAAGAGACCGCATTGAATTGAGAATTACTACCCTTAGAAAGCTGCTGCTGAATGCCGCTGACACTTCTCATCTCAGCACGTAAAGGGAGGTTAACTTCGCACATAAACTGAGCAGGTATTTTCAGGTTCAGTTTTACAGTTTTTCCTGTCACTAAAGGCAAACAAAATCCTTGAACTGTTACTGCTCTTACAAAATCCCCCAGGAGAATCTAGTAGCAAATAAAAGGACCTAGAGGATTAAGCACATTGGAAATAGTCTACATACTGTAATTTGAAACGCTCAAACTGCCACCTCCTGCCATCACCTCTGCGGCAGCGGCTGCTCACGCTGCTGCCACCGCTGCGCCTGTATCCCTCACCGTCCTCGCCCCCTGACACGGTGTCACCGGTAACAGCAGCAGTGGAAAATACCGCCACGGTGCAAAGAAAAGCGGCAAGCAGAGCAGCAGCGGGGAAGGTGTCGGGAGCACGTGGGGCCGTGGCGACTCGTGGGAGTGGGGCAGTCGGGTGAGCCATAGGTAGGAAGGGCTCCTCAACCCGCATCAGCCAGAAACCAGGAGGTGTTCAGTAATTACAGCCTGGCTCAGTCTTACCATTTTATAGAAAAGCTGCTTTGCAGTTCTTTGGCCAAAGACAAAATATGGAAAAATGTCAACCCGGAACAAAAAAATATTCCTGTTTTCTCCACAAAGAAACCACTTTTCCATCTGAAATTTAGTATTTGACTCCAAAATTACATTTCATTTAATTAATCCCTCCTTTCACATTTAAAACGTAATCTTGGGAGTTTAAAAATGAAGTGCATCTCAAAAGTGAACAATTTCACACATTTGAACCACATCTATGAGTCATTTTGGTTCAATAAAAGTGGCCTTTTGTTAACGACCTAAGCATCCTTTGGTTAATTAACTATTCGTCCAAAATAACTCCCCCGGGGTTTAACTGTGGTCCCAGGAGATGTCTGTTGCTGTGCTATGGAAAAGCTCTAAAGCACTAGCCTCTGCCTGTCCCAGTAGTATCACATTATAATACACAACACTTTCCACTAAATTTTCAGGACTGTCTAGTAGCCAATTTTTTTTTAACATTACTGTATGATGACATAAAGCATCTATTGTTGCATTAGTCATAAAAGAGCTCAGACGTTTGTAATAGATCGAATGTTACTAATCTAGTCTGACATCAGAGAACTGAGGTCTAAAATGTTTTCTCAGAAGAACAAATCTCTGTAATTAACTGTATTGTGTTAAAAGGTCTGAGAGTAGCCATTTTATCTCTATGACCTGTCCAGTGCCTGCCTTGAAAGTGTTCCCCTGTAAAGAGACTTCATTTTCTTTATTCAACAGTATGGAAAGAGATTTTGGCTTCACTAAGGGCAAATCGTGCCTGACAAATTTGGTGGCCTTCTATGATGGGCTTACAGCGTTGGTGGACAAGGGAAGAGCAACTGACATCATCTACCTGGACTTGTGCAAGGCATTTGACACTGTCCCGCACGACATCCTTGTCTCTCAATTGGAAAGACATGGATTCAATGGATGGGGCACTCGGTGGATAAGGAATTGGCTGGATGGTCGCACTCAAAGAGTTGTGGTCAATGGCTCAATGTCCAACTGGAGAACAACAGTGGTGTTCAACACAAGTGGTGTTCCTCAGGGGTCAGTACTGGGACTGGCCCTGTTCAACATCTTTGTCGGCAACAGGGACAGTGGGATCGAGTGCACCCTCAGCAAGTTTGCCGATGACACCAAGCTGTGTGGTGTGGTCGACATGCTGGAGGGAAGGGATGCCATCCAGAGGGACCTTGACAGGCTGGAGAGGTGGGCCCATGTGACCTGCATGAAGTTCAACAAGGCCAAATGCAAGGTCCTGCACGTAGGTTGGCACAATCCCAAACACAAATACAGGCTGGGCGAGGAATGGATTGAAAGCAGCCCCGAGGAGAAGGACTTGGGGGTGTTGATTGATGAGAAGCTCAACATGAGCCAGCAGTGTGCGCTTGCAGCCCAGAAGGCCAACTGTGTCCTGGGCTGCATCAAAAGAGGTGTGACCAACAGGTCAAGGGAGGTGATCCTGCCCCTCTACTCCACTCTTGTGAGACCCCACCTAGAGTACTGCGTCCAGCTCTGGGGGCCCCAGTACAGGAGAGACATGGAGCTGTTGGAGCGAGTCCAGAGGAGGGCCACGAAGCTGATCAGAGGGCTGGAGCACCTCTCCTATGAGGACAGGCTGAGAGAGTTGGGAATGTTCAGCCTGGAGAAAAGGCGGCTCCGGGGAGATCTAATTGCGGCCTTCCAGTACCTGAAGGAGGCCTACAGGAAAGATGGTGAGGGACTGTTTATCAGGGAGTGTAGTGACAGGACAAGGGGTAATGGGTTTCAGCTGAAGGAGGGTCGATTTAGATTGGATGTTAGAAAGAAATTATTTCCTGTTAGAGTGGTGAGGCACTGGAACAGGTTGCCCAGAGAGGTTGTGGAGGCCCCATCCCTGGAAGTGTTCAAGCCCAGGTTGGATGAGGCTTTGGGCAATGTGGTCTAGTAGAGGATGTCCCTGCCCATAGCTGGGGCGTTGGAACTAGATGATCTTTGAGGTCCCTTCCAACCCAAACCATTCTATGAATCTATGATTCTATGATTTTTATCCCACAGTAACTATTAGCTGGAGACACTTGCTTGGAATACATTTAATTTTAAAAAGACAAAAAGAAAAAAAGCCTTGAGAGAAATAACCCCATTGTATTTCAAAACCAATTAATTCAGGCATAATTCTGCTAATACTTTACAGGTATTCTCTGTTACTATCTGCCTAGTACAGAAATTGGACTTCAATTGCATTCAGGAGGTGTCACGGGCCAGCAGGGGTTATTCTGAGCAAGGACTGACAAACCACAAGTAGCCATCTCACTGCCCACGCTCCATATTCTCTATTGTTATCACCAAAGCAATGAATCTGAGATGAAAGGTGGTAAAAAATTCAGTATCATTGCTATGAATTCTTCTGTTCCAGCTGCTTGCTCCTCACTTTAAATTACAATCCTCTGCATAGAAACAATATCATAACCAATTGCATCAGAAGTGATTAAGATGTTACACAAAAATGAAGGATTATCAAACCGAGGGAATCCTGGCTGGAGTAGAGAGATGAACAGATGAGTAAATCTGATCTTGTATGTAAAATAAAGAAGTAAAATACATGTTCAACCAAATAAACTACCAGCTGTGACACAAATTAGTATTCCTCCCTTGACTTTCCTGGACCTATGCTGATTTACATGAGGTGAGGATCTGCTCCATGGTTTAGCCTCATTGTGTATCATCAGTAATTTCTTTGCAAATTATTGTTTTTAGGTATTCTTTTCTACATTGTTAGAACAACTCTCTTCACTGCATCAGCAACGCTCTTCAATGTATATGCAGCCTCCTCCCTGATGCCTTCAATTTCAGCCTTATACTATAGCAACTCTCACATAAAAAAGTCCTTCTTGAAAAATGAAACACTTCTAAACCAAAAGTTATGTAGAGCTCTACCAGTTATTCACCAAGGATCTGACATATTTGCTTTAAATAACTGTTCTTCCTCTTCTAAACGGTTTTGTCGTTTATCACATGTACCAAGCAACACATTTTTCAAATTCTTTGACTCCAGCTGCAGCTCTTTTCCCTTTCCATTTCTACTGTTTAATGCTTCCATATAATGAAGCTAAGTGTGTTTTCTCACAGGCGATGCTCTGAACAGCAAACAAGAGCTTTTCAGCTCTTTCATATGGCTAGCAGTCTTCAGTTTGCTAGCAAAAAAAATGACTACACATCTCATTTACCACAAATGTTGATGGTCTTTATATTTTACTCCCCAGGTCAACTAGAGAAACAGCAAGCCAGAGGCAAAGACAGAAGACATAAGCAACTGCACATATTCATGTAGCCTTCAGTGCAACAGCAACTACACCGCAAACTAGCATCACTCAGATTTATGAAGTTAATTCTCCACAATTGAGCAAACATGAAGGCTTCCACTCTAAAGTTTTAGACAGATTTCTTACAGCAAAGTCCAAAATCTCAGTATTAAGTCAATACCCTCCAGGAAGTGCCCATTCTTTATTTTAAAACAGGGATGTTCAAACAATGCAATCCCTGAAAAAGAAAACTGCTAGGCAAAAAGAACATGATTGAAGTCTAAATATGTAGCAGTTAACACAGTCCTTTTTGCCAACAGAAAGTGACAGTAGGCAGGTATTTCTTATATACTTACAGCATGATGACCAGTAATGTTACTTGACCACAGACATCAACTGGGTCATCAAGTCTAATTCTCTGTTATTGCAGGCAATCACAGTGTATAAACCAGTTCATACAGCTTCCTTGTATGCTTTTTTTCTCCACTAATAACCCCAAGATAATATTTTACCTTATATAATGCTTAAGACTGAGTATCAAAAAGCATCAAAAACGTGACAGTTGGTGCTTTAATAAGTTGCCTACTGACATTTGTGATGCTGCCATACATGTGTAGCACTACATCACACCAATATAGATGCTAAAAGGTAATAAACCAAAAAGATTTAATAAAATCTTCGAGAGATCAGTGTCACCCTGTTTAATTAATAGCTTCAGTATTCTAATTGGCTCAGTAGCTACTCGCGTACATGACCTCAGGAGATCGCATTGCTTAAAGTTAGCTTAATTGCACATGCTAACGATTGCACAGCTAACTAGCTACCTTGCCAGTTGTATACATAATTGCCATAATAATGGCACAAACCAAACAATTTTGGTCACCTACTGGCTAGAATTGCTCCATGTGGATTTTTGAAAACACGCTTCCTTTCCTGCACATCTTAGACCAAATCGGTGCCAGAATCATGTAAGTGAAAGAAATTCCCCTCCTCCCACTTACAAATCTCTATATGAAAGGTACGAAACAGGATTAGAAGGCATACAAAAGAGTGTCACTATAGTTATACTAGATTCAATTTCAATAGATTCAATGAAAAAAGTATGAGACAGCGCTTGGATTGTTTTCCCCCTGCTTTAGAACACTGACGTACACTGAGCTTTATTGCTTCTGAAAGCATCCTTGCAGCCATTCAATAAGATCTAAAAGTCTTCCAGTGATGCAATCCTTACTGCACATTAGATGTTATTGAAGTCTCTCATGCATACTTGGGTGTAGCTTAAGCAACGATAAATGCGTCTTAAAAATGTTACTATGCTGATGACAATATTATTCACATTACAACTGTAGCAAGAGGCCCACCCCGAGGGCAAAGCCACGCTGATCTAGACACTGTCTGTGCTGATAGCAAGAATTTGTGCCTGACTCTAGGAACAAACCATACTAATTGACCGTGCAGCAGAAACAGAAGAGAAAATGAAGTTACAAAGACCCAAAGTTCATAGCCAAGCCAGGATGAGAAATCACATCTTTTGAATCATGGGCCAGTACCCTTTACAAATCCCGGTCCTTCAGCCTGCACATGCACGGAGCAATGAGACACAACACAGACACTGTAAAACTACCTTAAATCACTTCTCAAAGATCTCCTCAGGGCCTGAGGACTCTCAGAGCCACAGTCTCTGCACTGCATCCGCCACTTTCAGCCCTCACTAGTGACAGGTTCTCCAGATGGAAAAAAAAAGCCAAGGTGCACACTCATCTCCTAGTCCCTCTGCAAACAGAGTATGGAGCCTGCCAAACTCTCCCTGCTCCCGCTTGCTGGCAGTCTTGCTTCAGGCACAAAATGGAAAATGGGGAAAACTAAAGGCCCACTCCTGCTTTTTAAAAAAAAATAATCTAGAACCTGAGAAAGTTAAACCATTTCCAATGGGGTAAAACTATTCACTCAATTGCATCATGTGACATTTTATCCATATTTCTGTTTCTAAGGGCAACAAAATCCCATGATGGAACAAATGAATGGATACCCCCATCCCATCCATCCCACCAGACACAGGGACTGACTGAAACAAATGCAAAATAAATTGCCTACACAACATCAGAGAAAACTGAATCCCACAACAAACTAGCATTAAATCTGCTTCCTCGCTACCTAAACCCCGGAATCTCCTAGAAAGGAATAATGAAAAATATTTAAAGGCATGCTGAATTACAGCCTATTTAGTAAGCCTACTGTGCAAGGGACTACCACACGAATAAATATGATGAATCCTATCTTGAAAATACTTTTTTCTTCTTTTCAGAATGGATTGAAGTAAATGAGGTTATTTGAACTCATTCAGAGTCAAAATGGCCTGTCTCAACAGTTCCTTCAGAAATATCTTTCTTTTCTCTATTGCCTTCACCTGTAGCATAGCTGCCCTCCTACCTGAGCAGGTTTGCAAGGGAAATTAGGCATGTTGCTGTGGTTAGCGAATGACACAATTCTGTCACCCCTGTTTCAACCCACGCTTTGAGGAATTGATAGTTTCTTCATCACTGAGCACACCGCTCGTATCTTTTGCAGCATATACATTTCAGTGCTACCCATTTTAAATGTGACTTCAACCCCCTACTCATTCATTTCTCAGCATCTGAATAGGCAAATACACCACAGTTTATCTGGATCATCACCCAAGTCTTCAATTCACCAACTGGCTCCTCCTGCTGTTTCACAGGCTTAAACCTCAATAACCACTACCGGGTTTATAGTGTCTAAAACAATCTAATATCAAAGGGAGTCATTACCTGAAAAAATTGTACTTCCTACACATAATAAACAGGGTTATTCAAAGGTACACAAATACAAACTCACACCTGGAGGAGGCAGAAAATTAATTACTGATACATGCATTGTTGACCTAAGCTGCAGGATGACAATTTACACTTGTACAAGATTGGACATTCACCCGTTATTTCTGTTGCTTCCACTGCCTGACAATTTCCTCCGCAGCCTGTGTCGCTGGTATCCATGGCAGCCGCGCATCCCGCCGGGGGCCTGCCGAAAACACCCTCCAAGTGGGGACACAAAGAAAGTACTTACAGCGGAGAGAGGGGAAAAAAAACCAACCACCCAGTTACAGGGTTTTGAAGTCAAAAGGGTTGCACTTCGATATTTAATTAGAAAAGGCATATTAATTACAGATTATCAAAATTGAAACAGGTCAGAAGGCAAAGATATGTGATAACTAATGTATCACTAAAATAAATACTAAAAGTCAAAACCAAAAGAACCCCCCAAACAGTAATTCTCTCAATATCAAGTGAAGAGTGAATCATGCATGCTTTTTATGCCTTTTATCCCCTATGTTCTCCTCACATATCGGCAACTGCATTTTTAAGAGCCAGTAGGAAGGACATTTCAGCATGGGTATCCAGAGTGCATGGGAGAAGGGAGGATCTTCAAGAGTTTTTTTTCCAGGGACTCCTTTCTTAATTCTACTCACTATCAGCTTCCCCTCGATATAATTCAGTCAGTCACACAGAGGGAACAAAAGATTTTGCAAAAATGTCACATTAAGATTCTACCATTGAAGAAAATTATCTAAAATTCAATGTTTCAGCCATCAGTACCAAAGTGATACGGGGGTCAGAGGTGGCTAGTAGCACAGGGGCAAAACCCAATCTGTCTCCACAGAAAACTGCTAGACTTTGAGCATCAGAAGCACAAGGATTGGTTTAGACTAGGAGAGTACTAGTATGTGCAACCAAAACATTTGATAAATAGCGTATCTCCCCCCTGAACAGGGAATACCGCAGTACATGCCAGCCCTGTAAATCTCTCGGTGGCGTTTCTGGTACAAATCGGAGCAAGGCAATCCATCCCTCACTCCAGAACCACCTGAGTACTCATGCTGCTTATGCTTAGTAATCATAATAATCCTTCCCCAAGGCTTGGTCACTAAACCCAAATACTATTCTCCTGAACTTCCTGTTGCAGTAAAATCTAGTGGAAGATGTGGAAAAAAAAAGTCTGACAAAATAGCTATATTATAAGAGGCCATTTAAATCCTGACCAGTCAACAGAGAGACCCACTGTTTACAATATATGATGGATCCAAGCTTAAAGCAATACCTTATACAGCTATTTGTGTCAGACGTATTTATTTTTAAATTTTCCACTAGAATAAACTGCAATAGGAAAATTCAAGTGCTGTATTTCATATATGAGGTACTTGAGGAGTATTATATTCAACCAACAAAATCTTTGAGAATCACTGAGAACTCGTCATGAACTGCAAACTTTTGAGATAATAAAACTGGGTAGGGCAATTACTGTTACCACTACTAAGAGATAAAGCAGGAATTTCACTGAGAGGATTAATAACAAAAGCAAAATATTCATAAGCATGTTATCAGAATGTTTGAGGAGGTGAATTTCTCTCTGCTATCTATTATTGCTATTAATAAACAAAACCAAACAAAAATACACTGTTTGAGAAGTGATCCTGATCATCTAGCTACTTTTAATATGTGAAAAAAAAAAAATACCACTGCAGTGCTTCACATGAACACTAATTAATTTTCTGTAGCAAATCTCAATGGATCTACAGGATCCAGGAGCAATTTGAACCTTGTGAGCTGAGGCAGATTGTAAACCCTTGTCAAATCCTTTTCTTCCACAGAAAGGAAACCTGGCATCTGTGTATCCTAAAGTCTCACGCACCACTGCATCTACGCAGGGATGAGATCCAATAGAGTCCCAAGGACCATGAGTCCTTGAGTCATGATCTTCCTTCCAAGGTGCTCATTAGAAAATGGTAATCCTTTTAATGGGCAGGTGACAAAATAAAAGTAGAGCCATTACTTTGCTGCTGTCATCAGCTTTACTAGTAATTTTTGCCTTCCCTTTCCTCCTATTTTATTTTTATGTGTTTTGAATTGCCCATGATTAAATCAATAAAAAAACCCAAACAATTTACCTAATTTAAATGAGTTACAGGAAGGGGGGGGGGGGGGGGGGGGGGGACCACCACCCCCCAAAAAAAGACAAAACCCTCACCAGGGATGAAATTGTGAAATTCTGCAGAACTTTTTTTTCACTCCCACTGGTAACTCATGGAGCACAGTACTGACTAACCATTAATTACCCATTAATCATAGAACTTTTCTATCATCTTAGATGGGCTGGGTGCTTAAAGTTGGGGAATAGCACCTTATTAACCAAAAGTTTGGTTCTGGTTTTCTTTGAGGACTCAATTTGCAATTGATAATCTATTAAATTAAGGTCAGCATTTTCTGCTCACAAAACATGAGAAAAATAGAGAAATTTTTTTTTGTTATTTCAGAATTTGAAATTGTCTAGCACCTCTTTCATCTAAGGCTCTCCCTTCAGTATTTGATCAGGTTGGAGTGTAAATCAATCAATAGTAATTTTCCTGCACCTTAGCTAGAAAATAAGAAATTCCAGAGTAAAATGTGAGTATAAAGCAAATTTAAAAATCATCTCCATCAGATCTGAATGTATAAGATAAAAAAATAATTTTCCATGAGCTTTTCAGTCACTGAAATATCCAATAAACCTGGAATACCAACAGATAAGAGTTTTGTTGAAACCAATTTATTTTGATTTCACATGTTTGAACAAACCCCTGTACATTGTATGTGGGGTTTTTCCTACTTGCATTTGCACCATAAAAAGTTCAAGTCTCCTAGGCAATTTTTATATTGCATACTAAATCCATAGAAAACGGGCTTGAACTCGGATCTCTCTCTCATTGAAATGGAAAAAACGATAAAAGCCCAAGCCTTACATTTGAAATCTCCTAGCCCGCCTTTTGAAACTGCAGAATGCCTGAGATCACCTCCTAAGCCTTAACAGGAAGAAAACCACTTTGGGCCGAGAGCATGTTTAGGAAGCTGGCCCTAACTCCTCCTCGAGCTGTTCCCCCGCTCCTTTTTTGTCACGTGCTTGTGGTGCGTGAGCTCCCCTCTGTCCCTTCTTCAACTGCATTGCTAATCTAATAAGATACTTCTCAACAGCCTTCCTTGCCCTCATTAAAAGAAACCCATGAGGTCCTTGTGACGTTCTCAATAGTCTTGCTCACATCCTGAAAAATTTTGAAAGCTCGTGATCTACAGACGTAACAAAACCTGACTGTGAACTGCTGTGGTTGAGTTTGAGGATCTTTCTCATCTCATTTCCTAATCCTGGGCTTTCATTCCTGCTTTTTCCTACCTGCAGAAAGAGCACAGTACTTCCCACAGCTGTGGGAAGCTTAATCAACCTGAAGTAATTCATGCCTTTAAAGCATCTCAAGCTTCTTGTACAACAAGCAGCATGGAGCTGCATTAGTAGGTTATTTCAATCAAATTTACCTGAGAATAACTAAAAGGACATCAAGAATTTGAACAGAAAATGTGTGAAAGTATTAAACAAGCCTACATTTAAATACTAAAAAGCAACACAGCTAGTTATTACAGCCTGAGGTAACTGATAAATTGATCAGTATTGCACCTGAACATATATTCTGTGGTAGAAGGACTGAAATTACAACACCCAGTATTATTCTTCAGAGAGAAGTTAAATGCTAGGGAAAGCTCTCTTTTACATAAGCACTGTTTTGCCTATAAAGTTCACACAAACACCCCGCTCAAATACATAACCAATTATTTTAATCAGATGCTCAAGCAAAAACCCCACAGCCACGTACATCATGTCCACTGACGGTATTGATAAGTGCTCATCACAAAATGTTAATTGCATTGCATTAAAAATACTCAAACAGCCTATACGATTTCAAATATTGTGCGTCATTTCTCTCTAATTGGTCCACAGAAATATTTTCCTTTACCTTTCATTTCCATGCGAAGTTCAAAACTGTTCTGGAACTTGATGAAGACAAACACTTTGATGTGTCTTTGCATTAGGAAAATCTTTACCCAATAAATTACAATTATGTAAATATTAGCCCCCCTGGGGTATAAGTGCCTCTTTCAGGCATAAGATGATTAGAGCAGAAAAATTATTAGATTTGTCCATGACCACACTATACTTTCCTTCCTCAGGAAATTCTGTTATCAAAGAGTTTAATCCTATTCTCACTGAAGCAAGTAAATTTGGCCACTGAGTTAAATGTAAAGAGAATTAATTTCATCCATTCAAGCAGTACCCTAAAAGCCCAGATGATAGTAACATCCCTGGCATGAATATTTAGTTACAGTTTTTACCACTGTCCTTTCTCAATTGTGAATGTTTTTACTATTGACATTCCCTTTCTACTGACCTGAGATCTCAAGCTTTTCTGAAAAACTGCAAAACGTTACTAAACCCAGATAACAGCTGGACAGCAAGCACGCACACCCATAATCACCTATCACGGCTCGCATAGTGGGATTGCCCGCTGACGGGACAGCGCACAATTACATTGCTTTTGCCATTAATGCTTAGTGGATGATGGCTTGATCTGATGCTTGCAAGGCTACGACAATGATTACGGGATTTGTGCGATACAGGCAGCTGCAGCTGTATAAGAAGAGCACATACGAAGAAAAGCACGTTGGTTTTTGTAACCCTGATTACATCACCAAGGCTTTTCTGTCCTCCTTACAAAAGGTACGGTTTGTACTCTCCTCCTGGAGGCTTTATATTAGGCTTAGGAATCTGCTTCAGATAGAAAGTAGCAAGTAGTTTCCTCTGTTCCATCCTTTGCTCTATGAAAGGCTCCAGCAGAGCTTAACCTCCTTTCTCTAGGAGCAGGCCAGTTGGTTTGTGACTCAGTGTAGCTGTTTCCTTACGGGTTTTCTCATTGTCAAAGATCACGAGACAGACTGAATTCCCAAGGAATGCAAAGGAAGACAGTGCCTCTTAACAGCAAGCAATCCAGTAATGGCACAGTGAATTTGAGCCAGTTTGTAGATATCAAAATCTTGTATAAGGAAAGGATGAAACAAACATTATCTGAAGATTAAGGCTTTATCCTTAAAGAACAAGGCCAAAGAGAGTATAGTCTCCTGAATAATTTACACATGCATGTTCTGAAACATGTTTAGAAGAATGAATTACTGGAGAGATTAGTGTAGAAATTTTAAGCACGCTTATTCTCTTATACATAGAGCAAAATGAAAAGTGGATGGTGTTACATGTTCATATTATTCCTGCTTCACCGAAGAGTGATGTGTGCCTAGCACAGAAATAGGACAACATGCCAGATTCCAAAGGTGTCGTGAAGCTTTGCAAGTTTGAACTGTTTTCCAGAAGGGAGGTTATGCATTTGAAGTTTTGTCACATGCTTTCAGTCGCTAACTCCTGCTCAAAATACTTCTTATACATACATGCTTGCATGGAACTAACATCTTTCTTTAGAAGCACAACAATAATTACCAAGAACACTGGGCACTGAACATTTTTAAAGACCTGACTCTGCAGGTGGTTTAGGGGTTGGAAGTTAAGATGTCGTAGCAGATTCTGAACTTCAGGAAACGTCTGGGTAGGGCTCATTGTAGTGCTCAGCAGAAGCTTTACTTGCTTTATTGTCCTAAAAATAAATTGTGCCAGATGCACTTGATAGCCGAATACACTGAATCCATGACGTAGGGTGTCTACATTGAAGGTGAAGAGGGGCAAAACCTACGTCTTGTAGTGAGGGCTCTGCTACAACACTGGCTTCCCCCTCTGAAGGGTCTATAAAACAATAACCAGAAGTTATTTTTAAGGACCAGTGATCCGGATAGTGTGGCTCAGTAGCTTCTTGCTGAGATACTTCATTACTGCAATTCAGGTTAGGTGCCAAGATCACTCACGCTTACGTGTTGGAGTGCCCCTGATACCAACCTGAATGGCCTAAAAAAAAAAAAAAAAAAAAAAAAAAAAAAAAAAAAAAAAAAAAGCATGGAGTGTTAGAGGGGTGTTTGTTGTTCGTACCATCAGGTGGGGACTCCTGCCAGCCTATCTGTGCAGCACAAGTTTCACTTTTTTATTATACCTATATTATGTTACACACATTTATATGTATACATGCATGTATTATATAACACAGTAATCTTGTTTGCCCCCCTTAATGCTATATCCTTATTTTATACAGAATTGATACTTATGAAGGTAGCTTTCTAGAGTTCACCAGTATTCAGATGAAGAGATTAAGCCAGTGGTGTCTGCTGATTTTAAAAGCAACTCCTTGTCATCTGAGCCTAGAATTTACCATTTGCCCAATCTGGAAGTATTACTTAAGTATCTGCAGGAAGTTAGACATTTTACCCCAGAAAATCCTTGCAGCAGAGAGGGATACTTGAACTCCCAAGTGCTGCAGAAGAAGAAAAGCACTGATGAGAACTCTAGGAACCACGGTATTCCCCTGCTGCCAGTCACCAGCGGGTCTGGCTCTGCCCCAGCCCACAAGTACCTATTGTAACAGATCCATGCACTTGAGTACAAAAGAGATTAAATTATCTTTCTAGTCTACTGACTGTGACTCGTCAGTCAGCGTTTGGGTTTTTTTTTAATAAAAGGTTTTTGTAGAGAAAGAGCACAAAAGCTCTGCCAATCACTTTTGCTTTATCTCATCCCATAGCCTCCTTCATACCAGGGAAGCTACAAAATACTCTTTTCAGTTTGTTTACCTGAAGTTCTGTAAACTCCATACAATTTTGAAAGTCTAAAAGTGTCTAATGAGAATGTCTTTGGAAAGCGTCGTTAAAGAACTCAAATACCTTTTCACAGTGGCCCGTGAGCACCTTCATTTAATAAGTAATTTTGAATGAAAAATATGTTTTAAAAAATTGCCTTGAAAGCCTTACTTGGGCACCTCACCTCTCCTCTGCTGGCAGCCCTGCCAAGTAAAGTGCCATCCAACACAACGCTTCTAATCTGACCTTGAGAAACATGGCTGTCCATTCTTAGAAAAGGAATTATCCTCCTTTATGGAGATGACTGTAGGTACATTCAGACCTTTGTATACCATGCAAATAGAGAATCTGTTCAATCTTTTAGTGATAAATTTGACTATTATTAAAGCTATAGACTTTGGCCCAAATAGTCAGGAATATTTCAGAAATACACCCTACATGTGCTAAAATAAACTCCAAACTGCTATTGTTGTTGCTAATAAGCTGCTTCTTGACTCCATTTTTACATGCTTACTGAGAGTAGTAAATTATTCTGTAAGTGATTTCACCAAATTTCAACATGACCACTATAGGGTAAGGCATGATTCAAAAGAGTTAGGTCAAGGAAAATCAGGGTCTGCTACTTATTTTGTGCTCTTTATTAGCGTCTCTAAGAGAAACAAAACAAACAAACAACAAAAGCAGCTTTAGCAAAATAAAATATTTGAAAGTATGCTTTGATTTTCCCTAAATCTTCAGCTTGATGGGGATTTGCCAGGGCTTTACACAATAACTATTCACACATGGTCTCTATTAAACTGCTATTCATTTAAACTTTCTCACCAATAGTATCACATATTTTAATTGCTTTGGAGACTCTCTAGCCAATCTGAATGCTATCTGATTTTAATCAACATTTCTCACCTTTTTTCAAAGGGTTGATACCACACCAACCCACAAATCTGGAAATATTGTGGTGGCTGATTCGACTGTCACAAAGAAGAAAAAACAAAAACACATTTAACCAGTACATATTTTTGACTTGTGGTCATCAAATCAGCAAAGAAAATTAGTCTAAAAATAAAATTAAAAAATAATCAAAAATCTCCTTTACAGCTATTCATCATTCTTAATAAGTTATCTCCTCAGTTGTAAGGTTTGGGACCTGCTTCCCAAATGTCAAGGTAGTTTCTCTAACTTTCCTTTCAGCAGTGCAGTGTTTCCTCTGCTGGTGATTTTCAGGTAAAGCAAAATTGCAAAACTGAGAACAGATGGTTTGGACTCCATTCTCCCTTGTCCTCTTTACAGACAGCAGGAGAATTTAGATTTAGAGAAGATTTTCTCTATGCTCATACACCTGGTAGGTATCTTCAAATAAACAGATATTATGCAATCATTGTTACTATAATTGTAACATACAGAAACCTGAAAAGACAACAGACCAGAATAGGGTAATGGAAAAAATAATACAAGATCCTGCTGTGAGCAGACTGAACCAGATTCCCCAGTGTAGACAGGTAGCTAAAAACACGACAAATTACTACTGTGTGATATATGTTTCTTAAAATTGGAAGAGAATGGACCAAAACCAGCACTAAGAGGGCTGTTGTGATGCATGAGTTAGAAGGAGAAATAACTACATTAGAAACGTTCCAGATCCCTTTCAGCAGTGGAAATTAATGGAACATTGTCAATTAGCCTGAAAAACTTAGCATAATGTATTTGGAATTTGCATGATGGATGGTTTATGTAACTCCATAACAAAGGTCAGCACAAGAAAATTGGTTTCTTCGACTTTTGTAACTATGTTCCTCACAAAGGTAAAACAAAGAAAAAGTTAAATCCATATAACAACATTTCCCAGGAATAAAGTTGGGCATTTCCTCCTGCATTTAGGCTTTCAAACAGTGTCCAGAAGTAAAGCCCTTGCTAAAAAGCCAAAAGGAACAATCTGAGCCTATGTGCAGGAAGCACACCTAGCAGTTTCACAGTAGTCAACGAGACTCCTCACAAGCATGGGTGAAAAACTCTGAGAAATGGCTTCTAGATTTTCAGTCTCTGTAAGCACATACCCTGCTATCACACCTGTGCTGATCCATTCAGCTCTGCCACCCTTTGGGCCCTGCGCTAGTGAAGTGCTCCAAATGCACAGTTCGTTTCAATAAGGTATTTCACATTCGAGATGGACACACACTGGAGCGCCTGACTGAACTGGAGCCAGGCAACAGAAATGTTTTCTGGTCATTTCCATACTTTTCTCTCCAGGTAATGCCATCAGATTGTAATTAATTCATATCTGGTTTTCTTTTGTTGAGGGGTTGTAGGTGTCAAGAAACTGTAAGGCTTCTGCTGAGAAACAGATCAGTGATGCAGCAAGTCGGACTGAGATCGCAGCCGCTCGTCAAAGTGCCAGTATATATCTCAAGAGCTGGTTCTTGGTAGGCAAGAACAGAAGAAAACTCCCCTTGCTAAAAGCCACTTACCTTTCTACAAAACTGCAATAAGAGCACACATAGAATCACAGAATATCCTGAGTTGGAAGGGACCCAGAGGATAATAGAGTCCAACTCCTGGCTCCACACAGGACCAGCCGAAACGGTAGCACTTCTCCAGGACTAAAGATTAGTTTGTGCAATGAGAAAAATTACTTGCAAGATTATGAATAACATCTTGTGACCCAAATACAAACATCTCAAATAGCAGAGGTTTTTTATTTTTATTTGAGATACAGGGAACTTTAAAGAAATCCCAAGTCATTGTACCATCTTTAGACTAATTTAATATCAATGTATTCCCCCAATGCAAATTCAGCCATCTGTCAAACTCCATATGGAGCAAGAAGTCAAATACATTTAAAAAGTATAAAGTATTCAGTGACAGGCAAGACCTCCCTCTGGTTGCTCATTAATAAACGAGCACACTTGCATTGGTGTAACTGCATGTCTTGTCTTCACTTTTTCATTATTTACTTTAGCAAAAGGATGGAATTAAAATAAAATTATGTTCTTCCACTTATATCTTCTTTCAATTAAAAAAAGTCATCTTCTCTGACTTAAACTTTATGAAAGCCCCTTACGAAGCCTTTGTCAGATAAAAACTTCTCATTAAACATGAATTATTTGGTATTTGTCACCAGTTTAGCTCCTCCCTTCTTCATGAAATTAGTCTTATTAAGAGTAAAATGAATGCTGTGAAGTTTCTTCAGTATAGATCTCCACCAAAACATTTGTGGCCCTGAAAATATTGAATAACTTAGAGGGAGTCACATCAGATACTTCTGTGGAAGTCCAAGATGTTTAATATCATCCTCCTCTCATTTCAAAAGTCAAACATAAAAAATTAAAGCATCAGATGCCATTGCACATATCTGAAATGCATGCTCAGTTTGTCACTTTTAATCATGCAATTAAATAATAATCAGGTTACATGGAGAAAGGTACCCCATCCTCTATGGTCCCAACTGTTCCCTGGGAGAAGTTGCAGTTAGGAGTTACACAGTCATCCTGGAGTTTACAGGACGCTTGTTAGCATTACCTTCTCGTTGCCTTCCCCAAAACAAGGATATTCCTGCAGTGGGCGCAGAACCTTCCCAGAAACTTCTCTCACACCTACCCAGTGCTGAAGTGGAGACCACGACAGAGAGAGGCAAGAGGAAAAGGAGCTGGAAACAGCCCAACTAAGGTGTAAAGGGAAGGGATAAGAACAAGCTGAGACTAGGACTGACAGTGTGGGATAAATTGCCAAGGGAAGCGAGGAGACTGGTAGAGTTTCAGATGGAGAGAAGATGGGGTGTCCAAGGAGAAGGCAGGTCATCTGAGGTAGCATGGGTGTACCTTGACAAGGACTCTGCAGTGGTGTGGACGGAGGAGCTAGTGGAAATAAGGTAAACACTGAGATTTAATTTGAAGCTAGATAATTTTGAAACAAAATAAGAAATAGAGGATTATTTAATTATCTATATATAAACTAAAACAGAAATCATCTCACTTCCAAGCAGGGAACTTCAGAATTATAAATTACTCAGGACAGGAGGCCTGCTTCCTAAGATGTTTAGATCTACTCAAATTCAGTACAAAGGCTATGGCTGCTGAAATTTATTTTTTTTAAAATTTCACTCCATAGCAAACATTCATAAAGTACTCCCTTCAAATGGGCCTGAAGATGATGAAATTACTGTTTTCTTAGCTATGATTTTGAATTTCATATTTAATAGTGGCATTTATTAAATATTAATTTGAAAATGCATAATTTATACCCATGGTTAGCATAGGTGGATAGTTCTGTCACTCACGACCTCCAGCTCGAGCACTTATCACCACTCGTACTAACTTAGTCAAGTAAAGGTTTAATTTTATAGCTATCCATTACACTCAAGTTTGCCAACCAATCTGGCATCCACCCACATCAGTAATCAATAGGGTGCCCCTCTGACCATGCCTGGAAGCCACCAAGAGCCCAGGGCAGAGGGACACCAGCCTCCTACGTGCTTGGGCTCCCTCCCAGTTACAGCTTTGGAGATTGAATAGAGCAATAGAAAGACCTGCAGAAATCCACAGCTGAGAGGCGATAAGAACAGTTTCTGTAAGTGCATTAACCAGAACTGATTTCATGAATGCCCCTAGTCCATTTCTGTGCTGAGACAGGCTAGGCTGAACCACCTTTGGCGGTGATTTATATTAATCTATGTGACACTGCATTGAAACAGACTGTCGATGATCACTCAAGACAGTAACCAGAGCTCAAATGAGACAGTAACAAACAGCTGAGTTGAAAGAATAGTTTTAGTCGAGACAATTTGCAGTTACTGAGGTATAGAAGACAATACAGACAAGGATTTTAGAAAGAAATTACCAGTAGGCGAATATGTAAGAATTGACTGGCCTAAAGCCGCTTAGTGAGCTGCAGACGTGCATCAGTGAACCTCAAGTATTAACTTGAGCAAAGCAAGAAAAATATCTATAGGCTCCCTGGTCTGTGTCCCTGGCTCAAACCTAGGCAAACATGATCTGCATGATGCAGGAAATTCCCTGCCCAGATATCTAAGTAACTTTGAGGGTTTGTGCCTCAGGTCTTTCTGCACTTCAATACACTTCTTGCAACACGGAGAATAATATTATTTCCTTATATTAGCAGGTGATGCAAGACATTCATATTGGATTAAACATTGAAGTCACTGTGAATTAACAATTTCCACTATACATTTCATAGGGTGAGATACTCTGAACAAATTAAACAGGTATTAAAATCTCATCTTTAGTCTTGGATACATATAAGCACATAACTAAAAAAACATTCCCAGTAATTTGATTGTAAGTGTTGCCACCTGCTTGTGCGGCTCAAATATCAGAGGGCAGCTATCAAATAAACAGATTCCCATCTTTCAAAATTTTAAAACTATTCTGTGACAAGTGGCAAATAGTCAGCTACAAATGCCTCATCCCCAGAAGCTGAACAATTCAATTCTATAACCTGCTCGCTCCAAAATTAACAATCAAAGAAAATTAATAATTTGTTCTTAGCTTAAATCTTCATACAAAAATACCTGTAACTTCCACATCAAAGGCGTAGGGTTGGCAAGATTTGCTGGTGATTTAAGAGTCACTTTCTGCATGCTAAAATTGGACAAACACGAGCCTTCTCCTATAGTACCAACCTTTCCTTTTTCTGTTATTTCTGCCTATAAAAGACATCCATCAACACTAGAGTGAGACTATGATTTAAATATACTCATAATTACCTGTAAACTAGCTGAAAAATGCAAATGAAACCACTAGATGACCAGAAGAAAGATTTTCTTTGAATATTTGTTGTTTGTTTTTTTTTCCTAGAGCAAAATTTGAAGGTATCTGAATGTATTGACTTAATTCCTGTTCAGCCCTCTCTTGTAAACATCACAAATCTGCACTTCTGTCCCATAAATTTTGGGGTGGTTTTGAGTGTTGTACATCTCTTTCAGGACAACCTCACATCCTATCCATCTTCCAGGGAGATAACATCCAATATAAAAATAGTTTCTATTCCTCAAAAGAAAATCTTGTTTAAATCGGCTCCAGTCACAAGACAACTGGCCATCCAGAGCTTTTAGATCCCTGCCCTGAGAGGTTTCCTGCCTAAAGACAAGGAAGTAACCTCTCCAACCCCTGGCCCCATTACTTGTACTGTTCATCTCATCGTTCTTATAAGAGATTGCTGCCTGCCCACTGGTGAAAAGCACTTCTGCCACCCCAGCACAGTATCTGTCTGTCCTGCTGTTATCTATGTCTTTCACAAAGCTGAAGTCTCCTCACTCCAAGGATGGCGCTCACAGTAGCTATCACACTGATAAGCAAAATTCAAATTAGATCACAAAACAGTCCAAGTGGTGCTACAGGACCATGAAAAGAAACAAGCAATGACCCGGCCTTTTTATAACTGTGAGAAGGTGGTGATAGTAAGAGTTCAATGTCCTCTTCACTCCTGTACTGTACATTGCCCAGATACAAACAGGAAAACTGAATGTTGTGCTGTACAGTACGCAACGAGCAGAAAAGGGCCCAGCATCTCTGACATGCTCTGGTCCCTGCCTTCTACAAAGCTTGTAATCTAAGACACAAGATATGTAATAAGCAAATCTAATGAGTAAGGGAATAGGTATCAAATTTTAGTTTAGGTTATCTGTATGTGAGATTCCTGAGCAGAATAATTCTAGTGCTGAGTAGTACAACATTTATTTGGAAATAAAGCCAGTATTATTTCAGTCATGAATAAAAGCTGCTTACTCAGTCTCTGTAGCTGCTTCTACAGCAGCCTAAAACAACTATCACATAGCTAAATTCAAGGAAACAGCAATCAGATAGTTGATATGCAATCTGCCCTAAAAAGTTAGGCATGTGAACTTTGCAGTCTAATAGACAAAGTAATGTGAAATACTGTAGGAAAAGGACAATCTCAAGTTTTATACCAGACTTTTCCACTAATTTATCAATAAACTAGATTAAACGTCACTTTTTCTAGCTCCGTTAGGCCATACACAGCACTCCCATAACCCAACCTGCAGCAGAGACGACGGCAGGAGAAACCACAGCTTTTCCATCTGTGGCTCCGCGCGGTGTGATCCAGCCCCTTGGCAGTCAGCCACCCCTCTCTTCCCACTGGTAGTGAGCAGGAACTGTACCAGTGAAAGGTAAGTGCTCTGCTTTTCCTACCGACACGTACAGAAGAAGATAAGCATGGCCAGACCAGAGGTTCATCCGGCCTGGAGCCTATACCCAACAAAACCCACTCACTGGATGTCTTCAGGTTTCTAGAAAATTGACCGAGAACTGAACATTGTACGCTTTCTTTGGGGTCTGGCAGGGAGCCCGACAACAATCCCCTTCTCTGAACTGCTGCATTTCCAGTGTTGCTCCTACCCTCCTGTTGCATCCTTCTCTACTCCACAGCACTCGCTGCCACCACCAGCAGTGCTGTAGCAGCCCTGGGGGACATACTTGTGAGAAGAGTATGCTCTACACTGTTTCACGCTGAGCATTACTGACACTTCAAATCCTGACTCTGTTCCAGTCTTCTGAGATCCTGCCATAGCCAAGACACTTCGGAAATCTTTGCGGCGCTCTCAAGAAAGGGAGAGGAAAAAAGTAAGAGGATGCTCAGGGAAATAAGTAAGAAAAGTATGTAACATATTGCAATGTGCTCTCCCAGCATCCTGTGATGTGTAGCTGAGGCAACTTTTGAGACAGAGAACATCTTTGTATTTAGCCCTCAGTAAGTTCCTCTGCCATTAATTTCTTTGATCTGCTCTTGAAAGCTGTGTAAGCTTTCAGAATTTATGTCATCTTACTGCAAAGGCTTCCACAGCCTGATTACACTGGGTGAAGAACACAGAAGTAAAAAATGAAGATTAAGTTTCTGCTGTAGGCTTATTTTCTCCGAGTGCTCCATCTACACCTTGATCATCTATTAGCCTTACTCTCTAGCTTCCTGATTCTGATGCATTTGGAAAAAAAAAAAAAATTATTATTCATCTTTATTCTGTCTGCAAGGCGTTCCTGGTTTTTTTTTTCCTCCTCCTGTCTCGTGCTTTTACATTTAACCTGCCAGAGTCTATCAGCCTTTGTATATTTCCCATTTGAACACAGATTCACCTCTTGGTAGGCTGTTTTCTTACTTCTTACGGTCCCTTCATTCTACTGTTTAACAATGCCATTTCTTTCTGGTTTTGTTTCCAAAACCTTTTGATAAGTACGTTAGTTCTGTTTTTTCTGGTACAGCATCCTTGAATATCTCCCACCTTGCCTGTAAAAATTGTACTTTGGTTAAAAACCAATTCTATATCCTTTTAAATTTGAAGTGACAGCATTTTTTTTCTTCTTCCTCTCATATAAGCCTGTCCCTCCTGTGTAGGCTTCCGCTATTTCAGACACTTCCCTAACTCTGAAGAAATTGTTTCCCCTGTCCTTGTGGGCTCTCTCCCCTATACTCCCAGCTGCACATGGAGACTTAACCTCTCCGTCTCCTTACTTGTGCTAACTTGCAGGTGGAACCCGGGACTGGACACTGCAGAAAACAGCTAAGTACAGTATGAATCTCTCATTTCAAACCTCAAGTAGCCTGTGATTGTACTGGATATTGCCATTATCCCAGACTAACCACCATTGCGCAGTATCAGCATAACTTCAGTGAGATTGTTAATAAAGTACGTTATTACCTGGCTTAGGCTGTTCCAGTGAAGCACTTGTCCTGCTAAGTGAAGTCAAGTTCTCAATGGGCCGATCAAGGAAGCACAGTGTGTTCTATTTCTTGTTCTCAGTAGTCAACGTTTTTGCACTTGCTGACTTCAGTTCAGAGAGCACAGTTGCTGTCACTGCTACTTTGGGGGGCAGAACCAAACAGGGAAATGGCATAATATAAGAGTTGACAAATAGGTCCAAAGTAGGACCTATTATCTCTTTGCAATGCGAAGAAACGTTCAAGCCATGACCAAGAAACCAAACCAAGAAATGTGCCCTGTTTTTGCTGATTTTTGTGTGCCTTTTGATTTTTTCAGAAGTAAACCTTAATCCTTTTCCAACCACCAAACCACAATAGCCTCTGAACATTTATATTGAAGGATTGCTAACGAGTTCTAGTCAAGTAAGTACAACACTATTGACATCTCAACCTGTCATCCGTTTGGGAAAAGAGAAGATAAACCTTAGGTGTGCAAATGCAAGGAGTAGTTTGATGTTTATTAGAAACAAATGACATTCTGAACTAAAGCCCATACAGTAGCTTCATCAGCAGGGAACATAATGGTAACTGAGGGTAAAATTAATCCCCAGTGTTAAATCATCCTTACAGAAACATTCAGCAATCTTTCATTTGTTTCTAAACACTGACTTTCCCACCACTTTTATAGGACCAAATTATTAGTAAAAATATTGCTATTTATTTGTTAAAAGCTATAAGAAGCATATAGTACTTCAGGAAGGATTTAAATAACACAGGCTGTTTCCCACCACTACATCTATGAATTTTACACAACTTCATCAGAACCGTGTGCCAATTCAACTGCTCCTAAACAAGAGGCTAACCCAAATTTGTCCCACTGCTTTGAGCTATTTTTCACAATCCTTTCAAATGTGCTATCCCTAAACAATCATTACAACTTCAAATTCGGCAAAGGAAGGAATAAAAGTTCAAACTCTCATTTATTTTGATTTAACGTGCTAGAAAATCTTGCGTTATAGTTTGAATGCAAGAGCAGTGGTTGGATTAGAAGGGAGTAAATTCTGCCAACTAAATGTGACATTTGATAGATACTAAAATAGCATTTGCTAGGTAGTACTATCAGCACAAACAATACATAAAGGAAAAATGGGGGAACTGCATTAGAGTCTGTACACACAAAGTAATTTGGTATGCTCTCCTTCCCATCTGCTTTATTATGGCAGTGAGTAGCTGAATAGACAGAGCTATGCTTTGTGACTTTTATCCTATTGTATATTATTTATTTCACTACGTTTTAAAGTTCAGAGCTTGTAAACACCAGGTACTGCAATGCCAGTAACACTTCCTAAGTAAGTTTTAGTCCTGTCAAACACGAACAGACTCTTTAGTCATTTATTATAGCTGGTGGTCCAGACTTCTAAAGCATTATTAAATTATTCTGAGTCTGTGCACAACAGTTCCTTTCCCTCCATCCTCTTATTAGTTTCACAACATGGGTTTTTTCTATAATCAATAGATTTACTTTTTGTTGTTGTTTTTCAAACACAAATGCTACTAACCACCCTTACTAGCACTGTAGATACCTGAGTGTCCTAGAGGACATGACTGGGAATCTACGGGGTCCTCTCCTGCCAAGGCCGGCAGCTGAACACCCAGTAAGTCATCTGAACCTGCCTACTTTTAGTCAGAGGAATTTCTTCCCTTTCTGACTTTGTTTTATGGATATTGTCTAGAATAACACCAATAATGCATAAATCATTTAAAGCATTTTGAGCTCATAAGAACTTCTTCAGTGTTCAAAGAAATTTCACTTTCTAAAATTTGCTTAGACCACTCTCAAATAAAGTTAATATAATGGAAGCACAAGTGGATTCTTTGATAAAGCCAAGGGCTCCTCCAAAGCTTACGTTGTATTTTTTTCCAGGATTCTGCACTAAATACAGATTTCAATACTGGAAAAGCAAATATTATGGGATCCTTCCTGCACAGCAAAGTGTATTACAGATATAGAAATAAGGAAATTGATATCACATACCAGATTAGAACAAAATAGTAAACTTTGATCTATTAACCCTGTTGCCTTGATGACAAGTCTTCAGGAAAGAAGAAAGGTGCCATCCTCCTAATAAATAAGTCAAAGACTTTTGAGTCTGCTTTAATTCAGAACGTTTTTTTGCCCAATTTTTAATTCACATCTCAAGTAAGCAGGCTTGTTTTCATGATGTGTGCTAACAACAGTCCCCATTAACGTAGTCTTTTACAAGCAAAATACATCTGCTGCCATTCAATATTACTTATTCATTTTACCTCTATGAATAATGAATACAGCTTACCAAATGTTGCAGAACTTGATAATGCTTTATTATTCTTAAGAGCTTTGAAATGCACTTAGGACAAATCAGAGCGTTTGGTTTTTTGGGTTTTTTTTAATATAAAAATATGATGGTCCTTTAAGTACATATTTCTATTTTACAGTGCTAATATTGGTCCTTAATTCTTTTTTCTAGCAACAGGAGCCCATGATTATTTAATTACTAATAACTGACAAAACCAAAGCATGGTTATATGACAATACATACCTATGTTATGCTAAAAAGATGGTTAAGAAATGGTGCGTCTTATTTGCCATAATGGTTTCCCCTTGGCCATCAGTCATATCTGCATGTATTTTATGTATTTATTTATTTGTAGAAAATATCACTGGTATTCCAAACAAAATGCAGGTACAGGAGGGTGAGATTAGATGGATTTTATAAAATAGTTCTAAAGATGGGGCAAAGGAAAGAACCGCCTCTGTTGCACATATGCCAAGCTAAGTGAAGGCGACTGGGTTAGTGCAGGGCTACTTGACAGACTGTTTTTCATTTACTGCTGGGTCTGCAGTGGAAGAATCCCAATGTTGCTCTTGGAGCCTGAACTCAAGTTTGCAAGAATTGGCAAACAAAGTCTCTGCCATGCATTCACACTCTAATTTTGGCAGTTAATCCTTACACACAGAACATGCATTCGCTGGCCCGACCTTTCCCTAAACTTGGGACTATCATGCACGGTGGTGCTTCGTTCAAGGAGATGACTATAAGCAGTCACAGGATTAAAATATCCCCAACCTGAAACACTCAGGAAAGTACAAGTCCTTTAGACATCCTTAAAATTATAAGAGAATGCTACAATAAAAAGCCTACTTGTGTTGCACGCAATATTGAAATACTCTTGCAACATTTTCTTTTCATTCAAAGTGACTCTGCTGGAGTCCAGCTACTTTTCTCCGGAGCTGATGAGGTTTCTCTTCTCTTTTATCTTACAGAAAGACCAATAGTAACATTCATCCTTGACCTTTACCATCTCAAACTTTAGCTCTCCAGCCCCGTGTGATTTTAGTATTAGGTTATTTTCACAGTTTATGCCAGAAATACAGGTTTAAATGTTTTTTCCCCCAGACATTAAGAAAGCTAAGAAGCACGTGAACAAAACGTTGAACCACTCCTATAAGATATAACTAATATTTTTGGAGACTGCAAATATCTGAGACATAGCTACGCTACAATATATCTGCTCCTATCTGCTTCAAGTTGATAAAACTGAAGGAACCAGATGTCTTTGAAATTATTACAGATATTCACTGCCAGTAACAATTAGGCCACAGTAGTGAACTTATGGAGAAGAGGAAAACTGCAAAATTACATTTCAAGTGCCTACAAACTAATCATACATTGAATGTATATACCACCAGTGTCATGTTGTAGTCATTGCTCTGCTATATTTTTTTTTTTTTTTTTTTAAGGAAATAGGCATATCTGATGAAGAGAGTTTCAATTAAAAAAAATCTTGGCAAGACACCAAGGCTTAGTCCTTCAAAAGAGTATTCTTTAAAAAGCTCAGTCCCAAGCTGAAAAGGTCACTGCAGAAGCAAAAGAGACAAGCACACAAAGCTCTTAGTAGGGAGATTCAGAGAACATAGGGGCAAAACTAAGGGGATTTTTAAAATCCCAAAGAAAAGATATGTTGTTTATGAAAGAGCAGCAGTCAGCAGTTTTCAGATTCAGAGCCCATTCAAGTGTTCTAAGTTTGGGGACCAGTCTTTGCTTTGAAAAATCAATGCAAGTGGCCAGAAATTCAGTAGTCTGATGACAGCACAGACATCTCTCCTCTAGCAAAATCATACAGGCACTTCCCACCTGGTGTGAGTCCTGCTCTGCTTTCACAGCCCAAGACGTGGGGTTCAAAGCAGCACCGTTAGCAGTCCTTTACTAACATTTCCCAACTGCTCTATACCCCTGTCTCCAGTTATCAAAGTTAACTGGGCTTCCATACACCATTCAATAGAAACGTGCTGTCCTCACATGGTTTTTTCCTCTTTTGTCAGAGGCTGGGACCATGTTCAGAGACAGGTTTCTTGTATTACAATGGTCTTTCATCAACAGAATTATGCTGCCTATTACCATTAATGAAAAAAGTCATATAGAGTCACAACAGCTTTCTATAAACCCCACATTTTAAAGATCACAAAGCCATACAGCACTTCCATCAGAAATCTGCAGGATGTCTTTTTTAAAAAGAGATAATTTAGCTAATTTAATTACAGTCTTCCTGGGAACAGGAATTGGAATAACCATATTTCAGTTTACTTTTCCATTTTGGGTGTCAATATTAGAGGGAAAATTGTCTTAAATATAATTAAGAATTAATTCTTCCCAAAACAAAAATTCACAAAACAAGCCTTATTTCCTAAAAGAACTCCTGAACTGCCAAAAAGAAATCTTCTCCCAGTGACCACTATTACCAAATATATAAAAACCAATAAGGTGTCATTTCTTGGTTGAAAGGCCAGTACCTCAATACAGAACAGTACAACTCTTTCCAATTTTTCTTTGGCATATTCCCCTGTTTGTACCTTCATAGCACTATAATTTACATGATGGCTGTTTTGATATTTCTGAACAAAGCAATTTGTACTAGTGAATTTGTATAAACCTTCGGATCCTTTAAAAAAAATAAGCCTCTACATGAGCAACAGTATTTGTTGCAGTAACAATAATTTCTACCATCATTTAATCAGGCTCAGTCAGTACTTTATTAAACTGTTACAAAAGGGAATCTTTTTCCCATTTAATTTTTTTCCTCTTAAGGTATAGGCAAATTTATTTCTTAGCCAGATCTCCTAAGGAAATGAAATTTATGCGTTGAAACTGCATAACTTCAATGACTCGTAAATCCATTTGCAAATTTCAGTTAAGTGCAATGGGGAAGAAAGAATCCTGAGGTACTGAAAATGCTTATAAACTTTAGAACATGTTCAGGGAGAGTTCAGAGGCCCTTGCAGTCCCCACTGATGGCAAGGAAGGCTGCAGAATGAACTTACTCTCCAAGAGCACCAAAGCGAGTTTAGTTTTCAGACATAAGTTCTACTTATTAAGGAATGACTTGTGGTTTTAAACTTTCTGACTGCACCCTAAAAGTTTTCGTCACCAGATGAGTGCTTGAGTGACATCACATCTTTTACCACTTAGCCAACAACTGAAATATAGTCTTCATTGCTAACTCCAGGTATTACCTGAAAGCCATTATCTGAAAGCCTTCTGGCTGGCTACCTGAGCAGTACTCATGGTTTCAGTTCAGTTCTTAGCTGTCAGATTTCTGGTCCTAATTGAATGCGAAATCTCAGAAATTTCCTCATAAAGGCCACATGCTAAATGAGTGCAAAGGTGAATGCAAATGAACTATCACTTGTACTACACTCTCCAGGTCAAAATTTTACACGGACCATCAGGAGCTTAGAGTGTTTCCACCATGTACTCTCCAGATAAGCAGAGGATTTCTGCCTCCAAAGCTCCTTATCCAACCCCATCCAGAAGCACAAATATGTTACAATGATATTTCAGAGTGAGGCTCACCCCCTGCATCTTTGCAAACAGCCCTAGCTAGTACTTGAACAAAAGAGCAGCAGTGACATTTGATGTAATGTCATCACTAAGAAGAAAATACACGCTTAGTTCAATGAACTACCCATGGACCTACCCAATTCCAAAGTGATCCCAGGAAAAAAAATGGCAGTGTATTTCATAAACAGCTGGATATGCTCTTCAAAGAATTTCTTTGCTATTTAAAATATATATGTATATATAGAGAGAATATAATGAAAAGAATGGGTTTTCTCCAAATTTCTCTTTCAATAGAATGAACAAATTCTTACACAGAGTAATACAAACAAAAATCCCTCCAGTTTACTCTCAAACCCTCAAAAGTCAGAAATACTTTCACATACATGCACACAGTATCAACACAATCACAAAATGGGAAAACGAAGCCAAAACTTCATTAGAACTGATGAAAGTAGCTTCTTAAATTTACTTTAATTGGAGCGCATGCTAATTCATGGAAGGTTACTGGAGAAGACACACAGTTCACATTAGCCTCTCAGGATCTAGATATCTCAATGTGAGGCTTCTAATTCTGATACTTGCTATCAAACCTTCTCTGCTACAGACTGCAGCCCTACCTTGAGCAGATATGCCTCTGCCACAAACTGCATCCTAGGGTAAAGTTGTCCAAACTAGTTTGTGTACTTAAGTAGTCTAGCATAGCAATAGAGAAAGGCCAAGGCATTAACTTCAAACACTTAAGAGGTCTGCCTGAGCAAGCTAACCAATATTTAAACAAACTTAGGGATCATCTCTAAAATGGGACTACAAATGAGAAAGTACAAATATATTTAATTGGTTAGCATTTCATATGAATTGATTAAATTCAAAGAAATCTCATAATTTGTACAAAGAGGACTTATTTAATAACACAAAAATGTTCATCAGCAGCAAAGAAGCTTAATATAGAAAAATAAGAGACCACTGTATCTGAAGCCAAGAACATTTACTGCAGGGTTATTCAGAATACAAGTTAAAAATGGATTCCTAAAAACATTCCTTTAGACCAGCCACTATATTTTGCGTGCTCTCTCTGTCTCTCACACACACACAATTAACCTGGGAAACATTAGTGGTTTTCTAAGTCTTGATGTTTCTTTATGCACCAATATATTTCTTACTATTGACAGTACGTCAGGCCAGTAATGTATGTTCAAGGGAATAAAAGCTATATTTAGAAGAGAAAAAGAACAAACTGACAAGGAGAAAAACTGCAGCTACACAGAACTTATAAGAATATACGCAGTATGCAACAAAAGAGGTCATCCTTGTTGGAATGAATTGTAAACGTGATAGCATTAAGCAAAGAGCTTACAGGAAAGTATAAGCAGTGATGTCACTAGTTCAAGAAAACATGCAGACGAAACTGTAAGTTAGCTATTTTTCACTTCTCAGTGTCATACACATCACAATCAGATTTTTAATAGTTTTAATCCTTATTTTAAAGGATAAATTTATGCACCCAGGTTCCTACAGCTCATTTTGATGCTTAACATAGTACCACCTTCCTTTAGTTTTCTTCGCTCAGTTTTCAGGTGATTTCTTTAAAAATCCTTCATTTCATATGATTTCATTTCATTTCATTTCTGTTTTATATTCTCTTCATTTTCACCCTAATATCACATCTCTGTATTCACTCTTCTCCCACATGCCTACATTAACTCCTTTATCACAGAATTTAGCTTTTCATCCTTAAGTCTACTCATTTGCTCTCTACTCTAATTCCTTTTTGCTTTCTGTGATGCAGCCAAACCCTTTTATCAGTTATCCCATCACTTTTCTGTCTGTCTTCTCTCTAAAATGACTCCTGAGAGACTCTGCAGAGCTGAAGCAGAGATCTACTGAAGATCATCAGTATCTGGAGGAGAGAAATTACAGTTCTTGATATCTAAAGAGATCCTGTTTCAAGGCTCTTCACTTTTACAGAACCAGAAATTCTACAGTACCACCAGAGCACATTGTAGTTGCATTTCATATTCTTTTGGGGAATCTCAGGACTTTAAAAATCCTTTGTGACTTGAAAATTTAAGTAACTGAATGAGGAGAGGTGAATTATTAGCCTCTCACAGTGCAAAAGAGAGTCACAGGAGGCTAGAAGAATGACAAACAACTACAAGAAATAATGCTTGTCTACCAGTCCTCAAAAACCAGACTATAGGAACATACGAAAGCCTGCCAGTCAACTGGGTCTGAAGATTTTTATAAATTAACCAGAGGATAGAATTTCAGTGTCCAGTCATGTGAAATGTGTTGCCAGCTATAATAAAGCCAAAGTTCAGTAATAAGCCCCAGAACTATCTTTAAATATAGTATATATTTGAGATTGCAGTGAGTTATGACTATGTCCAAAGTACAAAGAGAATCTCCTTTGATGACTTAAGATACACATTAAATTATAAGTCTACAGATGTCAATGAATACTTTCAAAAAATACATTTAATATCCATCAAATCAGCACTGCAATTCTGAAGAGACATTATTTTTCAACACTGAGAACAAAATCACCCTTAATCCTTGCCAAAGCTTCAACAACTTAGCTGTTAATCACAGTATTGTGACATATATTTCTCTATATAAAAGGCTGAAGTAACAAGAGGAAGAAAAAAAAAATCACAGTTAAGCACACAGCTTACAGACATCTGATGGTTTTAAATATCCCTACTTGAGGTCTAAACATGACTGCACTTACCAGTTAGCTTTTTTCCCCCCCATACTTCATGGCACATAACAGCTAAGGATCAAATCCTTTTATTTCATCATCTAGCCATTCACTGTATAATCTATATGCAACAGAAATCTTAAAGTCACACATACTAAACTAGAGGTACCAAGATAACATTTATTACAGGACCCAGAATGCCATTTGGCTATTTTCTACTTCAAGAAGAGAAAAGCAAATCCATCGTGGGCATCATGAACCCTTGCCAAAAAATGAGATATCATTGTTACCTTTTATAAGACCAAGTAACCTAAAAATACTAAAAATCTAATAAAATGTTCACTTTGCTGCTACCAGCTGACATGTGCAGGGAGAACGCGGCTCTTTCAGTGTGCCCCAAAGCCATGGTTTGCCAAGGAACCTGTTTTTCTCCTAACAAAGGAAAATGATGTAACAGAGGACATTACCAGTATAATCTTGCCTTTGGTTTTATATCATGCGCTCTGATACATCAGAAAGAAAAAAGAGAATCTCAGAGAGATTCAATGCCACTTACAGTTCCACAGTCAGAAACACATTAAGTCTACTCCAAAAGTAGTAGAAAAAGAGCATGAATTTTAATGATGTTCGCACACACGTACACCTCTTACCATATTAAACAGCCTTAAAATAAAGCACCATTAAAACTGCTTTCTCTGATCCACTTATGGAGATAAACAATTACTAATACTTCCTTTATCCTATAAGCATCATCCTTAGTCTCTTCATCCTTCACAGACTGACACAGAACTTTCAGGTTGTATCACAAGGGAATAAGGAAAACCATACATGCCATATTATGTTAACATAACAAAGTTGTCAATGTTAAATACTGACTACCGACATTACGCTGCTTGTCATAAAATTATTAAGAACACACATGGACTTAATATATGATAAATATTTACCTTCAATACATTTTTTAGAATCAAGTATTTCAGAAAATGAAGACACATCATTCCAAGCCAACATAAAGAGGAGTATTTTAGGATATGGGATCAACATCTTACCAAGAAAAAACAAGGCTTATTTCAGGACTTTCAGTAGTGGTAACTTCTGTTCCTGAGATCCACATCGTGATTCTGATTTTGCCTCTCCTTTCAGGCTGCAGTGTGTTTTTTAATATTCTGTGAATTGAGAAAAATGTTTTCCCTTGAATGTGCTTTCAAAAAGATAAAAATAGTTTGTGCTATAAGACAATCTTTGATCCATGAATAATTATCCACAATACTCCCAAGGGGTCAAGTCCTGTATACTAACGAATAAATTACATCTGCTTACTAATATTGATTAAGATCATACATTGATTCTCCTATTGATTAACTGAAATGATATAGTAAAGTTTTGTGTTAGAGAATGAAGTAGAATAATGTGGACAAATACATACTAATCGCCACAGTATCAACGTCTTCATTTTTTAATTTATTTACTTATAAAAATATTCTATGTACTGTAGCTATTTTTCTACAAAAATTTCTTCCAGGTGAGCAATTAAAGTCCTTTAACTTTCATCTGTAAGTTTATTAGGTATTAAGACAAATTATCGTGTGACTTCTTGACACAGTTTCCCCACTGTGCAAACAATCTTAGCATGCTTTCAGCTAAGCATCACTTCTAATGTAGACTTCTACTTTACCACCTGTACTACAGCTAAACCAGGAAAGTGGTTATTAATGTAAAAAATTTCCTTGAAGCTTAACGATTAGTAAGAGGAAAATCACACTTTTTTTTTGTTTACCTTCATACTCCACTAAGTATCATGTTTTCAAGAGGCTTTTAGCCTTCAGTTGGGGTTCATTGTTACTGCTGTCAATTGGATTTTTCCATTCTCCTTAAATATTCTATTAACTGTATACATTATTGCATCCTCCAAACGCACACAGCATGGTCCTGACCAAGTGATCAGATACGACATAGCAGGAAGGACTGCAAAAGCTCAATGTAAAGCTTTCTAACCACCGTACTATCTCCTGAAAATTAATAAAGATTCCCTTTCAGCTGGAGGAATAGGATCTGTTGCTACTGCAAAGGCTGAAGCTACTCTAGACAACAACAGCATGACAAGAGGAAGAAGTTACACAAGGTCTTGTGAAGATTAACAACACAATACCAAAGAGAGGAGGAGTAAATATAATCTCAAATTAAAATCATTGCATTATCTTCTATACCACCACCTAAACTCCATGCACACCAGATCTGAGAAGCAGTTTCTAGTTATGAAGTTCTTAGGGTGCCAATCGTCCACCGTCAGCACTTCACTCCCTACCAGATAACTGCAGACTCCTGCACTGAGAGTAAGCGTCCCGGTTGTGCAAGCAACACACCTAATGGCAGACCTCCCCCCTGGAGGTATATGTCCAAATATAACATCATGGTGACTATTATAAACACTGAATAACAGAAGTCACTTAGGGTGCAGCATTTAAAAAAAACTTTTAAAAAAACCAACATCTTTCTAATACAGCAAATATGAAACTGGAAAAAGGAAGGGTAGATGCTGTTAATCAGTACAGAAATGATGACCAGTTTATTCATTCATACCTAACTGCCTCCTTGAGTGAAGGGAGTTGGCAGAGAAGAGCCCCGAGACCAAATGCCTCAGCAAAGTACATGGGATTTTTTTTCCAAGTGTCAGAAGGAGAAAAAGTTTTCGACTTATTACTACTTGTTGCTTCTTGTTACCCTTAATCTTCTTAGCTTATCTTAGGTGTTGGTTTTTTGGTTGGTTTGGTTTTTTTTTTTTCATGTCATGTAAAGTATATTGAACTGTAACTGAACAGTAACTGTAACATATAGGCCATGTCTGTAACAGAACAACTGGGACCTTCAAAACCAGCAAATCCCAAGCAATTGTAACTCAAGGGAGGTCACAGAGGAGTTTTTCTCTATGAAAAAAAATTCCCAGGGTTAAACTCAGATTTTTTTTATAGAATGTGTTTAGTTACATTGTGTAGCCACAAGAGGGAAGCTCACCCACTTCTTAACTCTATTTTAACTAATTTATCCAGGTCCAAACCACTCACAGGCTAGATTCTTCAATTTACAACAAAATCTCAGATTCATGACTTAAATTCAAAAAGTTAGTCCAAATTGGTCCCAAAACTTACAGTATATAGACATTGGAAGAGAGAGAACATAAGTAAGACTAAACGTAAGCTGTACAACCATGAAAATGAAGACACCAGACCAAATGAAGAGCCCTTTGTAAAGAACTCAAGTTACATCCAACCAAACTGCTAAATAGACAGTTTCTGGGATGTAAGGCAAGCCATGCAGCCAGGGGAGGACTTGGCTGAGGCAGAGGAGAAGCCACAGTTATTTAGCTAAGAACAGAGCAAGTGCCCTTTGCTTGAGCAAGGGGAACCTATGGCAGGCATGGGAAGGAGCCAGCAGCTCTCATGCTTGCCCCAAACAGCTAATTCAACAACCACTTGTAACACAATGAAATACAAGTTATGGTGCAAATTTAGGGTTCCCACAGCCCAAGCTCCATCTGTTGATGCGGGTGAAGCGGTGGGATAATAAGTACACTGTTGATCACTTCCACCTCTAAACTACCAGCAAGACTTCTGCTGAGGAAGAGGCAGGTTCAGCGATCCCATACAGCAAACCCATTTTGCTCCCCTCCCGTGGGGTGAGGGCTCAATGCTGGTCTGGTAAATGACACTGGTGGTGGGTACTGCCTGCTGGAAGATAAGCAGGTGTCCTCCCGCACCAAAAACATACCACTGAAAACAGGGATGCTTGCCCAAAAGGAAAAAGTGAGTTTGAATGACTGTATCAGACTAGAAAGTACCTAGGTTTATACTTCTGCAAAGGATTGCATAGCCAGTTGATTTTCATACACTCTGTCCCTTTTTATGAACAAAAGTAAACAGAAAACTAGTGATTCTAAAATAAATGTAATTTTCCTGGAAAGTTTGCTTCCTATAGATTTCAAGTTTAGCAAAAATTAGATGCTGAAAAAATAAAAAATATTTGTCACTTACAGTCAAAAAAAGTTATTTGAGTCTACAACTGGCCATTGGTTTTTATAATGTAAGGCACACAGATTTCACAACCAGAAACATGTCATCATGTAATGCTAAACTTAATTCACAAATTTTTTTTTCCAGAATCACCGCACACACATTCAGAAATGAAACAGACCTTTTTCTAATTTGATCATGTATCTGGATAACCTTTACAAAAAGCTGCGCATCCTAAACTGCCCTGTGGTGAGGATATATGCAATCAGTGTTTCACAAGCGCTAATTTCTTTCTTCCTTTCGGAACAATGTCAGATACCAATTAAGTCTCTTTCTCCAAGACAGAAGCGGCTTCCCAAAGCGTATGCCTGAATGGTTTTCCTTGACTTTCCGTGCAGCTTGGCAGAAGTGACAGGAAATAACTAACCATTAAAACATAAAAGTTATTTTACCTGTATTCTTTCTTACCTATAGTACTTAAGTGCTTATCTACTACAAAACCACGATGAGGCTTAGATTATTTTTTCTATTTGTGTATATCAATCTCCCAAAGAAGTATGACTTAAACCCCATAAAAGTACAGTCTTTGTATTATCATAAATACAGAAAAGAGTGCTTACTACCTTTGGGACTTCCAAGAGGTTTCAAACATGTAGTATTACTTTCACTTCATTTAACCAAAGTAAAAAATATTTTATAGCATTATCTGTGTTTACAGTGCCTCTTAAATATTTTTTCTCTTTTAGTATGCTTTCCAAACGACAGCTTAGCAGATGGTTACCTGTTGTTCTCTCTGCTGGTTATTTCTCATTCTTACACCAAGGAACACTACTTTCAGAGTGCTGGTAGCACAGTGTAAACATTACTGATTACTTTGCACCACTGCAGTATCACATCATTATCGTATAGTAGCCCTGGCTGTAGCAATTGTGACCAGACACTCCTACTGAAGGATTCCCCAAGGGCTGGCCACAGCAGCCTCCCTCAGACAGTCATTAGGATGAGGCATTAGATGAAGCGCACGCTCTTCTGCACAGCACGGAGAGGGAGCTGGCTTCACAGCACATTTCTTACCAGCAAATCTCACCGAGCAGTGCCTTTGCATCACAGAGCAGCTTAATAAAAAAAGACTACGATCTTGAACGACACAACTGCTGATGACAGCCCTCCTGGACTCAACTGACAGAGACATTAAAACCGTGTGGTACAGACTAATGTAAGAAGTTGCATGGCTGTTTCTGTCCCTAAACAAAGGGCATAGTAATTTTTAAGAAGCCCTTTTCCAAAGCTGTCTGGCTGGTCATTCACAAGTAGCTTCATCTGGACTCTCACAGGTAGTGCAAATGCATTAGACAGACCTGCAGAGTTCTGTGCGGAAGCCTATGATCAAGCAAGCTAATGTTCTGAGCAGATGATCTGTGGCTGAACTGGTTTGATTTTATTTTGAACTGGCTTTGGAATTCTCAAAGAAGTGTTTTGCGTTACTGGGTAAAAAGCCCTGGTAAGTAATTTTTGCTTGCTGATAGAGATGCCTCTCAGAAAGTGTATAAGTCATCCCTGAAACAATATGGAAAGTCTGTGGATACACAGATTATTACGGCCAGCCTTTCTTCCAGTTAATGTACCCAACCAACAGCAAAAAAAAATCACAGAATAATTTTAATGTAAAAAGGGACCTTTGGAGTTCATCTGATCCAGTCCTTTGATTCACACAGGGCTAACTTTCACACATTTTCTTCTTTTTCCTTACTTGGCATATAACAAGAAAATATTCAATGTATTGAATGGTGCTGACACAAGTGCACAGGTGCCTAGCAAGGGTTGAAGAACTTACCAATTGATAGAAGCCAATTTTTACAGTCATAGTTTACTAGAATTTAATGAGGCATTTTGTTTTTTACTTCTTAGAAGGATTAGCTTAATGCACATGCCTCATTTCTGTCCAAGTCAGTGCTTCCACGAGAGAAGGAAGCCACTAACCGACACCTCCCAGAAGGCACTTTGCTCCACAGGGTTAGCAGGAACAAAGAAATCCTGTGGAGATGCAAAGCTAAGTGGACATTTCAGAAATACCGCAATGACAAACCAGCAATTTGAAGTGCCCTTGATTTTTAAACCTCTGTGTTGCAACCTGTACCACACAGGGATTCAAAGATCTGTCAGTCAGGACCCTAGCACCAGCCAGCAGTATTTTCAGTCCAACTATGTCTCTTGCAGGACTGAGAACAATGATGTGCACAAGTCAAACCTCAAACACAGGTTTAAAGTCAAGAGATTTTTTTAAGCCCCAAATGGGTTCATTTTATATGGCATCAGTCACAGCAGTTCTAGCCCTTAAAATCATTGCAAAAGGGGATAGCAAAAACAACTCATATTTTACTCAAACAGAATATGTCATTTGAGAGTTCTAAAAATCTGGAATATCACTAATTTGAAATGCCCCAACAGTACCTTATGGCAGCAAGGGTTCAGCTCCCCCAGGCTCCCCTTTTCCTCAGCCTCCTCGGGGGGGTGACATTTCCCACGGTTCCTTCTCCCTTGATGAGCACGTCGTGCACTACAGGAACTGCATGGCTGCGCATCAGACCATGGGCTCTGACCCAGAAAGAAAGAAGTGGCTGATAAGATAAACTGTATCTGTCCCGAGTTAAATGCTAAGACAGCTACAGTGAACATGCAGCAGCATATCCAGTAAAAACACTATCTGGGTTTTTTTGATGATTTATTTTTGCAAAGGACTTCCACAGTAAACAAACTCTTTTGATGGACGCTTTGTCAACAGTACTGTTGAAAAATGTTGAGGTCAGACATCCTGATCAAACTTCTTTATATTATTTTTTACAAAAAAACCAAAAACAAAACACCAACCTAACAGGATTTGTTTGCCTTTTGATTATTACCTCTGTGTTAGTTTTCACATATTATTTGGCTCAGTTCTAAAGTCTTTATTAAAACCCCTTCTATGCAAAAACATTGTCCGTTGAATGATTATAATAATGAGACAGTGTATAAAATCTTCTTTCTTCTAACATCTATCTTTCCCACCCATATGCTCATTAGCAGGCTTTAGTTGCATTGGAATATTCATGGAGTATAAATAATAAAAAACCCACGAAAGCAGCTAGAGTGTAGGTACAAAATTTACTCTCCTTGCTAGCTCTTAACTTTCAGTTAACTTTCTTACAACCATACAATAACTTGCAGCAAAATCTGTCCTTCGAGAGAAACTCCTAAGCAATGTTTCCAGTTAACAACATACTCCATCTTTTAAATATACATACTGTCAGAGGATATTAATGTAACAGTCCCAAGCCCTGATAACATAACAGTGCTGGCTATTAAGAGCAGGAGCTGGGGTAGCTAAAGAAATTCTTCCAAGATTAAGCAAAGGAAAAAAATTATGCTTAAGCAGATGCTATGTGTAGGAAATTTTAAGCCAAACTTATTTCCAGTCTCTCCCAAGTCAGTTCTCTCTCCACCAGACATAGCCCATTTTCCAAAACATTGTTTTCATTTACCTCTCAACAATTGGGTAGTTTTCCACTGCCATTTAACTTTCCTTTGAGCCTCTACAGATATCATGCATTTAGCAAAGTCCTGAGTTTTTTTTAAAAAAAGCAACAACACAACAGTAAGAAATGAATATTTATGTTCTAAAGCTTCTGGCTCATTATTAGACAGTATTTTCCCCAAAACTGTTTTTTTAATAACTAATCACAAACATATATCACCTTATAAACCATTAGTATTGTATCTGCATAATTAATACTATATAGCAGTCTTGAAAAAGTACAACTCAAGGTAAATTTACTAATATTTTGTGAATCATTTAAGTACTAACCCTTTTAGTACACTGTAGTGTGGGTATGCTATTTATAGAAACATGACTTGAAATAACACAGCTTTGTTCTTAGCTTAATGGCTGTGTCTCCTTTGCTAACTCTAGAATTTTCAGAGAAGCTAGCAAGCACTTAAATGAAGGTTTGGAACAATTAGAATATTTCAAAACTGTCTTTATATCCTCATTTTGCTTTATGAAACTTTTATATGGTATTTCAGTTTTATTCTGGTTGCCTTTTCAAGCCACCTATTAAAATACAATGGACCCTCTTCAAAGTCCCAAAGCCTATCTTCCAGCAGGAGCTGTTAGCACTCTAGTGAGATTAGTTTTATTGTGGATGGTCTTTCTGGGAGACTTTAGAATGTTGACTGCACATCTAGTTTGCAAAACTTCTTTCACAAGATTGCTGGTGAACATTTTTGCCATGTTTGACTCTTCCCTGGCAGAGCTAGCACAACAGTACGTGCTATTAAATTAGTTTGTCATCTTGAACATCTTTGCCTTTTAGAGCACAGAACATTAAGCTAAACTAAGCTTGCACTGAAAAAGCCGTAAGAGTTTCACCAAGACAGTTTTACAAGATGTAGTCAACATTTTAGGGTATTTGTCCTCTCTTCAGCTAATATGCTTTGACGTTATATTGCTACAATAGAATCAGTCATCCACGTCTATTTTTAAGCTATCCAGGTTTAGAATCAGATGATTCTCCTGTTACTATAAATCAGACTCCTTTAGACATTGCAACAAGCAACTGTATTATTAATTCATTCTAATCAGACAAATCTGCTGTCAAAGTAGTGACCTCAGTAAATTGGGTAAATGGAAGAAAAGGATATTAAAAAACAAACAAACCAACAAACCAGCAACACAGGAGAGACTTGCAAGGGGTTATGGTTTCTTCCAATTTGGACTAGCCACAAGGCCTTGTCTGACCCAGCTGACTAAAGTCCCAAAGGTGTTGAGTTTACCAGACTACAGTGCACACTTAGCATGATCCTGACCATTCTCCTATGACTCAAAGCACTCTGAGATGCCCCAAATTCAGGATAATATTCAGCTGGAAACCATTATCAACTGTCCTGTTTCATGTCATCCAAGAAATCTCAACTATCCTTGTTAGCAGATTTTTGGGTTGTATTTAAGTTTTAGAGCAAAAATCTTTCTAGCCAGCTTTTAGAATCACAGACTCACAGAACCATCATTTGTCATAGAATCACAGAATGGTGTGGGTTGGACAGGACCTTTACAGGTCATTAGTTCAACTCCGCCCCCCCCCCCCCAGCTGGCACATCTTCAACTAGATCAGGTTGCTCAGAGCCCTGTCCAACCTGACCTTGAATGTTTCCAGGGATGAGGCATCTACCACCTCTCTGGGCAATCTCCTCCAGTGTCTCACCACCTCATGACCAGATGCAATTCCCTCAGCCTGCCCTTGTGTGCCGTGTTTCCTGGCCCTTCACCATTTTGAAGGCTGGGCCTACACACCAGTGTCTTTCCTGGACTGGGGAGACCAGGAAGGGACAGAGGAGCCCACGTGCAGTCACCAAAGTACCAAATAAGAAAGGAGGAAAGCAGTTTTACTGTTACTTTCTTGGTTTGTTGTTTTGGGATTTTTAAATTGTTTATTGCCCAACCTTGAAAAGAACTCCTAAGGAAGCAGCTAGAAGGGACTTTCATACTGAAGATCAGCACTTCTTCCTGGCAGAACTGCAGTCTTCTGCTTCTTCAAAGGAACCTCTTTGCTTGATTTGTTGCTATTCTTCCTGCCCAAAACTGGATACAGCACTCCACATGCCTTACAAGCACTGAACAGAGGGGAAGGGTGGGGAGCATGCTGCCTTCAATCTTATAATACAGCCCAGGATGCAGTTGCACAACAGAAAGAAACTAGGACATGCATTTAGGATCCTACAGTTTTGCTGCATTACAAATAGACAAATTGTTGCTAAAACTTCAAAAATGCATTATTTGAAATACAGCTACAGGTTGTAATTAATATTAGCCATTAATATTAATAAAAATATATGGAAGGAAATGAATAAATTCCAACAGAAAAAGATTAAGCAGCATTTTCTCCTTGGGCATAGTCTATAGTAACAGATTCAGTCAATCATTCCCTGAAATTCTGCCATCAGGACAAACAGAACATGTGTCCAGGAAATTTAGGATGATAGTGTCTTGAAAACAAAGAAAAGAGGATTTCCAAAGCATTCATATCTCTATCCAGCATTTAACAGATGCCTTTGTAAGTTTTAAGAGAACCAGAATCCTGGATTGGAACAAGACTCTGTGCATTATTCTCTCATCTCTCCTATTGAAATTCCTGTGTGCGTTAATGTTGGTAGCAGCTTTTATGTTCTTACTAGCATCACTGATTCAAAGTGATTTGAAATACAATTATAGTTTTCACTATACTTATCCAACCTAAGTGGGAATTCACACACGCCTCAGAAGATGTTTTACTACCTTAAGACAGAAGCAGCTTAGAACATGTTTTTTTAAACACCACTTAGTATTTGCTGACTGTAACAACACATTTTTTTCCACAAACTGACATTTTAGAGACACATGGGCTTAGTGTCTTCACCAGTTCCAGTGCTAAAAGTAGGCTGCGTACAAGCCAAGGAAAGATGTACAGAAAATATGGATTACTAAATTATCCCTATCCAGATGACATAGCACTGGAGGTATGTTTTGATAGCTTTTGATGGTCCAGCACGTAGTCATCTCTAAACTCTAAAGGTGGATACTGAAGATTCCTGTGCAAGTCAGCCCCAAAGGCAAAGATTTTCTATATCTTTCTTGCACATACAGCATAGGAAGAAAAAAAATTTTGGAAGTACGGAGTAAGACGAGAAAGAAGCTGACAACATAGAATAGGAGAAGAAAAGCAGCAGGTTTTTTTTCCTAACAAGACTCCATTACATACTTCTAATTATGTTTGCTCAGAAATAATATAGGTATTTATATTCAGGGTGATAATAAAATTACAAAGGCAGTACACATTGCAGGAAGTGTTTCCATAGCTATTTCAGTGTTCTCTCATAAGATGAATTATTAACATTAGTATTACTGTATTTTTGAAGGCAAGGGGTGCGGAATCATGAATTAACCACCAACAATATGGAAATGCCCTGCATATTTGCACTCGACAGTCTTACAATGGTAGCAATCAAGTGATACTACCTCATGTTTCCAACTGCTAAGAGTTATGCGTTATCCTATCAAGGAGGAACAATACCTTATTTTACTTCTTTCTAACCCAGATAGTTCAAATTTTCAATGAGAAGTACTGTCATGAGTTATTTACAAGCAGGTCATACAGAATTTCCCTTGCCAAAATTATTCAGCAAATATTATGTAAATAATTTTGAAAAGCATCTGGCTCGGAGCTACCAAGTTTTGTACACGGACGTCATCTTATGCAAATTATCTCGTAAATACATCAGTATGTTTCAAAATAAGACATATCAATGGACAAACTGTTCTAACTTTACCAGTTGTGGCAGATGGCAGGATGCAGAATGTCTGGAGCCTGCCAGATAGATGGCTTCATCTAGAACAGACAGCCTTGGAAGGCATGGCACAAAGGATACTGATGACCCTTATTTCCTACTCCCCCCAGTCGTTCTCTGGTCATACCTTCCACATCCAGGTCCAGTAGATTCAGGTCTCAAATTTGCTGCTGGAAAGAGGACATTCAGACCTACCCTGACAGCCCAGCTGAGACTGGACACAGGAACAGATAACTGCCTCAGCACAGAGGTATAGCTACTTTCATCAGCTACTGTCTGACAAAAACCAAGAGCGTCTTAGCGGGAGGGATGGGAGGGGAGAGAAGTACAAGAAACAAGGTAGGTGGTCTTGCATATCCTACTTGCTTCCGGAAATCTGCTGTTTGGAAGCCTCTTGAACCTCAGATGACCAGGCTACTAGACACTAGCTATGGGTTGTTTTTTTTTCTCTGTAAGTTTATAAAATTCCTTTCTGAACTCCAAGTTTTGCCTTCTATTGCATCCTGCAACAGTAAAACCCACAATTTAATTAACTATTTTAAAGGAAAACCAAACCAAAACAACCCTCAAAAGCTCCAAACCTTTGTTGTAACAGTATTTCCTGGGAACTTCATATCAAAGCCCCAGGAAAAGCAGTGTTGCCAAACGGAAAAAAAATAGACTACAAACAGAAGTTATCATAGAATATCTTGAGTTGGAAGGGACCTATAAGGATATAAAGTCCAACTCCCTGCTCCTCACAGGGCTACCTATAACTAAACCATATGACTAAGAGTATCATCCAGACACTTCTTGAACTCTGACAGGCTTGGTTATGTTCCACTTTAACACTGCACATCTATATAGTTCAATTTTAGCATAGCCTCGTGCAGAAGATAAGCAGCACTGGGGGTAGTAAGTTAGTCAAACCAGCTATCAGAAGAAAAACTCTGTTTGCAAACCTGCCTGCTCCCAGCAAGCTTCCCCCAGCCTACAGACACCCAAACATGACAAAGTCTTAACTGCTTCTCCCATGCAAGGGCAAGGGGAGAGCAATCTTTGTCAACTCTGCTCTAGGCATGGTTGATACCTGTTGAGCATCACTCTTCTTCTCCCACAGCTTAAGAGAACACTACTCCTCTCCCAGATAGTCTTAATCACAAAATCAGAAACAGATTATTTGTGCTACTTACTCCCCAATTTAAAGACTCCAGTTCAATTACTAGTAGCATCATCTCTTCTGTATCATAACTCTGACTTGCACTGGATCTCACAATTAGACTTGAACAAGGAAAAAGCATGCAGAGATCACTTTTCACCATGCCACATCTTAAGATGAGCATTTTGAGAAACATAATGTATTGACTGTTCCCACTCAGGACTTGCTTGACTGAGCGCACATGTGGAGAGCAGGGGCTACATGACTAGGTATGCCAAGGAGGTGGTGAGGAATGGTAGAAAACATTGCTAAGCATGAAGGATAAATTTTGTGGTACTTTGGAAGTGGCTCCTTTTATCTCACAGCAAACACACTTAACACAGGAGCTCTAGAGGACAAAGAGGAAAGATGAGTGCATCCTGGAGGAACAAGCTTCTCTCAGACCTCTTGGAGGGGAAAGCATTTCAAATGGCCATGAAGTCAAAAGGCTCCATCCAGCCCTTAATAAATTACTTTACAGAGAGGTAGAAAGTTTGTAGCTAGGTCCCAAAAGTTCTGCTCCTTTTTAATTTTAATGTCAATACAATTTCTTGCTCACATGCACTCAAATTATGTATGCTTTTAAAATATATAACAGTAGTGTCCAGCACAGCACTGCTTTACTCAAAAAAAATTACACACTTCAAAATTACTGTTAAGGACCCTCACCTTTCTTATTCTGTGATTCAATATGTTGCAGTACTGATTGCAACAGATAGAATTGATAGCACTATAAAGAAACAGAAAACTCAGTTAGCAAAAACTCTAGCATCTGAGTACTTATGTCCCAGTAGAGCTTTACAACTTGTATCCCACAGAGCTGCTGCCAACAGCTCCAAATGGAATTAGGTAAGAAGAAATTTTTCCAAGGACTTCCTGTACTTTGAAGCCAACATAGCTATCACATGTTATTTCTTAAATCCTGCTTTCTGAATGCCTGAGAGCAGCCATTTCTGTTTGGCTCAGAACTTGCCTTAAAGGAAAAAAAAAAAAAAAAAAAAAAAGAGAGACCAATTTCCTTGTAATGGAGAGCAGCACTTTAATCTGATAACTCTCAGCTCTTACTATCAATTTCCTGCACATGCATCCAACTGCGTGCATAGGAAGGATTCATTTTTATATACAGTATACTTTAAAGTAATGAAGGTCCTTTTTCATTCATCAAAAAAAAAATCCAAGTCTAAGTACTTTTCCCTGACTCTTCAGCAAAGGCTCTAATATTTGATTACTTTTCATATTTATGTTTACCAGATGTTGGTTTATATGCATATAAGAGAGCTACTAGATGCCTTCATCACATTCTAGGAACGTACTCCTTAGATTTAGTCTAAGTAAAATCCAAATAACATTTCTTACCTAATGATTTCTGACTAATCACGATAAATTATAGGAAGTCACACGCATACTTACTCAGGGAGGTTGGAGTTACATGGCAAAAATCGTAGCAATTGCTGCCACATTTGTTTCCATGTGGCAAGGCACAAGAAGAAGCTGGATGATATGTTAACGCACTGGCTGTTTCCCAACATCCTCTTGAACACATCTGTTGTATCTCTTCCCTGCAAAAATACAAGTAGAATCAGCACTTCCACTGCAACTTAATCTAGCATTTTTGTTATTGCCCAAAAACAGATTCTAGCAAACAGCCTCAATATCCAACACAGTAAACATACCATCCTTACTTTTCTTTTTAAGCCAACAAGCAAGGTCAATATAATGTTTCCAAGAAATTGCAAAACTTCAGCATTCTTCTTTAGCCCTGGTGCACTGTGTTGAGCATGCTTGACAAATTGTCTCCGCTTCAGTTTCTCTAAAACCAGGACAGGTCAATAGGATATGTAACAGTTGGTAAATTATCTTCTCCTGGTACTATAGCAGCAACAGTAAACAAACTGCAAGAATTATGAAATTAGTTGCTTTCTTTGAAAAAGCACCCCAATAGAGTTCTGCTTTCCCAGTGACCTAACAATATACTATTCATATAAACACATTGGTTTTAAAAAATATAAGTTTCAGAACTGGTCAGCTTAGAATTTAACAGTTCAGCATCAAGTGATGCAAACTAAATAACAGGTGATCGCTGAAATAATACAAACGAGTCTTTCAGACACTATTAAAACTTCATACATATCCCTTAGGACCAGATTAAAAAAACCCCATATGCTCAGGAGCCCTTTAATCTATGAATAGTTTATCAAAGTCACCAAGTTTTATACAGAGAAAAAACGTTTCCATAGAACAAGGGCTTCCCAGTCTGCCTTTCCTACACATTGATATCTATTACACAGGAAACACAGGAAGTTCTGCATCAAATTTTACATTTTAATTAACTTCAACTGTATTCACCTCGAGCATTTTGGAAAGTGAGCTCACTTGCAATCTCCTGGAAAAGCTTTTTTGAGATAGTATTTGCAAAATCTCTCAAAACCTAAGTGTTAGGCTAATCTAATAAAACATCCAAAGCATCCCAATTGAAAAAAAAAAGTCTTGTATAGAAAACGCGACCTCGCTGATAAGTAGCTTCATATAAACCTTGACTCATGTAAATAATTCACAGTATAATGCAGTAAATAGTTTAAAAGTTTCAGGGGTTTTATAAACACTTAAGAAAACTAAGCATTGTTATTAGAACAAAACATTTGCTTTTGCTTTTATCTTCCAGTTCCCTCTGGGTGGTATAAAAATATTTTAAGCCAAGCTGCAGTTAGCTACTAATAGAACTATGCATACCAAAGAAAAACATATTCATTAAAATACCTCTAGCTGTAGAGATCCTCCATGAAGCAAACATCTATCACAAGTAATAAAACGCTACCTTCAAATAATTACCTTAACAAAAGTAGAGCTGCATTACAGAAACTTTCTCTTCAACTGAAATTCAAATTATCATTTCAATACATTTCTATTATGTAACATTTTAAAAATTCTATTATTAATTCTGCTTGCTTTCTGCTGTTAAATACTCATACCAGTGCCACAGACAAACTGAAAGCAGGTAAAAATCTCAGATGCACACAGGTAAAGTAGAATTTTATCTGGAAATGAAGGAATATCAGAACGCTGATACCCAGCAAGGCTTTGTTACACAGCCTCAGCTCCCCTTAGTATACCCATTCAGCTTTGATGATTATTCCTAATGGGTCTAAAAACCTGACAGTATTAGTCAGAAAAATTGAATTAGTCTTTACCAAACCACTTTGATATTAGTTATTCCGTGGAGGGCTCATTAGATCAGTCTTGAACCATTAAAATGCTTTAGTAGTAACTGGGAAAAGGTGAGACAATTCACAATTGATTTCCGTGGAAGCCAAATTAAATTACATGGAGTTACACATCTGATTCAGAAAGGGCAACAACAAGTCAATGCTGTATGCTTTTTAAGGAAAAAAATAAATTTCATCTCCACTTTCTACAACAGGCTTCTCCAATTTCCATAGAGAAAAATCTATTTAATACAGGCATGTAAGTGCCTTTACAGTAGCTTGTAGAGAAAGTCCTATTTTTCACAAAATACTTGGGGATATGGGGGGGCGGGGGGAAGTGTTTTGCACTTTTGATCTTCCTTTCCTGATAGGCCTAAAAAGATGAGACTGTACTGTGGGCCCTGTAAATTCTGCTCATAAGACTTCATCTACGGCAACTTCAGCTTTATTTGGACCATACACTATTTACATGCAGACTTTTGCTTATTATTGCAGCATCTTCATAAGCTTCAGCTTCTTCAGCTGTGCAATTGGCTGCCTTTGGATTTGTTCCTTTCGCAAATGTCTCCATGACATCTCCTCAGAGGTGAGTGCCAAAACATGATCTATTATTTTACAAATACCAATGGTTTCATAACAGCTAGAAGATATAAACTAAACAGTCCCTGCTACAAGCCAGTTCTGCTCGGTTTCAAAATCATTGCCACTGACACTATATATCCAAATTAAGGGTTTCCATTCTATTGCTCTTCTGGGAATAAAATAAGCATCAAGAGATTCTTAAGTTCTGTCATGTCTGCAGGTAATGTGGACATATTGGCCCAGCGAGTCACTCAATCAAATTCAAAGGGTGGTTTATGAGACTGGCAAAACCCCACGGAGGTTAATCCCCAGCATCATTCACCAAGCTATGTACACCCTTAACACTATGTCAGCTACAAGGACATAAAAGTAAGCATCTCCAGACAACCAGGGCGCTGCTCCTAATAGTTTCCATTTACTGATGACTCAGTTAATAAAATTAAGCTTCTCAAATTTTGTCAGTTTTCCTCAAAGACACGACAATATCTTTTCTGATGGACATTCAGGTGTCTTTTGGAAAGCAAGTCTGACTTTCAAATATATGTCCTATTTTTCCACCTCTAGATAGTTTCATCTGCTTTTTAGAGTGTTGTGCTGTATGTCAAAGTTTTAGTGGAGTTTTCATAAAAAATACTTACAGTTGCTAAATACAGACCAGCTTACAGAATAAAAATTTAAAAATCTCACAGATTGTACTAATAACATATGGAATAAGCTACGGTCTAATGACAGTCTACCTATTCATTTTCATTCAAGTTTACTCATACATAACTGGGCTTTATATCACCATGCTAAACAAATTAGTCAATGGAAGATGCTTATCAAAGCATCCTCAGAAGTGTACACTATGATTAGTTATCCAGAAATGAAAAAATTCTGATCTAGATAATTCTGTTCATTATTTAAGTTTTCCTTCTCCAATATTCTACTATACTTGTCATTAATTCACTGAAAGTCAAATCCACGTTCCAAACTGAGATTTACAGTGATGTATTTGAGATTTTCTCTCTACCACAGCCGCCGTATCAACCTTACATTTAATAGAAAGTAATTCTCTGAAAGGGTGAATTGTGGTTTGCCTTAGACTTACTGCTAGCTAGCTGTGTTACAATATAATATTGAGTTTGCAATTTCTATTACAAACACTTAGTTGCATTAGCCCTTGAGCAGAGATTAACTGCTTTTCCCATTAAACTTTTTTTTGCTATGGTGAGCGTTACGAGCTTGTGATATAGGGTCAGAAAAACTTGAAATGAATGGCAAGTGCAATATAGACAATGAGCAATGTTTGTAGATATCTTCTGCAATCATTCATAATGCAGGATCATTGTACTTTCTTGAGAAGGTTCTCTGTCATACTGAAACTGTTAAATTACTCTAAAACATTCTACCTCCAGCCTCCCTTCGACTCTTAGGGCTTTTTTTTTTTTTTTTTCCTTTTTTTAAGCTAAAGAAATTAAGCTAAACACTGACACTATTACCAGGACTGCTACCTTACACCTAAGGTTGCCCTCTGGTGGTGTTTTCAGCAGCCTTGTTTTAATTAAAAAAAAAAAAAAATTCCAAGATTTTCAGACAAAAATTTACAATGTCTAGTACAAAACCCAGTAAAACATCAAAGAACACTGCAAACAGGCAAGTTTTACTGTGAGAGCCCTAAAAAAAAAAAAAAATAAAAAAAATCCTAGTCATATGAGGCTAAAAGAATAAAAATAAAGAAGTGTTTTAGACAGGCATCTCTTTTTTTCTACATTTAGTGCTACACAATTCATTATTCCTTGTTATATTCTCAGTCAGGAAACAGTAGTAACTTTTTCATATAAGTGATAAGAGACCACCAACTTTGCACGATTTATTCATCATGCACATTCCTGCCACTTCCAAAGTTACTAATGGTTAACCCCAGAAAAATACTGCAGAACATTAAATACTAATAGGGACTGGTGTCTGTTTCACCATGGATAACTTAAACACCTAGAAACCACTTAGCAAATAGTTGACACTAAGTAGTTTACTTCATATTTTTATTTCAGATTACAATAAGCTTCCTTTCAGGAGTATCAACCTAGCACTGCAAGCTAGGCTCCACATATTGTTCATCAGGACATATGAACATGAAAGTAACCAAGAATCAGGTCCTGAGCTCAAAAGCCGCAGAAACAACAGGTATGAAAACTATTCCAATGCCGTTACAACTTCCCACCACCTAACACCTGCCACACAACCCGTGCAAACACCCAACTTCACTTTCAGATTCACCGACTGTTTTCAGTCAAACCATTTTGAGCTCTACAGCACCCTGCTCAAAGCAGAACCCAACAATGCAAAATCTGAACTTCCAAAATCACCACTCAGTGGACACAGTCACAAGATCTTTGATGACAGACTGCAACTGGCTTGCATGGTGATAGGAGAAAGTCTGCTGACGAGGAAAAATTGGGATACTCAGAACGCTACTGGAAGTGGTGTGGTCCAACTCCATCACTCTCAACAGCCTCTGAGAGCCCAATAAAAACTAGGGCACACAATAAGCAGTGGAAAGGCAATGCACATTTTACCAGCAGGGCAATTCTTCCTAATTTTTTAGTAGTTTGGAAGTTTAACAGAATATAGCAGCCTTGGAGACTGCATTTTCCACAAGAGACAATGTGGCTTGTCATGCTATACTAACTACAAAATTGTTAATAGTACCAGAGAAATGCTCTGCCAGTTGGACAGCTGTAGCCCACAGTAAAATGCAATGTATGAAATAAAGTCAGCTCTAGAGGCACACAGGACAGCACACAATCTTTTGGAAAAAAAAAAAAAAACCCAAAATACATCCTCCTCCACAAATAGGTACATGTTAGGTGCTAGCTTGTTCAACCAGAGGACTTTCAGACTGTCTTAGATAGCATGCAGTTCCTCTGATCAACTTAAATTGGTACTAGATTTTTATTCACCTGGAATTTCACAAGTCAAAACCCATACGCTGCTCTGTTCGGTCTTGGAAACTGATTTGTTCTATTCCTCTTAAAAGTCTAGTGCTGAAGCAAACCTTGTGGTTTCCCTCTATAAGAAAAGGATGGTATAAAGGACATTACGAGGTAAAGAGCTTGGGTCTTTGCTGTTACCTATGTAATACGTCACAGGTGCCATCTGGAGAGCAATCAGAGATAGACTGAAGGATAAAATAATGAATTTTTCTGCACTTCAGGAACAATTATCTTAGGGTAGATGTATTATACTGTATGTATACGTACATATTATACTGGAGAACGTTCCTATTACACTATCACCTTTCTAATGCCTAAATACAAGTTATAAGGTAAACAGCTGTGATACAGCTCAAACCCAAGCAGGCTCCCTGCAGGTGGTCATTTTTCCCTGGTTAAACACTATAATGTACAAGAAATATTCTAGTAAATAAAGATGCTTAGAGACAAAAAACTCCCAAGACCACATCTGTCTAGTTGCAGCTTGTTACCACAACACTATTAGTAAAAATCACCTGTCAAACTGTATTTATCTTTTAAACAGAACATAGCTCTTCTTTTTCATCTGTTAAAGTGTTTCTGACCTACAGTTATCAGACTCTTAGCACCTTCCTATGTTCACTCTTCTTGCAGTGCAGCATTAGTATCTCCATGGGAATAACAACTACCTCAGTGACATATATTATAAATGAGCTCTTTACAATTAGCAGTAAGTTTCATAGAAAGAACAAATTCTACAAGGCTTTTGTTTAAAATATTTGCATTGAAACAACCTTGCACTGAAGAGAAGGCTGGACAAAAAGCAGAGAAACTCCACAAACTGTCAAAGTGTGAGGCAAAGGGAACACCTTGTAATGCTTTGCTTTCTAATTAGAATGCAAGACACTCGAGGCAAATAGCATATCTGAGCTGGTCAATTAAGAGGCCTGTTATTGTTCTTCCACTGCAAGACCCTCCTTGCCTTAGCAGAGGACAGAAAATCATTACAAAATGGTTAATGCCTCAGTGTCTAGGTAGCTATCCTTTGGGAAACAAAAAATTATTTATATCAAAATATAGGCAACAGATACAACTAGAGTAATTTTATCTTCTGGTTTCCAAGGAGACAAGTGACCTGTATACGCTTCTCCTAACAAGTGTATCAAAGTCATTTTGCAGCAAGTAAAGCCATAAAACCCCTCAGAAGGTAGCTCAATGCTACAGAGCCCATCAGCTCCTCAAAACTGAAGTTAGTCTGAAGCACAACAACGTGGGTAGTTTGTTTACCAATACAGCTTCACTACTGGTTTCAGTTCACAAGCTTCCTTTTAACAGGGCATTCACTGTAATTAGATCTTGCCCATCTTTATTTTAAAAAGGGAAAATACAGGCAAGAAAGGCTGCTCCAATATGGAAGCACAGATAGTATACTACAACTAGCAAATGATCGGGGCAGTAATCTAACTTTAGCACACTTGGGGCAAAACTCCCTGTGATCTGAAATCCATCCTTTCACAGTCCATCAGCAATTCTTTGAAGCAAATGTTTATGTTCTATCAGCAATTCTCTATTTCAGTCTTCCAGAATCTCAGGAGGATTCTGCTTTCTTCCTCAGCCAAGCTCAGGAAACCTACTGGAGCCCACAGTACATATAATCATATTTTCAATGCCCCCATAATCTACAAAAAGCAGATTTGTTTCAGCAAAGCATACAGCAAAAGACATTCTCTGTCTTCCCGCACTTCCCCATCAAGTATCACCCACGCAGTTACAACATAGCAGGTAAAAATTGAACTAGCTCTTTCTTGAAAAAACTGCTTCAAGTTTCTCCAAAGTTTACCAACCGTTCCCAGACACCCGCATAGACTTCGACTTCCTTCTGTCCCTTACCGTATTTTTTTTCCACTTTCTTCCACATATTAATTTCAGGGTACGCTACAGTGATACAGAGATGGTGAGCTGCAGGACTCTGGTGTGCTGCTGTGAGCAAACAACATGCAAATAGCAAGCCTGGGGTAAGTTAGGACTAATTTCAGCCTGTCCTAATCTATCTCAGCTGACAGTAATAAAAGGAAACCAAGAGATCATCAAAATACATGAAAGCCCTAGATACCAGTTCTACTTCGTAATTGTGTAGTAGATGAACAGGTTCTTTGTTTCCAAGATTAGCTTTAGAGCCCTGTACTGCTTGTGTGGTAGGGCTTTAAGAGATTCACAAGTGTTGATAAGTCCTTGCATCTTAAACATACAAACTGAGCACAGGCTAAGCAAAAAAAATAAAAAAAAATCATGAAATGCACTTAGAAAAAAGTTTTGTTTCAGAAGACAGGAGAAAAAAAAAAAAAAGCTGGGAGACAGTTATTTTAGACCTGACTAATAAAACCTTTGAGAATATAAATGTGTTTGAATGAGATCACGAGAGACAGAGCCCATGATTCTGAGGAAAATAAGAAGTGAGAGAAGCTGAACAGCAAGAAGAGAGCTATAGGTCAGACTCACAGATGCATTAAATGAAGTGCAATGCTAACAAACACAGGAGAAAAACATGAGCGTGTATGCCCGAATTGGGGGTTGCAGTGCAAAATAGATTAGTGAAAAGACACAAACAGCAATAAAAAACATAAAAAACAAGACCTAGAAAAATGCAAGTCCAGGACTTCCCCAACAAGGCAAATAACAAATGCAAAAACCCCAAACACATTCAATACCTGTTTTGCTTAATCTTCAAAGAAGACTGAGATCAGATATTAAGCACAATTGGTAATAAGATAAACAGAATAAAAAGATAAATAATACAAAACAACACCATACAAAACCCCAACATACACAATCATAAAGATATCTTACTGAAGAAGATATCTAGTTATTCTATTTCCCTTGATCCCGCAGCTAACAAAAACCACATACGAGAGAAAGGAACAGAACCCCCCCATGTGAAGTGGCCTACGGAACGCTGACAGTGCCTCTACCGTCGAGCAGAGCTTCCATCCGCTACCAACCCAACACCAGAATTGTCACTCAGGTTCTTTTACTGACTACCTGCTTGGATCGTACACTTCCCACTGTTCACAACAGGTTTTACGGACAGCTGGCTGTAATCAGAATTCTACATTTTTAGAGCCTTTTGTTGACATATACATACTGCTGTGTCCTATCTACCTCTTGACCAGTCAAGCATACTTTACACTCTTACTTGGCTTGTAATTCTCTCCTTTCCAATTGTTTGCATAAAGGATACTCTTTCACTTTGTATAGGACAGACAAATAGAGCCACTACTCACAGAAATTTATTTTTAGATAAAAAGTGCTGAAGTTACCACTTCTGTGTTTTGCTATCCTCAAGGCTCTCTGAGAAATTTATATAGCTTGTTCATTAAGCATTTCCCAGCTACTGTGAGCGCTTTCATTACACAGATAGAAAGGAAAATGAAGCAAATCAGAAATCAAATGTTGAGTGTTCACAGTCCTGTGCTGACTCTTAATTCTCCTTGGAAGCACAGCCTCACCTAATTATGAGATCCTTAGCACTCACAGCTGTACAGTACAACCTGACACAGGTGTGCAGCACCATTACAGGAGCAAGATGAGAAACACGGGATTCTTGCACTGATATCTCTGTGACAGAGCATTTTCCAGAATTCCTGTGCTGGTAAGCGTTTGATGATACAGAAGGTTACATAAATAGGAGACAGACCACACTAGATAAGAAGAGATGTGACACATACTGACAAACACATTTTGGGGTACAAGTCTTACAGCACAGTCAGCAGAAAGCTCAAGGCGAAATGGTATTTTATTAAGGTAAATCACACAACATGGAGCGAGGCTAAGCAAAGTTATCAATCCTTTTCATCTCATAAAAAATAAAAAAAAAAAGAGTGCTGCATACAGTTTAAAGAAAGGTCAGGCTAGTACAAACCTTAGCCATGGAATTCTCACTAAAACTGCTGCTTTTACAAAAGCCTCTTCTCTTTCCTACTGGCAGCTAACAAAGCATCTGTCTGTATTTAAAACTCGTCAGACTAAAAGCACAGTAACAGATTCAAAACCACAAGTATGCCATGAAGTTATAAATCAAAAAGCTGCAGTATAATTTAGCTAAGAGTGAGGTTTTTTCCTTGACTATAATCAAAGCTTTTTAGGTCCATGCCCTTTATGATTTACCAATAACCACGCAAGATATATTTGCAGCTGCGTGTCAATCTCAACCCAAGGGAAGTAGAAGAACCTTCTTTACCTGCAGTAAACTGTATTATGGATTTGCTGTTGCCTCTAATTTATCAAAGAATATGCCTGGAAGTGTTCAAGGCCAGGTTGGATGTGGCTTTGGGCAACCTGGTCTAGTGGAGGGTGTCCCTGCCCATGGCAGGGAGGGTTGGAACTAGATGATCTTTAAGGTCCCTTCCAACCCAACCCATTCTATGATTCTATAGCACAGGATCAATGTAGCAGAAAGCCTTCCAGGGATTCACAGCTACTGGTGCAACCCCTTAGCTTAATATCACTGAACAACATTGTGTTCAGCCACCAGCCTGGCGATCTTTTAAGGCAGCAGGATGCTGGCAAGGCCTGAGCACTCAGAACATCTGTAGCACTCCAGGAAACTTAGGTGTTGCCTGTCTTCTTTTACGCTTCTCATCATTCCCTTTAGAAAAAAGTTAAAAGTTGACAATCACCATGTGTATGCGGTTAGCCTAGTGTATGCCCGCTTGATGCAGAGAATTTACTGAAATCCCTTCATAAAACTAATCTAATCTAACAGTAACTCATTAAAGTGTGCTAAGATCTCATTCTGTCTGAAAATTCAAGATCTGAAAACTGATTTCCCATTACAGAAGTTGTAGTAACAAACTGTGTTTATAGATTAATTCTAATGTGGGTTTTCTGCTCCCAATCTACTCTGAGAACATTAACCTTCCCAGCTAAGTTCTACTATTTACAGATAGGATATTGCACTTAATTCACAGCGAGTCCTTTGCAAAATTAGTAATCTTAGTTTTTGCAAAATAGGATATATTTTATAAACATCCCACTTCATCATTAAAAGGGTTAAATATTTGTAAAGTTCTAGCATTCAAATGGTTGGAGAAACATCCTTGAGCAGCTGCCTAGAAACATCCCTTCTTGAGAAGTATTTTTGAATGCATCAGTGAAAATGTGCTTAGACTGAATTCAATCTATATGAAAAATCACGGTATGTATACAGCTTTTTTAATAAGCTCATCGTGTGTCCACTGAGGAAGGCTGTACTACACGCACGTATGCTGGTTCGCTTGGATGAAAGCCAGATTTTTCAAAGACATCAGCTGCCATGTAGAGATCATAGCAGGTTGACATATTTTTCAAGACACCACAACACACAAAGTACTCCCTGTGCTCCTCCGAAAAGAGAGGAGCTTCTTGGAAAAATCTAGCCCTAAGGGAAGGGAGGGGGTGGAGGGTTTGAGTCTTTTTCCTTATGCTCTGAAAACGTAATGTAATTGCATGGGGATAGGCTACACACACAACAATATTTCTTTTTATTAGTCCTATTAGTATATATAATAGCTTTCTGTAAAAGAGATGGTAATCTCCAAGAATAAAAATGTGTATATGTATATTGAGTTGTTTATGTAAATACATTATTTCTGCATGCTTTTCAATTATAATTTTAGTTATGATTTGTACTGCTTAGTTATAAACTATTTATTTATTTATTTATTTATTTAACACAGCGTAGAAAGTAACAGTTAAATATTGCTAGGCTAGACAGTCAAGGAGAAGGTTTGAGTTCCAGAAAACATAATAAAGAACTAAATTCAGTACTCCATACACAACTGCCTTGAGATTAGGAAGAGGATGGGAGCAGCTGGACTAATTAGTACTAAGGTTATGGATCAGCATAGGAGGGGCTGTAAACCTAGAATTATTATTGGATTAGTCCTCTATTTTGGACGGCTGGCTACCTAGAGAATCAGATTGGTATGACTGGGCTAGATTTATTACTTGGAATAAGGCTCAGACCAAACTATGAACAGGGATCAGGAAAGCAAGGGCTAAAGACCCAAGATGATGATTGATGCTAGCAATGATAAATGAAAAAAGCTATCTTTGTATAGGAATTTGAAGTATGTTTAATCTAGATTCATTGCTGCAGCTGGACATCTTCCAGGGAACAATATTCCAAAATGTAATTTCAGTTCCAACCTGAGTAAGAGATAGAGCTTTCTTCCATCTGATACGTTTATGGTGAAAGCACAAGTTAATGATTTATAATTTAAATGGGAAGTACAAGTCATATGTCCAGGGATATATTCAGGGATGGGAGGAAAAAATATTTAGCACTAGATCTTTTAAAGAGTTTCTAGCATGGGAAGACAAATAACAGCCCAATGGTCATGGCTTAGACTATAGTTAGGGACTCTCAAGAATGGAGAGCCTATGAAGCTGAAGTGGGCTTTAGATCACCAGAGACAAGCGAGACCACAGCTAAAAGGATGATAAAAATGCACTAATAAGGTTAGAAGCTATGCTGGACATACAACTTACACCTGCCCCATTTTAGCCCTGTAGGTCTTCAAAAATCCACCACGCATTTCACCCTCTTCCAAATCCTGCAAACTGGACTGTATCTTCCTGTCCTACCCACAGCACTCACTTCAGCCCCAAGAGCCCTTCAAGATTCAGCACTACCTTCAGTTCTACAGATGCTCCCAGAATGAGAGTTGGAGGCAGCAGGGCTAAATGAGCTGTCACTCCAGTTAAGGCAAGTACTAACCAGCCCTACAACTGCATCTAGAGTTAGCTTTCGGGAAAGTAGAGAAGCAGGAGTGAGATGAAAGCTGTGGGTTGAAAGCCTTCAGGGTGACATGAGGACTCAGGGTCAGAGGCGTAAACATGCTGCCACTGGCTGTAAGGTATGTCAAGTCCTACTGCATTGCTGAAGAATGGGATTTAGGTTAAGGACAGAGCTTGAAAAAGGAAAGCATATGCAGCTGAATGATAGATCTTGACATGCTCACACAGCTAAAACAAGAGGTTGAAGAAACAGGAAGAAATGTAATGTCACTCCTAAAGCAGGTATGAGACTCATGGGCACAGCTTAGGCTATGACTGGTCAGGAAAAGAGAAGTTCTACAGGGGAAACTAGTCATGGATCGTGAACAATTTAAAATGAAGACATAGAGAAGAAACCGTAAAGGAGTTACTACTCCCGCTAAAGCAGGTACAGAGCCTCTGGCAACAATCCAAAGGAGAGGTTAGGCTGTTTAAAGCTGGGAATGGATAGTTGGAAAGCTGAAATTAATAGTGATTCTTGAAAAGCTCACAGGGATAAAATGAGAGCTGGAAGAAGCAGAGGGAATTGAGCTACCAGTCTTTTTAAGACAGGTACCAGTTTATGCTAGGGATAAGACTGGATTTAGAGTAGAATTAAACCTTGCAAAATGAGAGCCCATGCTTCTCAAGTGCTAAGCAAGGCGTAGAGCCAGTTCAGTTAGCATTTGTTTAACAGCAAGGGCTCTGCCTTCTCAAAGATCAACTAGATTAGGAAAGATCTAAAGGCCTGGCAGAAATATCTGCCGTAGAAGACTGAAACTTTAGACTCAAGTAATGCTGTACACGAATTTCACACAAAAAGTCAGTGCTTCAAAAAGCAAGTAATCATCAATAGCCTTCAGTAAAGTGCTCTTGCTTTTACCATTTAACAAACATTTTAATACACCTTAAGTAGTGTAGATGGTAGAAAAAACATTGGCTTCAGATTTCAAGTACTACCTTTCTGTAATTTGAGAGCATCTCTTGAAAGGCAAACTTTGTGAGGCTGAAATAGTTACAGACTTGTGCTAAGAAGGAAGAAGAGCAAGTTTTGCCTTAGAATGGAGAAAACTCAACTCCATCCTCTCCTGCAACAATTTTGAACCATTTTTCCTTTTAGGCAGACAACACTGCCAAAAGATGGCTGGCATTGAGATCTGCAGATGGTTATACAATACATGAGAATTGCCTGAAATCTCAGAATTCTGTGAAATCATGAAGATGACTGATGAATGATTTGTTCAGGTAGAGACTGAAGAGTAACTTAGCTTTAGTTTGGCTAAAATCAGGTTAATGGTTATGGTAACATCCCTCAGGATTTAGTAAAGTTAACAGTAAAGAAAACATACTATAAAGACCCAGCTGTTCTCTGAAAATGCACTATAGACCTTTTTTTGTGCTTCCTAATGAGAAAAAAAATTAAATCACAGCATTTGTAGCACCTTACATCTCAGCAAGAAAATTACTATTATTAGTAGTAGGAAAAAATAGGAGTTAAACAATCTCCCTTAAAAGTGCACATTAAGAAGCCTTTCAGAATCCATTAGATTTCCACATACAGAAGCAGATACACGGATGACAATTCCCATTCTAAAGTTGCACTTTTGTATCTGACTCCACAGGAGGATATTACAGTATTATGATGTTTTCATCTTTTCTCTTGAAATTTACAGTCCTTCTGATGGTCTACCACCTTCTCCTCCCCCAGGCTCACATTGGTTTACAATCCAGTCTGCTGGAGTGTAGTTATATACATCTCACTGTTTTTAATTTCATAACACTTTCATACTTCCAATGCTCTTAGACTTACACTATTTCCTCTGCATTGCTTTTTGTTGCCCTGCACACTCTCTGTTCTTACTGATTTTAATCAGAGTTGATGCTCAGCATCTTTCAGAACATAATCTTACTTTATAGATATAGGTTCTAATACTTCCTTAGGGCTTGTCTCATTATTGCTGTGTCTCCGAGGATTCCTTAGCTGAGATGAACATACTTCCTTCAGTATTAGGTCTCATGCCCACGTTTTGATTATGGCTATCACAGTTCTGCACACACAGTACTCAAAAAGTCAATGCTGTGGCACCACTGAGTCTCTCCTGCAGTAGCTGTAATCGGTAGCTGGGATGGATGTAGCTGTGACAGTAACTGGAGGAGAAGCAGCTTGTCACCCCTTTCATCCCGTGATACAGAACTACTGCTGGCTCTGCTGAAGTAGACATTAATGGGAATTAGCCCTCAGCACCTCCTGAAGGATGCTACAAGTCTAAAGTTTAACTATACTTCCAGTTATCTTAGCTGTGTCCAAAGTAGAACTATGTTACCCCAGACAGGCCAGCCTCTTGAGTTCAGGTCGTCCTGAGTTTAGGAACCCCTCCCACTTTTTGCAAATACCACCTTTTTCAATACAGCTAGAGTACCATTTTTTCTAACCTCTATTCATTAAGCTGGTTTGGACTGCTCTGGGGGATATCAGAGATGGCTTTCAAAGAATAAATTCTGGTGTTAAGGGAAGGACTGTGCAGACTTGAGATGGATAAGCACACTTTTGGGAACAAGAACTACATTGTATAATCTTGCTATCAAGTATTCTTTCAGTCTGCAATATCATCTGGTTGGAAAAAGAGAAGTCTGTACACTGTTCAAAGAAAGTGAGATATATTGGCATTGTTATGCTCACAACATAACTATAAGTAAACTATTTTATGACGGTCCATAGGCAAGCATAAAATGCATGAGTAAGTCCAGAAATCTTACAAAATGCGATCAATGAAAGATGAAATACTGTATCTAAATTCAACTCCGTAAAAGCCACCCATTTCCTGAGGCTGAGCAAAGGTATTATGTATGATACAAAAAATGCTAGAAACTATAAAAAAAGAGAGGAAAAAGATATTTGAAACTGCTTTGTCTGCACACTTGCTAAAATTTTTTTTCCATGACATAAACAAATATTATCACACTTGAGGTCTTCAGTTTAAAACAAACAAATGAAAAACCGCAAACTGCACAATATTTATTATGTTGCCTTAGATCTACAAGGTATATCAAAAAGCCACAAATTCCACAAGGAAATTAAAGTTTAAGTTAACATGGAGAGTTAAGAGGAATAGTAAGCATGATGTATACTGAACTGAATCCTCACTAGTATTTGCTAAAGTAAAACAAGATGTATTGGAAGAGGCCTACCTGTTATGTTTTACTTCTTCCCCTGACAAAAATAATGAAGGTGCTATTCTCTGCAGTTATGGAATTATAAAGAATTGGTCTGGCTGGTGTTTTAGAATATTTAATCCCTTTACATCAGCAAAGGGATTCATCGGCAAAGAAAGCAGGCAGCAAAGTGAATGCTGTAATCTTTTTCCTTAAAAATGCAGTTGGCACAGAAATTGTCCATTTTACTCAGGAGGATGCAATTACATTTCAGCTTTCATGTAAAGCTGGCTTCATGAAATTGAAAAGCCTGTGTATGAACAGAAACATAACAGCAGGGAAAAACCAGAGACTATAGCTGGCTATGGATCATTTCTCCTTCTCCACATGGTTTGAGGGAAAAATAGCTGGATGCACTGGGTGAAGCCAATATGCAGTAAGCAAGCTCATATCAGCCCTGCTGACCTAATGGCAACACAAAGTCTAGGACTGAAGAGTTCAGACTCCTGGGGAAAGCAGATAATCAACCTCTCATGTCTTTAAGTAAAGACTTTATGAGCTGCACACACACAAAAACCTATCACCAAAAAAAAAAAAAAAAAAAAAAGATAAAGGGGAAGTCATCTTAGGTCTCAAGGGAGGAGGAAGAGTCGTGCTACTCACCCCAAATCCAGCAGCTGGGACTAGAAGAGAGAAGCCCCACTCACCCCTTACTCCACCAAAACCTTTGAGAGACCACAACGCAAATTGCCAGGAACGCTTTAACTGTACAAGTTTCTTTAAGGAGATGTCGATCTGTTTGTTTGGTTTTGGAATGTTAGTAAGAAAAATAAACTTTCTGAAGAGTGAGGAAGAAAATAAATTAAAAGGTAGATCTTCCTTCCTTCCTCTGATCTGGAAATAGCAAAACTAGCTGTCAGGAAACTCACGTAGAAGGAGGTATCAGGCATTTGATTCAGAGTACTCTCTTCCACAGATGTCTTCCAACTGCCAAAGTCTTTGGCTAAATGAAGACAGTCCCATTTTTACTAGCAAAAACAAAAAAACCTCAAAACACTCTGAAAAAAAGCATGTTTTCTGCCCACACTACAACAGAAGTTATCATGAAATTCCTCAAAATTTCAGAAAATTGGAAAGACATTTCTCATCCAACTCTGCTTGTACCATAAAGAACAGAAGGAAAGTTTGGATTCAGTTACAAACTATAAATACAACTTTAAGGTCAGAAACTGTCAGCTTAAGAAGTTACACTCCGATTATGTAAGGCTTCAGTAAGTTAATTAACATTTATTAAGCAATGTTAGTTTCCGATGTGAGAAGCAGCAAATTGAGTCAGAAGACTCTGTTTCTACATTCAAACAAATACAGCTTATGTCATGAGACATAACTGAATGCAAATCTTGACCTGTTAATTATTGAGATCTTTACCATACAGTTTTAGATACTTTGATCAAATGCTAAAGAACTCCTGTTACAGACAGATGTGCACTTGGAAAAAACATGGTGCTCACATTTTTATCAGAATTTCTTCTTGGTTTATGAGTATCAAGTTGTTGGACAGAAGAAAATTTTCAAAGAACCTTTTGATGAATATCTTAAAAATGTCTAGCTGCTATCAACAATAAGATTAAATTTCCATACCCTCGATATTTGGCATGTCTGCCAAGAAAAAGCAAAGTTACTACCAGTATCCTCTTTGTTGAATAAAGTAGAGAAATTTAAGTCACCTTTGACAGTTCAGTGAGGAGAACTACCAATAAAAAAGTCATATCACATATTCCTTAGTTTGCTCACATTTGTACTGAAATAAAATATACACTGAAAAGTAGGCATATCTGTCTGGTTTAATAAATTTGTATTTTTAAAGTGAAAACAAAAGAGAAAGTGTGATAAGTTAAGAATGTCCACTGTGTGATTCAGAAGGAGGAATTGTAAAGGTTTCATCCCCTAATCCTTTGGTTCGATGCAACAGTGCAGTACTGAAGTGAATCCCCTAATTATCCCAGCTTACTGTACACCAGAACTGTTCAGAGTTGATGTGAATGAAATGCATTTGTTCTGAGGGAAGGGAAATATTCTCCAGCTGCCCACTAAATGTTCTCCAACCCCAGTGGGAGTTTGAAACCATGAGTGGTTCTTTGGTCAGCTTTGAACTGCATTTACAAATGGAAACCTACGGCCCAGAGGACTAGATAAGACCCACCTCGAACCAAAATCCCCAGATCACTCACAGACAAACAAATCTTGGAACCGACTGCTGCCATCTACTGAAATGTTTTGTTGCACCAAATAACATCAAATACAGGCACCCATACAGATTACTTCACTTTTACCCAATTTTATGAGTAAAGGCTGTTGTTATACAGTGTAAGGATAGTCACCATAGTCTTCACAATGAATTCAGTGGGAATTGCACTAGATGTTAAATGATCTGAGATGGGCAGCTTTCGAAACAATTAAGAGAAGCTTTTATGTTTTGCTTAAGCTTAATATATATTAAACAGCAACTGCAAAGGTATGCTTATTTACTCAAGAAAAAATATTATAAATCAAAATACATTTTCGCTAAACTAAACGACTTCTAAGACATCAAGACAAAATTCTTCTGCATTTTGTATTAAAGACAAAAATGCATTGTTCACTTGAATTTCTTCCTTATAGAGTTAGATAGCCTTCTATTGCATAGGAAATGGCATTTGCTTTACTATTTGTTGAGTTGACTATATTTTGTCCCTCTTTTCTATTTAATCATGTTCATCTGTTATTTAAAGAAGCCAGAAAGCCTAACAAACTTTTCCACAGTCAAAAGATTATTCTCTTTCTTTAGAAAAGATTATAAAAACTCCTATTTCTTTTAGCATTTGCTCACAGGTCATGTTTACAAAACATTGAGTTTTAAGATATTTTTTGTTTCTCTTTTCTGGAGACTCTTCAGCTTGTCTATATGCGAAATTGTAGTATCCAAAACTTGCACTAGATGAAGCCTCAGCAATTTCAAATCAGGATAATTATGTCCCTTGTCTTCCATGTAATATTCCTGATCATAAACTGCAGAATCACATTTGCCTCTTTTTGCAATAGCTTCACATTGTCGACTCACTCTGTCTGTTTTTCCCTATGACCCTAAATTTGTTTTCCAAGTCCTGCTCTAGTCAGTTATTCCAAACAGCACAAATACAGGGTAATGCATTCTTCACCTTCCACTTTCTAATATGGGGGAAAGGACCCATCTACTTTCACACATAATCTATAGGGACAGGCACACGCCTCAACAAAATTCAAAATAGCTCAGTTACTGACTGAGGAGCTTGCTGGAGTCAGCCCACTCCAAGTACCACTGCAGAGACAGCCTAGGGGAATGCTGGGACTAGCACAATATTTTACATATTCCCCTCCTTTCCTTCAAACGGAAAGGTGGACCCCATCATCCACCTGGAATGCTGTTCAGAATCAAGTCCCAAAGGCAGACACTTCCAGGAGGTTAAAATCAAAAGACATAGTAGACAAAATGACAAGACCTCAGTATAACAGCATCTCACTTAGATCACATTCCAAAGAGGCAAGACCAGGAGTCAATTCTTCACAGAAAAGATTTTTTGCCCACAGGTTCTGGCTCAGAGAACAACTTAACTGCCCACCTATAGACACCCTGTTCCCCTCACCTTGCTAAAGCAACCTTAACCCTTCTGGCTGAAAAGATGTTACGCTGTTGAAAAGAACTTAAAATTCACAGTTCCTAAAGAAGATTGAACATGGCTCTTAAAGCTAACAGTAGCCGACATAGGATGGGGAACATTCCTGTGACAGCTTCAAGAGTTAACAAGATAAGTACTGAACAATGAATCTCTATTTCCTATGTAGTGGTCTACTGTGGATTTTTCTTCCTGGAGTAATTAATAGCAAGAGAAAACCCTTCTCACACAGCAAGCTAGGTGCTTACCACCCTTTGTTTCTCAGCAAACAACCCATATGTTTTCCAGACACTGATCATTTGTAAGAGTTTATTTTTAACATAAACTCTCGTATAATATGAAAGTTCAGCTGCTACCAGTTGCCAGTTTTCCCTAGATTTAAGCAACAATATATTTTGGGAGTATGACTCAAGAAAGCATTCACATGAGCAAGTAAAGCAGGTGGCCAGGACCTACCACATAGCATCAGCTTCATCAGAACATCCTCAGAGAAGGAAAAATAACTCTTAACTGTTTGGGGAGATGATCAGAGGGCGGAAGAAAAAGTGTTCTAAGGTATAGGTTGTAATTATTCCAACCTATAAAGCAAACTGCAGCGTCTACTGCCTCAGCATCACAAAGAGATACAGAAAAAAACCCCCACTACTCTTCTGAACAAAGTGTTTTATCATTGCGTTGCCAGTAAGACTTGAAGAAACTCATTCACATATGGGGCCTCAGTCATAAGTTATGCCTGTGCCAAATAAACAGCTTACCTGTTTTGCCCTCAAAAGTATCTCATTCAGCAGCACAGCTCATTTATTCACCTGACGTTTCAACTGCAATAGAAAAAGAAGGTTTTGGTCTGTTGGGGAGATGTCCAAACTGCCTATAAAACTCTCGCCATCTTACACAGATTTATGCCAAGCACTGGGTCCAGTGCTAGCACAGGAACAGGCGGCCTCATTGCATTAAGGTACCACAAGTTACACTGCTGCCAAAACATCATGTTCAGCTGGGATTCCTTAATCTCCTTCTTCAAGTGAATTAAGCAAAAGAAAAGAGGAAATTGAACAATGTTATTTCTGTCATTTGCTTGCTTAGTAACAGGGATTTGACCAAGTTAGCTGTTAGAAAAGCTGGGTAGTTTCAGGATAAGATTTTTCATCTTTAGCCAGAGATTTGAGAAAAGGATCCTACTGTCTTTACTCAAACAAGCAGTCCAGGAGCATTACTGTAGGCAGTCCTGATTCAAAGTGATACTTGGGAAGCATCTAACTTCAGGGACATGGGTTGCTCCATTTAATTAAAACCAGAAGTATTCTGGTGCTTGAGGCAATGTACATGCATGTGCTTCAACTCTGATTTGAATTCACGCTTGTGGGAAAAGGGATTACACACCCAAACTCTGCCTTGAGCCCAGAACAGTGATGGACGTGACACATGCTCCAGAGGTATTACAAAAAGAACTCCAGCCAAGAAAACTTCCAAAAAGAAGAAAACTGGACATATAAGACAAAACCTTTCCTAAAAACCAGCATAATGTCAGATTAAAAGTGAAAAGAGGTTTTTCTGTCCCTACACTTCCACATACACCGTCAGATCACAGGCCACACAAACTTTGAAAATGTTCATTGAACACCTAGGAGAAAGAGAAAGTTTAATGAAATGCTGTCCCCTACTAAAGATGCTCACAATTTCATAACCCTCACATTTAAGTTGTACACATATGGAGAGCAGTAGTAAGTTCCCCACCCTGACCAGGACACTGTTGCACATTTAGGAGTCAGTGATCCAGCTAGCTGTTAACTGGAGCACACCCGGGCCGGTGCTGTGCAGCATGATGCTGCACGTACAGCGTGTCCGTCAGTCTGCGCGATGCTTGCAGCTCCTCGGCCGCAGGACAGGCTCGGCCGGCTCACCACAGCAGAGGAGCCACGGGAAGCTCCCGCTTGGCACCAGCCACTGTGCCACCTGCCTGGCCCTGTCTGTACCTGGCAGCGCAGCAACAAGTTCTCATGCAAGCGTCCTTTAGGAATAGAGTTGTTTCATTGTAGGGAAATTCTATAATACCTCAGATGACCAAAAGGGAGAGCTTCTCTCCATGGACAGCAGCTGCTCTGCTCTGCGCAGCACACCGTAGGAAAATCCATACAGGCTCCACCCATTGTGGCACAAAGGGTTATAAGACTTACTATCCATATACTTCTTCTTATTCTGTCTTATTAAAGAGGTTATCTTATTAAGCCATTTGTCGTTGGGCATTTCTTACTGAGATCCAGAAGGAGCCCTGCACCATTTCACTCCCTCCTCACCTCCCTTTCTGAAACACACATAACACACCAATCTCTGTCCTCAGTGTTGTCAAAGCTGTGGTCAACGTCATTACCCTTAGAACAGTTAAGAGTGGTTCTCAAGAAGATAAGATGTAGTTTTGCATTAAATACTGTCTATATTGTGGCCAAAAGCCTTGTCACTGTTCTGCTTTATATTGCTCTTTTATTATGAAAGAAGAATATTGAGTAACCTTCTCAAGAAACCAGTTGATTATCCCTTACCTCCAACATAAAGGCCTGATCCCAAAGGTCCAATATGCCTGTTGGGAACACTACAGCTGCAACAACATTACCATTGTGTTCACATTTTCTCCAAAATTTAGTTAACATATAAAAATAATAGGTACAAGTGTTATACAGGTATTTACTGCCAGAACCTAAATTCATAAATTCCTCTCTCCTTCTTCTTCCAGCTTTTCCTCTTCTAGGTATGTCCAAAAAAATATAGGAAGAAAGCAGTCAATGCATGTTAAAAAAATCCACTCCGATGAGACTGAAAATAAATCATCATGATGTTTTCCTGTTTAAAATAAAGCAACAGGAAAAACTGTGGGCAAGAAAATGCTGCTCTTCAACAGATGTGAAGAGGAACAGGTCAACACTTGCCCTCTCTATCCATGTACTTTCTTTACTAGAGACGATGTCAGTCCATGTCTGCTCATGACCATAGCAGCTAGAGACCACGGATCTGAAGCAAGACGTGCCAAATGAGGCCACCTGGACTCTTCAGATTCTTGTAAAACAAAAGTTGAACTTTCTTTCCAAGTGAATCTTCAAAAATACACTAATATTAATTCATTTATTCCATTGTTTCAGTTACTGCACTTCAAGAATACCTAGCATTAAATTACCAGAAATAAAAAAAAAGGTTTTCTTTTGGGTGTTGGGTTGGTTTTTTTCATTGTTTATTTGAAGGTTCTGTAACCTTTTAAGGTCCAAAGATAAGGGACTACATCCTCCTTACTGAAAGCTACTTTTTTAGCATTCTCTTACAAATTCATCAAGCTATAAGCCATAAAACCACAAAACATTTTTGTTCCTTCTTTTGGTTAGGAAATAGTAACATGTAGCTGTAAGCAGCTGAGTGGAAATACATTAGCAGAGCTTTCCCGCAATCCACATTATGATTGAGCTCTTACATATTTACCTGTATGAACTGTACCACTGAGTGAGACCATCAATAAGAGTTAATTATATAAAGGTCCTACTAGACAGTATGATACCAATTTTGAAACTCATTTTTGTCCCAGATGATTCTGCTTCTCGAAGTAGAAAATAATGCTTTAGAAATAATAACATTTACTTTATTCAGTGGCTTTAAAGTTTGCTAAGCCTGGTTTGGGTTTTATATACAGTCCTGAATATTAGCTAGACTCCTATCAGGTTTTTTTCTGGACAAGCTACTTTCAGTGACACTTATCACATCATCATTCCACATAGCAGAAAATGGGCTCTATCTTTTATGCATTTACAAATACTCAAATGATATAAAGATTTTTTTTGTTACTTGTTGACTGTAGATGTATAAAGTACAGGACCAACTCCTATCTTGTTATCGTCTGGCTCCCCTTAGTATGTTAATATAAATAACAGACTTCATGGGTATATCTGGAATGAGTAAGACACTCCATTTTCAGGACATTCTTTTCTGGTATCAGGTTTTCATCTTCCTTAAGGACTTGGATGCTTCAGCGCATGAGGGGAGGATACTAGGAACAGTGCCTCAGAAAAGAACAGTGTGATGGTTGTCCACGTTAATGTAGGAACACTCTTTTTGGCATATTTCCTTTTCCTAAACAATAATCCACCAAGCAATATAAAGGTCAACGCTTTTGCTCTTTATCCGGGAGTAACTAGCTATTAGAGAGCAAGATGGTGGTGTGCCTCCAACCTAGCTACAGTTTAGTGCAGTCCAGGGAAAACACTTTAGCAGTAAAAGAAAGACATCACAGGTGATGATTTGGTTATTGGACCATCCTTTACTTGCAAGGTAAACCTAAAGTGTTCATTTGATTGTCTATGTCTGGGATATCAATTTCCTTCTTTCACACCATGCCTTCATGTCTATTTGTAAGATTAAAACATCAGCAATAAAAGCAGCATGAACTAATAGGCAAACATTAAGGGAAAGTGTCATAAATAATACCCCACAGAAGAGGGAAAAAACCCACTAGACCTTAGAAGCCAGAAAAGGTGGCTTCATATTCATTGGACTCTCTTCAACACTCAGGTCCAAGGTCAAATTCTGATTTATAGTTGCATAGTTATATGCAGAATGGCAGCTAGAAAAGAGCTCGATGTAGCACGCTAGCTATGGCTCCCCTTGGTAGCAGGAAGGTCCTTCAACTGTTCTTGATATGTTTATTTGCAAGATCAGAGAGCTGCATTGAGCGATGCAAAGCTAGACAAAATTGCAGCATCCAAAAGGGAAATAAAAACCACTGACTGTGGAGACAGGACTTTAAATCCATGTGAGCAGTCAATAACAAAAACCACAGACCACAGACTTGGGAATTCAACAATTCTCCTCAAGTTCAATTCACTCTCAAGACTGAATTATTCAGTAAACTTTTTTTTTTTTTCCCCAGTAGTGTTTGCAAAAGCTGTCAAGGAAGAGATTGTCAAACTAGAATTAAAGTCAAATCAGAAGAGAGGATGTGTTTTCTTCCCTCTTTCTCTAGTTTTGAGGAAGCTTTCTTAAGATAGATGAAAATAGCAGATGACAAGCTGCAGCACCCAGAGTCGTCTCTATTAACAACATGAGGTGTATGACGATCAGGGAAAAAATGGTTATCTGCTATAACGAGGTCATGAAAGTGATCCATCATCTGAAATAGCTTCTATTCGTGTTACACTGTTTACAGACTTCTGGGCAGTATCTTCTACTTCGAGCTTGCATCTCTTCCTCTCCCCTAGGCAGTAAAGCTTGTCCAATGGCAACACGGGGAGAAAAAACCAACCTAACAAAGAAATCCCGCTGATGAGCTATAGTAGACTTAAAGTAGCGGTCTTGCTTTTTCTCATAACCTTCATCCAAACAACTCATTCATTATCTACACCCTTTCAGCCCCCTTCATATAATGTAGCTGAGCCCCAGTTGTATCAGGACATTGGCCATCAGACATATATTCCTAATCCTCTAATACAGCACGGCTTCTAGTGACACTTGAGGATACCCAAGAGATTTTGACACACTTTTTTCTGCTCAAGACAGGATAGACATTTTGCTCTTTCTTCAGGACCTGCTGTGAGAAAGTAACCTACCCACCATCATTCAGAAAACTCTGTAATGACATTTTAATAATTCTGTTATACAAACAGCTGACATGCCCCCTGCAGAGGAGAAAAACAAAGCTTTGTACTATCCAGTGTTTAACACTGGTTTTATGTATTATATTTTAAAAATCTGAACAGATGTCAATAAGTGACATGTGATTCCATATAAAAACCCTTAAGATTTTATAAATGCCATTATGAAAATACACCACCATCCCTTCTCATGTTCCTTCATCACAGTATTTAACACTGATCTCAACATCTTTAAACGTCTCCATATTATTAGCTGCACCCAAGAACAGCTATCCAAGTTTTATAAGACATTCTCAAAGAGATGATATCACCTTTCCTTTAGTTAACACTAACGTGTTTCCATATGACCTCTAGCAGTCAATGATGAGTAAAAAGCCCAAATGGGGGCATATCTATTTTCTAACTACCATCCCCTTAAAAGCATTCCTAAAAGCTTCTGTGAAGAATAACTAATGCATCTCAAGAATGAAGTTGCCCAGACAAGCACCATCTCATAAAAACTCAGTAGTAGTTACCCATGTTCCTATTTCTTATATGTTCACCTAAGTCTTTTCTAGTTTTCAGTAGCATAAAAAGATATATCCATTAAGAAAAAAGTTAAAGAGTACATACGTATATGAGGGGGAGTCAGGCAGAAAGTCTGGCACAGCCAATAACAGAAAAATTGGATAAATGTATCAATCTTTGATCCTACAGTGGCATTTCCCATCTCCAGCCTGGACTCCAAGTGACTGCCTTTAGCAGAATGGCACCCTTTAACCACAGCAATGTCCTTCTTGATCCCTGCCTTTCCTTCCCACTCTTTAACCGCAGAGTTCACCCACTTTGACTTTGGGGAAAAAAAAACCAAACAAAACCAACAAAATGTTGTTGTCATGTTGTATTTAGTAAGTTTACTGCTCTGCATATTTCCTTGATTTCCTGAAATACACATGGCCTCTTTCTTCCCTATTGTTAAAAAACTACTAACAAGGTGATCTATATCCACCTATTTGAGGCCCAATGTAATTCAAACAATTATAAATACTTTATAAGTTCTGGTTGCAGCATAGCCATAATCAAAATTCTGATGCAAGTTGCCATACTTTCTTCCAGAAAGGCATTCATTTCATGAATGCCTTAGCTTTGAAGATGATTTCATTGTCAAGCAACCCTTGTGTTACTGCCAGAACAGCGGGAAAAAGCCTTATTTCAAGAAAAGAAAGAAGAACATGTCAATTGATGATGACAGAACTGTTGTAGGTCAAACAGTTAACATTTTGACTCCGTGTGTAGCAGGCTTGGGGATTTTTATTTTTTTTTTTTTTTGAGTACACTGTACTGTGTGAGGGCAGCTCTGAGCTAAACAGAAAAAAAATAGACTGATGGTCAGTACAAGTTGTAACTCTCAAGATAAGGCTAACAGGAGTGTCCCACTGCATCATGCATTTAAGTAGTACAACATTCACTTGGGATCTCAAACATAACACGATCCCCTGAACAGGCAAAATCTGCAGCTGACATAAGAGTAAACTCATCACAATTAGGGGTGCCTGCAAGTACAGAAACATGCAATCGATGACAATGAAATGGCAGATATAATCCAGTTTTCACAAGCAACCACAGGAAGGAAAAGTTGCATTTGCTTTTAGACACAGCAGATTACATTTACTGCTGTTATCTCCAGAAAGAGACATGGGCATTTGCTTACGCAGTGCACTTAGTACTTGCTCAGATTTTTTTGAGAATAGATGCCTTTGTTTACTAGCCATGATGTCCAAACAATTTCATGGTCTTTCTTCCACCAGACTGAAAAATTTCCAACCCTCACCATCTGCATTACAAACATCTCAGCACCTTCAAATTGCTTCTATTCAAAAAATGAAGCAAGATATTTTAGTTGTAGAAGAAAGATAAAGAAGTTACCACTTCATCACCAGGCTGTCCAGAGTTCACTCTGAGGCTAGTGATGGGCTTGTGGTCCCACACAAGCAGGATAAAAAGTGAGGATTAAAACCTCGCTCTAGTAAATGCATTAATATCACTTTGCAGTTGATATTTTTGACTAGCCTGGACAGAGTAGAAACTATACAACAGCACAGCCATCTAGGCCGGGGCCAAATTACCAAAATATAGCCAAATAATCTGCCTAAATGAGTCACAATGCACAAATTGTACAGTAATTCAAAATCTGGTCACACATCATCATTGGACTACTTGGAGTACACTTCACCGATGTCTCTGTCAGTGATCTTTGATGGCTCCTCTGTCTTTCCTCCTCGTTATTACATAGTGCTAGCATTGGCCAGGACTTGATTTTGTGTTATAGATGAAAAAGTTTCTACCCCCAGAGAGCTTATGCACATATGAATAATTCACTAGCCCTCTTGCAGCTGGTTTGTTTTTTGTTTTGGTTTGTTTTGTTTTGTTTTCCAGAAAGGGAGTCTGGTATCTATGGTTCTACCAAGTTCTTTAAATTTTACCCCTTCTTCACTAAAGTAGGAAGAGCAGCAGTACTTCTAAAGTCTGCTCCTTAGTTTCAGAAAAAGAGCTGTGACTGACAGTACCTCTTCAGAACTGTCTCCCTTCCCTCCCTCCCTGCATGCTTGGAGAAACAAGCCAACCATGTTGGTGTTTCCAGCACCAAGATAAATGTTTTTGCAGCATTTATTGAGACTAGCAGGAAGTTTCCCCATGCTTAGATGTGAAAACATATACTTATGTCATAAAGATCTCTGGGCTTCAAAAATATGACCTCAATGACTATAACAGCTACATACCATTTTATTATTAATTCATAATAAGAACAAGCCACCGTGAAACAGTTGCCTGTTTACTGATGGAATTATACCTGGTTTATACAATCATGGTTTACAGACATAATTTTTGTATTAAAAGTGAGGGGAAAAAGTCATGCCTTTGAGACATAAGCAATGCTGCCACAGCACTAGGAGACATCAAGTTATACCAGTAAACAACTTTTGTTGTTAACATCCACTCCATTTGCAGAATATATTCTAACTTATTTCAACGGTATACTTTTTTCCTTAGAAAAAAGCTTCTACTAGAAGGTGTTGCTGTCCACACTATTTCTACAACCGTTATGATCAGCCTTTAAACAGTAGGCTGAGCATCCACATCAGTCTGAACTTTCCAAGATTATCATGGCCTCTGATATTTGCTTAAACTGTTATAAAAGAGAGAGGGAGAGGAAAAAAATAAGTTAAACGGAGCAGCCAGTTCTCAGCTTTTCCCCTCATGACACCCACCAGCCTCCCTGCCTACAAATCCAGAAAGCGAAGCAGCACCTTACAGATCTCCTACTTGTCAGGATAAACATGCTTAATGGCAGACGGCTTCTCAGCCTCCACCTCCTCCAGCGAAGGCTCTCCTGCCTTCCCCTCAAGCTATGGCCGGTTCTCAGGTGCCTGAGATTTCTCATCGGCGCTTTAACTCTTTCTAAACCATCACCCAGGCCAAACCACGAACCCGCTGAAGAACGCCGTTCTATCCAGCATAAATTTGTAACGTTTGCCCCTCCGCTCGGTTCCAAACGGGGAGGGCGCACATTATTTACAGTCGTTTCAGAACAATTAGCTGAGTGAAGGGAATAATTTCTGAATAGGAGTAGGCAGCGAGACACAAAAGGCATACGGTATTTAACAAACTGCTTGTGAACATTAAACACGGACCAGTGAAGAGGAGGTTCGGGCCTGGCCAGTGACGGAGAGGAGCAGGACGAGCAGCTGGCCGTCAGCACCCGCGCTCAGGACCGTCCTTCACCAGACCCTACGCCGCTTCGCAAGTTTTCCCCCGCGCCCGTTTTCAGACACGGCCCAGGATCTCGGCTCGGGGGGTGCCGCGACCGGGCCCCGCCGCCGACCGGAGCCCCCCGGACAAGACGCGGGCCGGGGTCCGAGGGAGGGGCGCGGCGGCCAGCCCGGTCGGGCGGAGGCACGGCCGGCCCCCCCTCTCCCGCTCCCGCCGCGGGGGGAGAGCTGCGCCAGCGCGGCTGGGCGGTCGCGGCGCCGGCCCTCCCCGCCCTCGCATTCAACTGGTGGGACCCCCCCTCCTCCGCCCCCGGCACCGGCGCGGCGCGCAGGAGGCGGCGGGACGAAGCCGACAGCGGAGGAGGGGGGGGGGGGAGCGGCGGGCGGCCCGGTCCGGCTCGGCTCGGCTCGGCCCGGCGGCGCGGGCGCCGCTGGCGGAGGATGCGGGCGGCGGCCCGGCGGCGCGGGCGGCTGCAGGCGGGCGGCGGGCAGCGGCGCGGCGCCTGACCGCAGGGCTCCGCTCCGCTCCCGAGGATGCTGGGGGGCGATGCCCGGCGACAGGGAGGACGAGATTTGCCAGAAAGCGCTGCAGCTGCTGGCCGAGCTGTGCTCCGTCGGGGCGGTGGAGAACGAGAACTGCCGGGATTTCATCTACTACCTGCGGGACAGAGCCCGGCCCCGCCTCACCGACTCAGGTACGGCCGCCGCCGTTAGGGGTGCGAGCACCGACGGCCTCCGCCGTGCCCTGGCTACGGGAGGAGGGTGAACGTCCCCGAGCATCCCTCGGAGGCCGGGTGCTGCGGGACGAGGCCTGCCGGCACGGCGGGAACTGCCCCCAGGTGCCAGCGGCCGGGGAGGGAAGAAGGGGAGGTGGGGGCTCCCGGGAGCCCGGGGCTGGGGGGGGGTGCGGAGGAGATTTGCCCCGGTCTGGCCGGGGGAGGACGCTTGTCCGGGCTCGGCCGCCCGCCGCCGCGCAGGGTGGTTTCGGGTGGTGCTGCCGGGTCTCCGTTACAGGCGTCCAGCGCCCAGCTGTTGGCGGAGAAGCAAACCCCTCGTTCGGCAGCTTTCCCCGCTGGAGCCGGCTGTTAACTGCCCGAGTGCCGGCAGCGCGGGGTGCGGGCAGCACGGCAGGCAACTTTCTCCCTCGGCTGGCCGGCGTGCCCCCGCCGCCCGCCCGGGCTCAGCCCGGCCCTGGCGCGGGTCGGAGCCTCCCTGCCCAGCGCTGCCCCCCCCCGTTGCTTGCAGCAGCGTCACAAGACGGGGGGGCTCTGCTTGTGCTCCTGTGGCCCTCCCCATCGCTCCGGCTTTCATTCTAAAAGACGGGGGGGTTCATAGCTGAGTTTAAATGCAACGCGTTTTAACCTAACTTTCCAGTTTTGTATTTCACAAGCTGAAAAAGAGTATTTCTTGGGTTTCCGTAGCAGATGTGGGGGTTGTAGTTCTGACAGGATGTACACCGAGTGATTTTACATGTCTGAGTGTCTGGATTCTGGTTGCCTTTTCATGTCTTGGTGTAACACTCTGACTTACAAACTTTACCTTAAAGAAGCTTTTTAATAAGGAAGCTGAGCTCCAGCTGCTCTGAAACGGTGAAAGGTTGATGGTGTGCTGTACGTCTCTGCCCATAAGGGAAAGGCAAATTGCAATTTGAAGTAGGAGTTTATTATATTCATTTTTACACCATCAAGTTGAGTTTGCTCAGTATGAGGAGACATTTAGAGAGTTAGAAGTTGATCAACATTTGCAGTACTGGAAAGCCTTGCTGTTAGATCAGCTGATCATCACAGCACAGTACTGATTCCTTGAATATTCTCTGAAATAAATTAGTTAACGTAGCATAGGGCAGTCTAATGACACTATTCTTAAATATTTTTCTGTATTTTGGTGAGTCTGAAGTAACAGAGTGCAGCTTGCTGACAAATGCTTGGATAAGCTAAAAGGCCTGGAGGAAACAAGTAAAAAGAAAAAAAAAAATGAGAAAAGAGATCTGCTATCACAATAAATGAATAAGGAATTTTCCAACATTCAGTTTGTTTGCATCCAGAGCTATTTGCAGCCATTGCAGCTTCTCACTCACTTTAAAATATTCAAATGAAAGTGATTCATGCAATGTTTGATAAGGATTCTTTAAAATTAGGGAAATTTAATTGTTTTGCTCATATAGGCAGATTTAATTGCTTTGTTCATATAAGCAGTAATTTTTGTGACAGACACCTGTGATTTTCTGTAATTTTCATTTACCAAGGGATCAATCACATATTTGTGTATCAAGTGATGATTCCAAAAATGTCTACTTAAATCAGTGCTCACTTTGAATACTAAATTACTTGAAATGCATATGGGACTTTAACCTCAGCTACTTGGATAACAGCTTTTCAGATTTCCTTCAGAAGCTACCTGCTTTTTTCCATTAGCCTCGGGCAAAAAGAGTACCTGGCATCTGTTTGGGAGCATTTTTAAAACATGGTGTGTTCAGTCAAAATTTATCACCTCTGCCTGAAGATAAAAAAAAAAAACCAAAACCCCACAAACCTAAAATCTGTATTTACTTCTACCTGTTTTGCTTAAACCTTTATTATACAACAGCCTTCTGGTATTGTTGCAAACCTGCTCAATTACACAGAGCAGCAGTCCCTAACCTTCGCCAGCCAATGTGCAACAACAGTGAGCAATTATGCTGCAGGCAGCATCTTCCTATTGGCCTCAATTTTAACATTTTTATTTTTTGCAGCTGCAGCCAGTCTCAAGAGGGTCTAGCAGGCAACACGTTATCCATAAGCCCTGACTCGGAAACCACTTCTGTAGGGTAGCAATGTCAGGAATTTATTAATTTACCTTGTCTTATATTTCTTTGATTAAAATACATATATTGTCCCAGTAAACTAGCTGCCCATGAAGTTTGTTTAGTTGGTCCTTGGATGTGATGGCATGGGCTGTAGGAAGACAGCATACATGACTTCCAAAAAGAAGCGATACGATTCGTAATCACAGGATAGTACATTGACCAAATCCAGCTTCGTTTACATAGTGAGTTTCATTCACTTAACAATGCCGAAATGGCATTTAAAAGCCCTGACAGCTGATCCATTCACTTTCCAGCCTCTAGTGGTCTAAGCGTAGGGGTGTGAAGAAAACCTGGCAAAATTAGGTAAACGATGAAGCTATACTTGTTATAACGTATTGTTTTCCTGTATGAAGGTGACGTGCGTTAGCTGAACTGAGTATCTTCCTCCTAGCCCAGACAAAAGAGGTATCTAAAAATGTGTACAACTTTGTTAGAGTTGAGAAAGGTGCAGCTAGAAAACATACATGATTACCTTTTGTACAGGAATTAAAGCACTTCCCCATGCTTATAGAAGTTTCTCTGCAATGAAGTGGCTACTTGCGTAAACCCAACTACATGGTGGGTACGGATGATTTTACAGCGCATTTGGTTTGAGCCATTGATGCACGTTAGCTCTGTTGTGTGAGTGGTCGCGGGGGGGAAATCAAACCCTAATTGAGGGAGGAAGTGAGCTGAGGTGTTGCTGAGCCTGATACCAGGGTTTGTCTACAAGCTCACCCTCACGGCGCCCCTCAGTCCCAGCACTGAGCAGCCAGATCCCTGGAGATCCCCTTGCCTGACGTCTGACGCAGTTGGCTGTGTGGCTCCCCGCCGTCTGAGTATTTGGTTTGTGACTCAGCCCGCGAGGGCAGGAGGAAGGGGGACAGGAGGGCCTGGGTGCTTGTGGCATGCACAGCGTCTTTATTTTGCATGTAATTTGCCCTATTATGGGAAGTACTGCACAGTGCGTAGAGCATAAGTTTAAAGGCTAATGAGTTCCAGGTTTAACGTACTAGTCCGCTGGATTTAAAGAGTGACATGAGTGAGTCAGATTTAGAATGGTTTTCAGAAAACTAAAAATGCAAATTAGGCATTTAGTGAAAAATCTTCAATTAGTTCAATAAGAGTTATATGTCAGAGCACCCTTGAAAATCCCAATAGGCATCCTTAAGCATTTGGATACCTTAATAAGCTGGATCTTTTTCTGTTCCATTCCTCCATTCTGTATTTGTAAAATGCTGATAAAATTTCTGTATCATAGAAGGGCTTTATGAGGGTAAATTGCTAAGTCTGAGCACACCTAGTATGTAATACGTTCATAAGGGAGAGTTGTGTGGACCCCTTAGAGATATTCAAGTGAGAACCGTGTTAGTCATATGAGCGTTTGAAAACAAGGTCGTGTAATATCACCCCATGACACCAGAGAAAGCAAATATTGTGGATGAGGAATGGAAGTTGCTTGACTAGAAGAATTTTACTAATGTGTAAAAAAACAAAACAAAACAAAACCCCAAACCAAAACACCCCACAAACAAAAAAAAACACCCATGAAGGCAGAAAATCTTAATGGAGAGATTCACCATTAAAAGAGGAATTGTGGACCATTTCTCTAATAGATTTACCTTGCAACTTCTTAACAGAAAACCTTGGTGTGGCATGAATCAAGCCTGTCAGAAAGGGGGTATATGTTTTTGTACGTGTGACTTTGGACTTTTTAAAAAATGGACACTTTGAGGGGAAAAAAATCAAGAGGAATAGTTACATGGTTTTGATTTAGGATAGTTTCGAATTTGGCATAGAAGAGAGGAATGAAGTCTTTTGGTGGCTGGAGCTAGTGCCTGTTCTCAGTCTGCCTGGTACCTGACTCTGAATTACACTTCCACTGTAGCTGATTTGACTGCTTTCGAGTTGCATTTCAGACGTTTCAGAAATCAACCTGAAAGCTTTTGCCACTTGTTGTAGTTCTTGGGTGTAGGTGATTTTGGGTCTTTTGGATATTTTTTTTGTTGTTCTGTAACGAATCTTTGTTTCTAAAAAAACCAGCTTCCCAGAGGTGGTGGTGGTGGGCTGCCATTGCTCTTTATAGACCCGATGGATTTCTGCACTGCCTTTTGTTGTAGCATTTTTCCAACTTTGCAGCAACTTGTGCTGCCTGCATACCTTCCAGTGACTGCTAGATATAGCAACAAAGTGCTTACTGCATAGTTATACGTTTGCTGGCACTTGCTGAATATCAGTAAAATTAAGTTATATAATGGAAGAGTATAAAAGAGTTGCACACTGCGACTGCCTTACATAAAACTTCATCTCCTTAGCACATTCTACAGATTGATTTTTTCTTACTTTAGTTAAAAAGTATGCAAGGCTTGAAAACTTGGAATAAAAAATTTTAAAAGGTCAGAGGAAGCTGTTATGAACCTGAGGACTGGATAAAAAAGATGCTTATGAAGATGAGGGATATAAAAAAAAGTCTAGGCCATTCATCATAATGAATTTTCATTAATGCTATAGCGGAAAAATGAATAGGAATAAAAAGTAGAGTTTGCTCTCCTGTTCTGTTGGATTGCACATCTTGAGGATAAGCCAGTAAGGTCTTAAAAATTCTTAATTATGTCCTTTAAAATTGACTAATAAATGCTAAACCAGAATACATGGCGAATATTGTGAGTATAGTGATGGCCATTAGGCACAGGTCATAAGTAAGAATTCAATATCGCACAGTGACAGAAAGTCAGATTTTAGTACTCGATGGAGGTAAAGATAGTTGACAATCAAGAAGCTAAATAAATGTGAGTGTGGAAATGTGATGGATATTGAAGACAGTGTATGAGAAGGTGCAGTTATGGTCTTGCAGTAGAATTTAATAGTCTTATTAATCAGTACTTTATTTTTTAATATACACTTTCAACTTCAGGAAAGAGAAAAGCACAAAGAAATAGAAGGCGTAAATGTATAATGGCATAAGCGTGGCCTCCAGGCCAACCAGTGGAATGTGGGAGTCAAGGTTTTCTTGGAGAGTATCATTCTGATAGACTGGTCAGTCCCTAGGAAGCTAATACTTGCAATTAAATAGTATCCCAGCAAGCTTCCCTTTAATTCAGGACTGACTTTAAAAACAAAACCCATCTTCAGAAAGTAATTTAAGTTCTTAAGAGGGTATTTTTAAATTTTTGTAACTCAAATGGCTTACTGATTTATTCCCCTCCAGCCCCTAAATTTCAGGAACATAGCAAGCTGCAGTTTCATCAAGACGCTAAGTACATTTAGATTTATCTAGATAAATGCAAAAAGCATTTACAAGTTGTAAAGACATGAAAAAGATTTGAGTGGGTGAAAAAACTTTCAGTATGGTTTTTATTTTTATTTTACTCGTTATGACCCATTGCTTTCCATATTTGTAATTTTATTTTCCTCCTGCAAAATGAATGTAAAATGCTGCCACTCCAAATTGATAGTATTCTGTATGTCATGCTAGTGCAAAACTCTTCACAAGATAGAGGACAAGTATGAATGGTATTCACTGACATGATGTCAAATGAATGAATAAGTGTGAGGCCCAAGTTCCTTTGGGTTTCAAGAAGCAAAGTGTTATTTCAAGAGTTTAAAAAAATACAGTGATGTTCTGTATTTTAGACTAAAAATATGTATTCTTTTTCTCTTTTGAAAAGTCAGGAACAAGTTTGCAGAAGATAAAAAGAATTATTTCCTGTGTTCTAAGATGCTCTGCTAGTTTAATTTCCTCTAAACGAAGGCTTTCAGAGATTTTCCTGTCATAGTGAAAGACTTTAGTATTGGGTTTTCCTGGGAAATCTTTTTTAAACAGGTAACTCCCAACTTTGAAACAAAGTGCAGAAAAGAGCAAATTAAGTTGAAACAAAAAGGACCACCTGTGTCCTTAATAATGGCTTGAAGCTGTAATTAAAATAAATCAATTTAAATAAAAGTAGATTAAAGATTTTACTTTAATATAACTGCATATAACTTTTTCTTAGAATAGTTTTTTGTTCTTTTTACAGGTAACATAAAGATGTATAGATGTTTAAGTTATAATTGATACTTCAGAACCAGACAAAAGGAAAACTGCGAAGATCATCTTACGATAAAACTGATCTTGAGCTTTGGTCAGGTTGGAGCACAGTCATATTAAATACTGGTCAAACACGAAAGGACAGATCCTCACACTACTGAAGTAACTTTACATTTTTCAGTGGTGCAAAGCAATTTCAGTGTAGTAGTACTTTCCTCTAACTGGAGCAGGCAAAGGTGAGTGAGTAGGTTTTCCGTAGTCCCTTTGACCAAGACTCATGCCACTGCTGTCCTGTGGCTGCTCTTGGACGTAGTGGGGAGCAGAGCAAGTTTGACTGTATGAGAAAAAGCCAAGAGGAAGGTGGCTTCTAGCCCTCGTGGCC